>NC_092461.1:34738600-35041875 GCF_047495875.1 Pithys albifrons albifrons | reverse complement strand
AAACTCTGCATTTTCAAAAATTGTCATACATTTTTGGACACCCTTCATGAAAAGTGAAGTCCCCAAACTGTGCTTAGAGTTGAGAGATGAATGACAAATGTGAAAAATAGGCATGAAATGACAGACATGAAAAATCAGAAGTTAGTTCTACAATGCCTGCTAAGACCAGCTTTAAGATCAGATAAGAAGTGCTTGAAAGAGTTAAAATGAAGTTTAATATGAATTGTCATTGCCACGCTTAATGCACAGAGTGTTATTTCCAGTGGGGTCTTTCCCTTTCCAACAGGAATTACTTACAGAGACATTCCAATCTGACAGACAATGTTTAATTAGATATGAAACTCTGCTGAAGTCAAAGGCAGACTAGGTGTTTATACAGTAACAGAAATATACTGACTTAATTCTAACTAGTGCAGGAGCATATTTCAGTACTGGAAGGGTGAAAAAAGAATATCTAATAAACAGTTAAGGATTTAGATGAAAGTTCACTGTGTAGGTTTTTTCCTTATCTTCACTGTGCTTTTTTCTTATCTAAATCATCTATGGGAATTGACATTGCTCAAATGGATAGCTAATATTTTATTCAAATCTAGTGCAAGTCCAGTGTTCAGTTTCTGTCTATGTTCCTAGGTTCCCTTTTGAATTTTGGAGATATAGTTCAATGTAATTCCTATCTAAATTTCAAAGTCTCAGTTAAACTTACTTGAAGTCATAATTTTTGGTTTGAAAGGTTTCAGAGTAATCTTCTCTGAGCAGATTCACACACCCTTTTCTCAGATCTCTCTTTATTTCCACTGCTGTTAAAATGTTTTTTGTCTTCATCTTCTTATAATTGGGTCTTGATCTCATTGTGTGAAGGTAAGAGATCTACTGCTGCCATATCTAAGTACCTACATGAGGCTGACAGGTATCACACAGGATCTCTGCTTTTGGAACATGAGCAGGAAGTCTTTTTGAATGATGGATGACTACCCCATTTAGACAATCCAATTTCAGTCTTCTTTATGAAGTAGGGCAGAAAAAAATAACCTTCCATATAAAGGAGAATTTCAATTCTGAATTCTTCATTTTGCTTAAACCATGAGTGGTAGGGCTCCCTCCTAGGCACTGTTGGTGAGACTTCAGTGAAAGTAAGTCTTCATAACCATCACTTAGTATTGATGGTCTGATTCAATAAAAATGAGCAAATTTTGCTGTTCAAGACTCCTTTTCTCTGCACCCATACTGTGATTTACCAGCTATGATACTGTATAGGAGCTGAAGCATTTATACCAGAACATAGAAATTATTTTATTGCAAATATCTCATTAAGCTGTACACGTATTCTGATGAGTAATAGCTTTTGCAAAATCACAAACACTGTCAGGATCATGGATAATCCTAGGAATACTCAATAATCACTGGCAAGAATTTGCTTTATAATTTACAAATATGCCCTTGGGAATTGTAACTATGCCACACAATGACTCTAATTTCATAAGGGTCACAAGGCATTTGTGACATTGTTCACTATCCTGCTTGCCACTTTGAATTTAAAAATGAGAGAGCTGAAAAAATAGACCAGGTTCAAACCTATACCTGTCACACAGGAACTTTCCTGAAGTCTCTCCTCACCCTGGCCCCCACCACAGCCTGCCTAATGTAATTTTTTGATATTTACATGAAGAGGCAAAAACCTATTAAATATATAGATATTGAGGATTTTGTATTTTTCAAGGAAATGCCTGGAAACAACCTGACTGTTCAGTCCCCCAAAAATGTCCCTACCACTTCAGGGAAAAAGGATCAGCAGCTCTATGGGCAATGTCACCCTCAGTGCTCAGTTGTTTGTTTGATTCTTCTGTTAAAAACATGCATTCATCCCTTTTTATAGGCAATTGTTTTTAGTTTCAGGGGGTGCTTTGGTTTAATTTCCTTATTTGGTAAATATGGAAGAGCTGCCTAAAGCACTAGGCAGGAACTTTTGACATTTCTGTAAAAACCTAAGTGCAATCAATAGCTAGATATTGAGGTCAGAAAAGTAGCTACTGAGAAAGTTCAGTTAGTTGCAGTAGTTCACAGAAAGAAACCACTTTTCATTTAAATCCACAGACTTAGGATAGAAGCTAGTGAAGGGCTATAGTGATGGCATTATGTCAAAATAAAAATAAATTGTCAGTATAAATCCAGGGAGACATTGTCACAATATCAGCTTGAAACAAAATGACACCAATGCAAATTTTATAAGAAACAACTTTAAGATGTCAAGACACTGGTAAATTGATGTCAGTTCAGGTCTGCAGGGAGTCTGTTAGGATTAGAAAAGAAAACCTAAACAAACTAAAAAAAAACATTCCCAAAGTAAAGGCTATAATAAGAGTTTCTAATTTTGTCAGTTGAAGTAGAAGTTAGTTGTAGCAACACAAGCATACAGATAACATGATTATGTCAACAAAAAGAAAGAGAAAAACCCAAGAAAACAACAACAATTAAAAAAGTCACAAACGAAATACTGATATGAATGTTATACACATTTGACAAATGCCAAATTGTGTATACAGAGACCCTGACATTTCCACAGTTTAGATTGCTTTTACATTTATATGCATAATCTCTGATGTTAATTCAGTTGACTAATAAGAAATCTGGAAGGTTCTTCATGTCGTACAAACCTCCTGTACCTTTTTACACATGCAGTGTGCAACAGAATTTAAACTAAGTTGAACAGATCAAATAGACAGCAGGAGGAGAGCTTGATTCTTCCAAAGTATCTCATTATCAGGCTTTACTGGATCTCCTTGTCATTGTTT
Organism: Pithys albifrons albifrons; assembly: GCF_047495875.1. NCBI lineage: Eukaryota > Metazoa > Chordata > Aves > Passeriformes > Thamnophilidae > Pithys > Pithys albifrons. The sequence goes on along the minus strand of NC_092461.1, from coordinate 35,039,086 downwards.
CACATGTCCTGTAGTTCAGCATCCTGGTAAATCTGAGCCTAACTCCACTAGTGACCAAGAAGGCTCAGAAAGAGAAAATGATTTATTTTGAAAGTCTTACAGGATTTTCTAGGAGTGTTTTGAAGCATCGTTTTTGAGCAGTGGGATACTGGGGGCAGTTGTGAGAACACTTAATGCCTGGTCTCCTGAACGCATTTACATTCAGGCAAAAGTAAAGGTGGGTGGAAATTCTGGCATGTGAAAACGACATTTGCAAATGTGTAAATGACTACACAGCACTTAGAGCAGTCAGCAACCAGGGCCCTGCTCAGTGCTGTGGTTCTGCCATGTGCAGCGTTAACCTTTACCATGTTCTGCTTTCCCTGCACACAATAACAGCAGATCCTTGTCAGGGGGTGGTTGCACAAGACAGTACATATGTTTCCAGGCACCCAATCCCAGATCAAAAATACATGGCAAGTAACACTGAACTGATCTATACTCATTCCCCATTCTATATTGATTTGAAACACTTTAGGGCATACATCTACCTTTTTGGCATAAATTCTGCATTATCTACCCTGACTATATTAAAAGAGAAACTATTATGCCTTTAGGACCAAAGAGGATCAGGTTCCATGTTACCATGTCCAGCAGTTCCAACTGCCTGAAGGTCTGATAAACCACAGTGTCAGCCTAGATGAAATCATGTTCTGTAACCCCACTTTGGGTGTGTGTTTAGTTGCACAAACTTAAAGAATAACAACAACCACAAGGCATTAATAATAATTACACCTTTGAAATCATCAAATCCTGAGTTTGTGTTTAGAATCTGACTGAAAATATCACAGGGCCAGATTTCAACACCTTCTGTGCTGGAGCCTTTCTGAAGTGAAACCATTGACGTCAGTGGAACGGTTCCAGATTTATAGCTGCCAAGTTATGCACATCTCCGTATGTGTCATTTCATGTTAGTTATTTAATGCATTGATTTGCATACCATAAGCAATTTGCATAGAACAGCATGGAGCCACCCCAACATGCCTGAAGAGTTGAGGTGGGTAAGACATCTGGAAGGTGGTGGTGTTAGTGATTGTGTGTAGGTGGGAGATGAGGGTCTGTGGCTGATTTGAGCACTGATGGTTTGACTCCATCAATAAAACTGAGAGATACTGTGTCTTTCATCTGCTCTCCTTGTGCATAGAAGTTGTGCCTAAAGATGCCACTGTATCAACCTCCTGCATTCCTTTCCAAGGGCACAGCTAGTGGGAATGGAGGCTGTATGCAGACACAGCAGGAAGAGAGGACTGGAAGCAGGAGGGATGCTAGCCATATTTTCTGCTGTCTATGAGAGTGTCACTTGGTGGATAACAGTTGCAGTGCCAAGTTAAATTTGCAGCCAGATGAAAGCAGGCTGGTAAATACATGTGTGGAAACTATAATGAAAAAAACATGGACTCGCTAAGCCCACAGATGTACTCTAGGGTAAATGGAATGAGAATTTAGTTAAGATTGACATGAATCATAGACATTAAGAAAACTCTCATTAGGAAATCCTGGGATCAACAACAAAATCCAAGTTGCCCCCTGCTCAAACCACAAAATCAGGTCCTGATCCCTTGGCCACTTTCTAAAAATCACAAATCTAGTCTTGATGAAGTACAAGAATTTTACTTGGAAATATTACCCAGAAATTCAGTTTGCATCATTAATATCTTTGGTCTTCTAGGATGAAACTAATGCTTTCCTACTCAGAAGTATCTCTGAGATAAATTGCCAACTGGCATTTTCCATGTGTACACATCTACTCAGCACCATCTGGGGTCTTTGAAGGGCAAACTGTGGAAAAGTGCTACCCTACCAGGTTCTCTAATTCCCTGGGTGCTTAATATCTGTTAGTGGCTACATCTTTGAAAAGAAATTTCTGCTTCTGTGCAAGTCTAAATTGCTGGCTCTTAGCAGCTTGGATTCTACAGAACTTCATCACACCCTTCAAGGTATGTATCCTTGCCTCTAAATGTCCTCAGTGGCTTTGAAAACACTTGTTGAAGATGCAGACCTGCAGTCATATTCATTTCAAACCCCAGGTAGCTGATCACTGAGAGAAGCAGAGGAGCAGCCGTAGAAGCATTCGTCAACCTTGACATATTCAATCCCAACCACTTTCCCACACACTTTTGGTGTTGCTTTCTTTGCTGGCACCCATGAGAGTTTTCTTTTCCAGACATCCTAATGTCAGGACTTAACCCGAATGCAGAGATGCTGTGTCCTTCAAGGACTTAGAAACCGGGTCATTCCTATTAGGAAATGTGGGGTGCCTGCAGTACAAACTCTCCAAAAAATAAATCCTCTGCCAAGGAATTTGGCTTAGTGATACTATAGGATTCCAGCTCATTTGACCCCCAAATTTATATAGTATGTATAAAGAAAAAGGTGGTGAGTCCTTAAAATCCATCTTCCATGTGGACATGGTATGTTCTTCACTCATTTTAAGAAGCAGAAATTAGTTCACTTGTAGAAAAAAACTAGGCAGGTAGTAGTTTCATTAGCAGTTTTAACAAAGGTTGAATGTTCATTCACCAGCAGCCTAAGTGGCAGAGATGCAGTCACTTCTTGGCTGCAGGTTCCTTGCTCAGGTCAGAGCTGTCTCCCATTGATATAGTGAGTTGAACTAAATTCAGTAGGTTCTAGGTTTTAATTAGACTTGCTAGTCTTTATTAACAATATTTACTATCTTCTCTTCCTTTCTTTTTTGGCCTACTTTTAGACAATATGCATTTGTTTGAAAAAAATAAAAAAAATAGTATTTTTTTGACTGGAGGCAGGGACTTTGAGTACAAACTCCTTCCAGCAATGATTAAAGGAGAAAATCCAGTTCTTACAAACTGCTCCTGCAGCAATATGGGTTACTTATTATTCTTCATTATGAGTAAACTGAGGCTATTCAGCTTTACAAACAAAAGTGTAGCTCAGCTGTGGCTTTCAGTAACTGTTATGAGTGAATTACTGTGATAATGGACAGATTTCAAATGGTCAATTCTGTTTCTCTCACTAAAATGTAGATCAGTTAATCAGCCTGTTAGTGATAATCATTCCTAAGCAAACAATCCTCAGACAATATCCAACCATATTTTTACATCAAAACCTATATTTAACTTTAAATGGCTGGTTGTCTGAAGTTTCTGCTCTTTCTCTATTCTTCTTCTTCTCTGTGTTTGTCTGCATCTATTGTGCTGTTACATTTATTAAAGTTCTTCTCTTATGAAAATGTTATTCAATCACAAAATATCTCCACCTGCTTTAGCAAGTGGAACAAAACCCACTCACAATACTTCAGGTAGTATAATGGCAGTGGTTTTCATAAACTCTCCCTTTTTGGTTTGGTCACAGTTCTGCTCCAGGGCACCTGAAATACCATTCTAAAGATGAATAGGGTTCTGTCAATAAACTGAAATTTGCTGACCTTGTCTTGTTCATCAGTTTAGGCATTGAAAAAATTCTGCCTCCTGGGATTGGCAGCGCTTTTCCATCTGAAGTGAAAAATGCTAAGCCTGCCATATTTAATGACAGGCCCAGGAGGGTCAATGAAAGAATAGAAGTGGCACTTCACCTTGACTTGCAGCTGCCCTATAACATTGCCTAAGGGTCTGGCTAAGTGTTATCTCCATCTCAGCAGTACCAGGCAGGAGTAAAGACCTGTAGAGAATTCTTGCAGGATATCCTCGATTGCCCTGGTTCTTGCCCTGGTTGCCTTTTTGTGCGTGTGTGTGAAATCTGTAACTAATGAAGCCTCAGAGTTTTTGTCTTTGTTGGTTACAAAAGCTCTAGAAATGCTGAAAAACTGAGCAAGAAAGAAATGATGCAGTGAATAACTAAATGGTCTTTCAGCTTATGCCTGGCCTCTCCCAACATTTAAAAAATTTCTTTCTTTATTGATAGCTTCATTTTTATAAGCTAAACATTGATGATTAGTCTAGACTGGTAATTAGAAGCTATCCTTTTACACAGAGGCTTGGATTAAAAGCTTTTGTGATTTTGTGGACTCTGGTTTGTGTGAATGTCAGTTTGATCTTTTAGCGTGTTTATGCTAACTATCAGTTGGCTCCTGGGATTTGTGGAAGAGCAGTGCTGAACCTCTCAGACACTAAGAAACAGCTGGGGTGCTGCTTCCATTTGAAATGCTTTCTTCTGTCCTCACAAATGGAGGATCAAAAGTCATCCCTTCAATTAAAAACTAAAGAAAGGATCCCATTCTTTGGCATTTTATGTCTAATTAAGGTTTTTAGTGGGAAATATGCAGCAGTGCTCACTGATTAATTTATCAAACACGAAAATCCCCCTTTCCTCCATCAGTCCAATTAGCCAGGCATTTTATATGGCTGGGAGATTGAAACACTGCTACTACACGGAAAGCAGAGGCTCTTTGCATGGTAAAGAGACTGGAAAATTTCTTGTCTAATACCATGCATATTTAGGGCCTGATCCAGTGAATTATTGAAAAACCCTACTAAAAAATGTATGGTCTACTGAAGGTCCATTCTGGTATGATATTCAATACTCTGAACACACAGAAGCATCAGGCAAAAGCAGGGCATGCTGAATGCCTTGGAAAATAGAGCGTTTACTATATGAAATGCCCAAAGGGTAGCATAGCTTCTGCTTAGACGATTTCAGGCACTGTAGGGTATAATTCATGTGTTAGCTGCTGCCTTCTTACCTTGTGCTGAGATCTTTTTCATATTTCAGAAGCTGGGATTGATCTTCCCTTCCACAAGCCACCTGTCAGAAACAATATGGAAATATATTATCAATCATTTGTCATTCCCCTCTAACACAAAGATCATGAATCACACTGTTTGTCAGCTTATGTCCCTTGCCTATATATCAGTAGGGGTTATTATTCTCTCACTTTTCTTCCGCTGAGAGCAAGGTGTGTGAGCCACAGCAACCAGACCATACTCCCTGTTGCATGAGTGTCTCCCAGAAGTGCCTGGGGAAACATAAGTAATACCTCTCATATGTTCTTTATTTGTTTATCCTCCCTCTCAGGTTGGTGTTTGGTAAATTGCTCTGTGTTGTGCTATATTCCTATTTTGTTATTTTTCTAAATTTAGTTCTGATATTTGATGATTTTGTTGCTACTGACTTGTTTTATTTATTTTTTTGCTACTGACTAGTTTTATTTATTTTGAAGAACTATGTTGTTGCATTTTTGTAATGGAAGATAAGATTAGGGGAACATGTTTAGTTTTTTAAATGGATTTAACAGTGCTGGGGCATGGAGATGCTCGATAGACAGCCGAAAGCAATGAGGTAGTGGTAAACTGCACAGCTCTAATCAGACCAGCTGGGAGATGCTGTGGCTGCACTTGGGTGTGTAGGAATCTGAAATCCAGCTTACAGCAAAAAGAGCTAGAAATCTTAAACAGCAAGCCTTGGTCAACAAAGGCTGGGAGAAATTCCATCACCAAGAACACAAGAGGCTTGGTAATGATCAACTTGAAGATAAGCTGTCTCCTGTCTTAACATAAGAAAAGTCTAGAATGAATGTTATCAGATTGTGTTGTAATCCCCTGCTGTCTTCCCTCCATAAATTCCTGAAATTACCATAACCCTTCCTACCTATTAGCATGTGTCTCCCTGAAACCTTAAAAAGTGGTCAGGTGTTCAATAAAGTATTCCAGTTTTGTTCCCCATAGCTGGGATAGTGTAGTTTTTGACCGTCTCATGGGTGGATGGACGAGGTCGTATCCAAACATTTTAGAGTTCAGGCATTAGTGTGTTTACATCTAGAGTATGCTCTTAAAGCAAGCCTCCTCATTCTTTCCACTTAGTGCCCTTTGGTTTGCATTGTGCAGAGCTCTCAGAGGGCATGAGTTGGGTTCTTCCAAGTGAAATTAAATTGGAAGGCATGTATTCTGGTTTTGAGGTCACTCCTAGGACATGCTGGCCCTGACCTGCCCCACCCGGCGCATCTCCCACCCCTATCCATGGGTGCAAAGACCCCATTTTGGTCCAGCCTGAGGATGTCAGTCTGCTCCCCCTTCTTCCCAGCCATCCCAGGCTGTGTCTGACTTGATTCCCCTCAGCAGACCTGATCCAGACCTTTGTGGTAGTTAACCTCACCTAAGAGCTAAGGGCATCCTTGCTGTCCTTCTTCCTCAGGACAGAGGAGGCAATAGGATGGTTCAAGACACAGGAAAAGAGAAGATAGATGCTTGGTCTGTTGCTCACAGCCTCTCTGGGGTGGTCCTGCCTGCACTCCCAGCTCGGCTGAGGGGCTCAGCTGTGCCCTGTAGTGGAGCAGATGGAACCAGCTGGGACAAGCTGGGACTCATTGTGCGCTGGACAGCCCCAGCCTCTCCCCTACTGCAGCCCTGCTGCTGTCACCTGAGCAAAGATACCCCACATACCCCACCCATGCTCCAGTGTCCTGTCCCAGGCTCAGCTCCTTCCCAGCCTAGCTGATCAAGGAAAGCCAGCTGATACAATCTTTTTGGATTTCAATAAATCTTTCAATACTGTCTCTCATAGGATCCCTCTGGACAAAATGCCCAGTCCACAGCAGGATAAAGCACATCTTATGGTGGGTGAGCAACTGGCTCATGGGTCAAGCACAGAGGGTAACAGTGACTGGGGTGACATCAAACAGGTAACCTGTCACTAGTGGGGTTGTTCCACAGAGTTCCATTTTAGGTGCTATGCTCTTCAACACATTCATAAATACTTGGAAGCAGGAATGGAAGGGACACTGAGCAAGTCTGCAGATATCACAAAACTGGAAGGAGCTGCCAACTCCCTTGAAGTCAAGGAAGTCTTGCAGAGAGACCTGGGCAGATCAGAGGGCTTGGCAATCACCAAAAATATGAAGTTTAACAAGGGGAAGTTCTGGATTCTGTACCTGGGGTGGGGCAACCCAGAATGTTTGTACAGACTGGGGGATGAGAAGCTGGAAAGCAGTGCCAGGAAAGGGACTGTAGGTCCTGGTCAGTGGCAAATTGAATATGAGTCACCAGTGCCCTGGCAGCCAGGAGGGCCAACCATGTCCTGGGGTGCATCAGGCACAGAACTGGCAGCCAGTGAAGGAAGGGGGTTGTCCTGCTCTGCTCTGCACTAGGGCGGCCTCCACCTGGAATATTGTGGCGGTTTGGGGCACCACAATATCAGAAAGATATTAAGCCATTAGACAGTATCCAAAGGAGGCAGGGAAGATGGTGAAGAGCCTTGAGGGGAAGCCGTGTGAGGAGCAGCTGAGAGCACTTGGTCTGTTCAGCCTGGAGGAGACAGAGGGGAGACCTCATTGCAGTTACAACTTCCTCATGAAGGGAAGAGGAGGGGCAGGCACTGACCTCTTCTCTGTGGTGATCAGTGACAGGACCTGAGGAAATGGCCTGAAGTTGTGTCAGGGTGGGCTTAGGTTGGATATTAGAATAAGCTTCTTCACCCAGAGGGTGTTTGGGCACTGGAACAGGGTCCCCAAGGCCGTGGTCACAGAACCAAGCCTGACAGAGTTCAAGAGGTATGTGAATGATGCTCTGAGGCACATGGTGTGACTCTTGCGGATGGCCCTGTGCAGGGCTAAGAGTTGGACTTGTTTATCCTTGTGAGTCTCATCCAACTTGGCATATTCTATGATTCCCAGGGAGATGCCTGTTCCCTGGGGCTGGGTCTGCCCTGGATGGTCTGTCTGGGTGTGATGGGACAGGCCTTGCCCCAGGAGCACCATTACCCAGTGCCATAGTGTGGCAGGAATGAAACCAGCAGCTTCCAACCACAAGTGGGCCATGAAGTGGGATTACAATAGACTTTGTGTTTCCCCACTCTGATAATGCACAGTAAGGCCATCTTGTGTCTTTTCTGTAATGTATCCAGCAATAAAGATAAAAAGTAAATTCCTAAACTGAATGTAATACTATTAGTCTGTAGCACCTGTTACTACAGTCCCACTTTGCTCTTTGACTGGCCAGGCATATGACAAACCTTTGGTCTAACCTACACTTTCATGTCATTTGCACTCTTCAAAACATGACAGGGGAATATCAGCTTCTGATCTCCCAGTGTTCAAAGCATGTGTGCTGCCCTTTGCAGATAAACTGCCACCGCCATTCTGTCATCTCTCACTGGTGGAAGATCTGTACCTCTCAATGCACAATCTGAGCTTGGATGGAGTGCTCAGTACTCAAAGAGACCCTATTTGTTCTTTTCCCAGTATAGTCACCTACATATCACAAGGGGAAAATGTGCCCATATGATTAAAGAGGAGAGGGTGGGTAGTTTTCTAAAGATTCCTTGATTCATGAAGTAATAATAAAAATAAATTATAAACTTTCTCCCTACACAAAGATGTCCAATAGAGGAAGAGTAATTTGGATACTTTGAAGAATCGCTGGCAGGAGATGCAAGAAATAGACAGCAGAGACTATCAAATACAAAATTATTGGTTTTTGGAGGAGTTAAATGAAAAGGCAGAAGAGTAAGGCCTCATGAGGAAAACCAAACTACGCTTACACTGGCAATTTTGTGAACTTCACTACTTGTCCAGCCAGTTATGGTAGAACATTCATCATCATGGCTAAGCTTCACGAGCAAAGATTTGGGAAGGGCTTTACCCACATGGGTGTGTCCTTCGAGCCTGCGCAGTGGATTTTTTAGGTGAGGCACAGCATGCGCAGAACTGGCCCCACCCTTTAACTTCTAAGGTTCATCTGCCATGTCTGAGCAAGCTTGGATGGTGACACGGAAGTCCTCAGGACTAGAACCTACAGCCCTGGTATTCCCAGGAGGTCTCCTATCCAAGTACTAACCAGGCCTGACCCTGCTTAGCTTCTGAGATCTGACAGGATTGGCTGTCAGGGTGGCATTTAACTGCCCATGGTAGAACATTCATCATCATCATCATCATCATCATCATCATCATCATCATGGCTAGGCTTCGCGAACGAAGATTTGAGAAGGGCACTACCCACGCTTGCTGCAAGCGTGCTGGTGGCTAAAAAGGCCAATACGGGATAGGCAGGTCCAGTCACAAAAGACATAGCGGAATGTCTCCCTAGGTGACATTGGCAAGGAACGGTTCTTTCTGCGTTGTCTTTTCTCCTCAAGACTGACTCTCCGTGCATTCTCAAAGGAAGCAGCAGCGTCATGAATGGTGTGTCTCCATGAATCCCGATTGGAGGCCAGAGTGGACCATTGGTGGCAGTCAATATGGCCAAAGCTGAGGTGTTGTTTCAGGGAATCCTTGTATCTCTTCTTCGGGGTCCTCTCTTGCAGCAGCCGGTAGTAAGTTCACCATAGAGCACAATCTTCGGAAGGCGGTGATCCTCCATCCTGGAGACGTGCCCTGCCCAGCGCAGCTGCGTTCTCATCAGCATGGCCTCGATACTGCTAACCCCTGCCTGTTCAAGAACAGACACATTGGTCACGTAATCAGCCCAGTGGATGTTTAGGATTGAACTGAGGCAACGCTGATGGAAGCGTTCGAGAAGCTGCAGGTGGTGGCGGTAGATGACCCAGGATTCAGACCCATATAAAAGAGTAGACAGTACAATGGCTCTGTAGACACTGATCTTTGTACTTTTCTTCAGGTGTTTATTGGACCAGACTCTTTTATGGAGTTTTCCGAAGGCTTTGTATGCCTTTGCTAGCCTGTTGTCTATCTCTCTGTCAATCTTACCATCTGAGGAAATGATACTTCCCAGATAGGTGAACTGCTGGACTGACTTAAGCTCTGAATTGCCTATGGTGATGTGAGGATGATGGAAGACTTCTTGAGGTGCAGGTTGGTAGAGAACTTCTGTCTTCTTCAGGCTGACTTCCAGCCCAAAAACTCAGCAGCCTCTGCAAAGCAGGATGTTAAGTGCTGCAGAGCTGCTTCTGTGTGAGCAACGAGGGCGGCATCATCAGCAAAAAGCAGCTCGCGGACAAGGTGATTCAGGGTCTTGGTGTGGGCCTTCAGTTGCCTTAGGTTGAATAGGGTTCCATCGGTACGATATTGGATGTAGATGCCGTTTTCTTCATCGAGGTCTGCTGTGGCTCTTTGGAGCATCCTGCTGAAGAAGATTGTGAATAGAGTTGGTGCAAGAACACAACCTTGTTTCACACTGTTGGTTATTGGAAAGGGCTCAGAGAGTGCATCGCCATATCTGACTTGTCCACGCTGATCCTCATGTAGCAGGATGATCATTTTGAGGAACATTACAACACAATTAAAAAGCATTGGGTAACCATCTTGGGGCAAAACTGTCCTGTATTTTCCATTCCCTGTATTAATGGTTGATAGTGCACATCTGAACTCCCAAGAAAAGACAGAATAGTGGAGTGAGGCATAATTTGTCCAAACACAAGGTAAGGTAAGGAACTTTTTTCCATACAACTGTGGTACTAGGAAAGCAAATCTGTAATTAATGTACAGATAATTTCAGGTTGGATTTGGGTCTTATTTAATTGTATTTTATCTTCGTCTTCCAGAATGTTAAACTTTGAAGTTCCAGGGGCCACAGAAGGGAGAAGTGTAAAGATAACTCATATTTCAGCTGCGTTTGGAAAGTTAAGAGGACCTGTAGTCTTCTCCCACAGCAACAGGAATAAATATTCTTCATGGACAAGTAGCAGAAGAGAAAAGGGGATCTATGATCCTGGAGATACTGAAGCTCTCAATATTCTATTCTAGTCTACATTTTTGTACATCCTGATGAACAGGTGAGCTGCTTTGGCTAATGCCTTCAGTGCAGAAGTATCTTTGCCCTGCAGAAACCACAGAAGGATACTTTTGCTGGTCTCTGTACAAGTGGCAAGTGTGCCTCATGTTCAGTGAAGACATAGTGGAACAAGGAAGAAAGTCTTCATATTAATAATTCTCACAGATTAATCTCTTTGTACAGTAGGAAAGTGATTTGAAAGGGTAGGAAAGTGATTTGAAAGGGTAGAAATAAAGTCCTAAAATAAATTTTACACCCAAGAAAAATTCCACTTTGACAACTAAAAACAAAGACTGGATCATCTGGAGTTTTTATGCAGTCCACACTCTTCAAAACTGTCCACAGTTTTGGAGATTTCTATTTGCAGGGAAAGTGCCTGAAGCTTTGACTGAACATTTTCAGGAAACACTGAGTGTTACAAAGCACGTACATGCTCCTTATTTCCAAAGGCTAAACAAGCATGACTGCAAACACTCTCATAGCATTACCAAAAGTTGCTGAGCCACACTGTAAGAGACATTAATTCATGGTGGAGAATACTCTGTTATACATGAGGGAGATTGGTCTTTGTAGAGTGTGAGGCAAAGATAGGCATTTTGACATGGCTTCTTTTGAAGTATCCATCCTTTCTGCCATGGCCTGCTCCTTCTACTTGCTTCCCATTGATTGTGTCTGCACTAAAGTTCAACTGACCATTTATATTTCAAGTGAGGAGAAAGAACTGTAAAACCATTTAAGCACCTCTTGCTAGAGTTAATGCTAGAATGTCACCAGCAGTTGTCAGGACTCAGGCAATGAAATTCCTGAGCATGGTTCATAATGATTCAATTTGTCACCATTTGAAGCAGAAACATGCAGGTCTGATATTCCAGTCCAGAGGGCATAAGAACAGCCAAAAGAGTGTCTCTGTGTGTCACTCACCAGTAAAACACACACAAAACCCCACATGATAACACAGAGCTAGCTGTACATCTTAGATTGAATTGCCTAATAAACTGGGGCTGCAGAGACAGTCTACTAAAATATGTTTCTGTGAGAACTGTTTTTATCCCTTGTGTTAATCCCTCTACTAAAAGCACACATTTGTGTAGCAATGTGTGTACATGGCTGGAGGATGCTCTGGGAATCCTGTGTAAAGGTGTACCTCATCTTTTACATTCATATTTATTTACATGACCTATGTTCTGTTTGTGTATGCATTTTAGGCTTTGACAGGTCTTCATTAAAATCTGTAGTTGACTTCTGTAGGTTTTGTGATCCTATTTTCTTATTCTTTAGCAATGCTGGAAGACCTGCACAAAGAGGGAAAATTGAATTACCGGCAGACAGTACAAGGTACAGACTATTCACCATCATTCAGTTCTGCCATCTCTCCTGTTGCCTGTTTTGTCTTTCCAGATCGTGTACCTGGTGCACCTGTGCTATCTGAGATAGAGTAACTTTTTTTCTTTTTTTCCCAGCATCCTAGGTGATAGATTGGTAATCTGATATGCCCTCACAGTGCAAACACATGGTGAAGTGTTGTTAAAAGCACAAAGCAAACAGGATAACAGGAAGGTTATCTTACTTTCTTATGCCTCCTTGTATAAGGTCAGATTTTAAGTGATGCATGTAAGGACCCTAAGTTGAAAAAAAACAAATGAAAAAGAGCCATTATTAACATTTTCATAGGTGCAAATGTCTTAGTTTCAACCACTTATGAACTACTCTTTAGGTTTGATGAGCTTTTTCATTATACTATGACTGCATGCAGAACATGTGACCTGAGAAACCTGATGGTTTGATGAACTACTTCTAAATAGCTGTCATGAAAAGTGTCTAAGAGAAGTCAACACATAATTTACAAGTTTAAAGTCACTCTTAAGGATCTATGGTTTCTCCAGTGGGAAGCATGGCTCTTTTCCTGAAACAGAAAAAGTCTGGAAAATTATCAATTAGGAAAACCCAAGGAGTAAACTGGAAACATATAGACCATGTCCAGCCAAAACTTAACTCCTGTAAGAGCAGCTGATATACTGAAGATACATAGGCATAAGGTACATATATATATATATATATACACAATTGAAAAGTAGTATTTTATCTCCATTGGATTTTAATATTTGTTTATCTTCCATGTCATTTAATATAATGTAATTCTTTTGGGTACCTTTTTACAAAAAGTTTCAGTATGCTGTTCCTGAGATAGCTTATTCAAATAACTGATTAATAAGGCCACACCAAAAAGTAGGAACAGATTTTCTTTTATTGCGATAGGATGACTCTATTAGTGTGGAAACCTTTTCCAGATTCCACTTCCCTTTCCACACACAACTCTTTTTTTTTTTAATTATTTATTTAAATGCTTACATTAAAAATAAATTTAACATAAAACACAAAGCTTGAATCCTCCTATGACTGTGTATCTTACTCTAGAGCAATTTCATAGGGCAGTTTCATTAAGGGCTAATTTTGTTATCTGCTTCAGGGTGATTTTTCAGATTTTGAAAGAACTGTCCGTGAGGAGGGACTAAATGAACCGGTACTGTTATGTCTATATAGGACTGAAGAAAAGAATAATTACAATCTGGAATCTGGAAAGAGAAAGGATGGAATTAGAAACACTGGGCTTGAAGCGCTGGATGGAAAAAAATATGTCAGACAAAGGATGCAGAATTACTGTAAAATAAGTACTACTATAAAATAAGTAACATTTTATGTTATTGTCTTTAAGGAAAGCAAGGCATAATAAGCAAAAAGAGACAGAATTTAGGCCCTGAAATGGGTAAAATTAGATCCTTATTCTCTATGGATAGACAATGGAGTAAAAGAAGAACTTATAGGGTTCAAGACACAGGGAAAAGATTGTAGAGTTTTAGTGCCCAATTCTGAGAAACACTAAGACACAACATCATCTTTGATTGAATTCTCCAAAACTGGATGCTTAACTGGATGCTTTCCTCTCCATTTGTTTTTCTTTGAAATTCACTGTTAAAAAATTCCAGAACTGGATGTTGCCAAGAACTTCTACCACAGAGATCAATAACCTCAGAAATAGATATTCCCATCTATTACATCTAGTTATTTTTTACTTGCTGTCATGAATATTATAAGATCTTCTCCTTGTACTGCAATAATTAAGGTGGAGATGACATTTCCATTAAAAATATCATATAACTCAGTAACAAAAAACTAAATGTTCCAGCTGGGCTAAAGCTGAGCTTTGGACATATCTGCCTGTAAGAGAATGTTTTCAGCAGACTCAGATTATAAATTGAGATGTGTCTAAATAAAATTTGTGGAAATATTTTTTTAGATACTAGAATATCTGTCAAATGCTATAGAGAGAAAAACATTCTGAGGCAATACAGCCCTGGGTAGGGAATTTGCTCTGTAAAGGCCATAGTTTGGATAGAAATTCTTCTGAACTGGATGAACAATTCCACAGTGAAATTATTGGGAATAAAGCATTTCATTGAGGTGGTGACTCAGTTCTCAGTAGATTTTGGCATGACAAAAAGCAGGTGGCATTTTAAAAGAAGATCCTGCACAAGTTCTCCCTGATGTTGCCAAATTTTCCTTTCTCCTCCTTCTTTCAGACTCAAGCCGGGTCATTTCTTCCTCAGAGAGACTATAAGAATTTTTTCCTCTGGTAATGCTTGACCTATCCATATCCCTCTGCTAGAAAGCTGAAGAGAGGAATATAGCAGGGGACTGTTTTTAGGGTAAAGAAACACTCAGGTAGCTCTAGAGGAGAAAACAGCGAAGTTCTGCAGCCATCTCAGACCTTCACAGCTGAAGCATCCAGGTTATGTGTGGAGGAGAGGGAGTTTGAGCCCAAACACCCAGGTTTTTTTCTACAGTCATCTTCTGGGGAGAGCCATGAGAGTTTGTGATTTGTGACATAAGGACTAAGATTAAACTACGTGTCTCTTGGTATAAGGTTAAAACTATGACTCATCATCTTACTGACTGTTCTCACAAGAGTACAGGGTCTTCCATTACCCCAGATTTTCATCTTTTACCAGACGACTTGTTATACACTATTTATTTGAAGAGCAAAGCAGCCTGAAAGTTTCTTTAATGAGTACAATAGATTCTGATCTCTGCTCACTACTCATTTATCTCAAATACATGTTCCAAAGTCAGTGTTGAGTGCAAGTGAGGGAAGAAAACGAGGCATAAAAGTTAGCTAAAAGAGACCAAACTGCAGAGATAAGAGGCCAATAACATGCATGACAAATTCAGATATAAGAAAACAAGATTAGAACTTATGTGAGAAGATCTAATATAGTCAAATTAAAGTAATTGGGCATAATGGTTAGTGCTTTGAATCACATCCTGTCTTCATTTGGCTGAGTTGAAGGGAATATCAGGCAGGGTGGTTTCTGGCCATTCACTGAACACTTTGCACTGGACACTGGAACTGCTTTGGTGTAGCCTGATCCTGGTTCTGATGGCAGGTACAAATGTATATAAGATGCAACAGGGTCTGGCTGGTCTCTTCTCCCTGATGCCCAGTGACAAGACTTAAGGTAATGGCATGAAGATGCATTAGAAGAGGTTTATTTTGGTTATTAGGAAAATCTTCTTTACCCAGAAGGTGATTGGAGTCTCCAGGGAAGTGGTTACAGCACCAAACCTGTTGGAGTTCAAGGAGTGTTTGGACAATGCTCTGAGGAACATGGTGTGCTATTTGGGGTTATCCTGTGTAAGGCCAGGAGTTGGACTTAATGTTCTGTATGGGTCCATTTTATCTTGGGATATTCTATGATTCTGTGCAAATCTAAACCACTTCCTAAATGCAAATCTGTCTGGACTTTGTATGACTTTTGTTCTGATAAATGTTGCAATATTTACATAGAAATAATATTTTCACATCATGTGAAAATCATGAGTATTCTTCATGATACAGAAACTCAGCTGCTTCTTTGTGGCTGTCTCAAACAGTCTAAAATTTTCCCTCCCAGCTCACCATAAAATTAGCCCTACTGGACGTATAGTTTGGATCACAGTTGCTTTTTTGGCTGTTCTTTCCTTTTCACAGATTTCTTTGCACTTTCTTCCTCCAATAGTTCTCATCAAATCATTATCCGAACACAGTATATTGTCAAACTTCTCAGTTAAAAAAACCCAAACAACCAGAAATAGAGATTAAATGTCACTTGTGTTTGCACGCTTCTCTACTTTCCTCAGACCACATCATGATAGGATCTAAGTGTTTTCTGTCAGAAATACAAGCATGCACAATGAATGAGCACACTAGGAGAGGCTGGCAGGATGGTGTTTGAGGCTGGTCAAGCTACCTCATAGCTCCTGCCACAGTAGACACCCCTGAGACAGTCTGTGCAGCATCTTATGGAAAGAGGGATGTCCTTACATTGTTACCATCTCTGCTGAGTTTGAATCGAATAGAGTTAATTTTCATCATAGTATCCAGCATTAAGCTGTGTTTTGGATTTGTGATTAAAAAGTGTTCATAATACAAAAATATGTTTATTGTTGCTGAGTGATGCTTACAGAAGGTCAAGACCTTTCCTGCTTCTAACACACCAGTGAGGAGGCTGGGGTTGCACAAGAAACTGGGAGGAGACACAGCTGAAAAAGCTGACTCCAGCTGACCCGAGGGACATCCCAGACCAGATGGCATCATGTTCAGCATGTAAAGCTGGCAGGGAAGGAAGTGGGGACATTCAGATTGATGACATTTGTCTTCTCAATTCACCATCACATGTGATGGGGCCCAGCTTTCCTAGAAATGACTGAACACCTGCCTGCCCATGGGAAGTGGTGAATGAATTCTTGTTTGGCTTTGCTTCCATGCATGACTCTTGCTTTGCCTCTTAAACTGCCTTTATCTCAGACCACAAATTTTCTCATTTTTATCCTTCCAGTTCTCTCCCCTATCCCACCCAGAGAGGAGTGGAACAAGCTGCTGTGTAGGGCTGAGTTCCCAGTCGAGGTTAAACCACATCATCAGATACAGAAACTTATCCTGCAGGTCCCCCCCCCCCCCCCCCCCCTTTTTGTTATTTGAACAGGAAGAAAATCCCTTTGCTGTTGCAGAGTTAACATAATAACCAAGCTGGGGAGACGTAGATCCTCTCCTACTAGTGTAATATGGGTCTGGATCTTCTCCCCCACCTCAGAACTTAAAAGGACTTTTAGGCAGCTTTGGCTGAAATGAGACCCTAGAACTCCATATTTCAAACCAGTTGCTATGAAATAGTAAAGCGTGTGGGCAGCCTATGGGAGAGATCCACATGCTTCCACCTCCCTCAGCAGCACTAATGTTTGTTGTTATATAGACACTCATCACAGCTTTTAGCTCCAGCTAGAACTCTCATTAATCACCACCTGGGAACACCATACACAGCGCAGGCATACGTGAGCTTTTGTGAGAAAAAGCAGAAGGGAGGAAGGCTGTGTGTCATGTGGGGGTGTGAGTGATGATTTTGGGGTGCAGAGTGAGAGACTGAAGCGAGGAAGAAGTAGGGCATGTAGGAAGGAGGAAAGAACATTGCAAGAGCTGTTTGGGGAGATGAAGAGAATGAGGAAACATGGAGGGGGAAAAATAGACAACCTTATTTCAAATAACTTGGGCAAAGGGGAAAAGAGTGCACCACTAACAATATCCCGTTTAGACTGCTCTTTGCCACAATTACTGTCAAATTCTAAAAGACAAAATTGCAATTAGGCCAAGACCATTTGCCTTGTAGCAAAGTCGAGGCCAGGAAGAACCCTTTCCCTGTTTCTGGTATAGTTCTTCCCTCCCTTTGAAGACTTTAATCTAGATGTCATTATGAAAAATTTTCTTTTTGGTCATAATTGGTGCTAAGGATGGCACAGAAAGTATCCCAGGGCAGGCATGTCTCCTATTTCCTGCAAGGTTTTACTCTGATCTCTGGTAATTGGTTGACTGCTAAAAAGGTTATTATTATTTATTATGCTTATTACAGTCATGCCTAACAGCCAACAAATGATGTGGTTTTCTTATGTCAAACACTCTACAAACACATAGTGGTAGAAGATCTTTGCCCCAAGGAACTTTTAGTGCAAACAAAGTCATAGGTGAGGCTGAGAGTTTAATACAACAGGACCGAAGAGAGTGCTGGCAGCATAGGCAGCATACAGCATGTAGCAATACCCCCATGTTTTTATCTCATTGATATGATGAGAGGAATAAGTGCAGAAAAGAAAACTTGGTGCATGGAAAGAAAAAATCAAGATACATAATGTGATGTCAAGGAGTTCTAAGAGCATAATACAGGTGCATTGAGAGCTACAGATATGTCTGAAATTCAATAGCATCCTGGTTTGGAGGGTTCTGTAACCTTTGCTTGGTGTCTCTTAATGGTGCCTCTCTACATCTTCTTTTCTATTATTTTTCTTTTTTTCTTTTTTCTTTTTTTTTTTAAACATTCCTCACAGGACAGATGACATAGCCCAGCATCATATTAGGAACAAGATGTCCAGCTTCTGTACTGCAGAAGAAAACCAATGCTCTGACAAAGCCATTTTTCAAAGTTTAGTGACTTCGTCACTGTTTTCCAGAGAACAATATCACTGGAACAATGCATAAAGGATAGAAAATTCTCTAGTTCTTTACTGATACGCAAATAAAGAATATTTTATTCCTGAAATATAAGGAATTTGTGTTTTCTCTAACTGGAAAACTCTGGGCAAAAATTGTTTCCTTAAATCAGAGATACTCTCTGCAGCATTTAAGGCCTGTGATATGGTCCTCCACAACATCCTTCTCTCTGTGTTGGAGGGACGTGGATATGATGAGTGGAGTGTTTGGTGGATGATGAACTGGTTGGGTGGTAGTATCCAGAGGGCAGGGGCCAATGGCTCACTATCCAGATGGAAATCAGTGACAAGTGGTGTTCCTCAGCAGTCTGTATTGTGACTAGTGCTAAATAATGCCTTCATGAATTACATAGACAATGGGATTGACTATACCCTCAGCACCTCTATAGAGCACACCAAGCTGAGTGATGCTCTTGACACACCTGAGGGATGGGATGCCATCCAGAGGGACCTGGACAAGCTCGAGAAGTGGGCCCATGGGAATCTCATGATGTTTAAGACCAAAAGCAAGTTGCTGCACCTGGGTCAGGGCAGCCCCCAGTATCAGTTCAGGCTGGGGGATGAACAGATCAAGAGCAGCCCTGCTGAGAAGGATGTGGGAGTGCTAGTGGAGCAGAGTCTGGACATGACCTGGCCACGTGCACTTGCAGCCCTGAAATCCAAACACATTCTGGTCTGCATACAAAGCAGTGTGGGCAGCAGGTCAAGGGAGGGGATTCTGGCCCTTGCAGTGCTGTGTCCAGCTCTGGGGTCTTTGACAAAAGAAAGATTTGGGCCTGTTGGAAGTCCAGATGAGGAGCAGAGAAATTGTCAGAGAACAACTCTCCTACGGAAAAAGGCAGAAGCAATCGGGGTTGTTCAGCTGGAGAAGAGGAGGCTCTGGGGAAACCTCATGACTGTCTTTCAGTAGTAAAGGAGACCAACAAGGAAGACAGGAATAAACTTTTTAGCAGGGTTGCAACAGGACAAGGGGTAAATTGTTTCACAGTAAAAGAGGGGAGATTTAAATTAAATATAGGAACAAATTTTTATGATGAGGGTGGAGAAACACTGGAACAGGTGACCCAGAAAGGTGGTGGATGCCCCATCCTTGGAAAAACATGGCTACTATTTAACTGTCATATAAACCATGTGTTCAATTCCTCTCGTTATGAACAGAAAAGCTACATATCTACAAATAAAGAACAGCCTGGGTTTTTTGCTGAGTGGACTGATAGCATGACACAGGTCATATTTGCTTGGATAACATCTCTTTCTCCTCTCAAACAGGGTGTGGGATTCCTCCTGTACTGAGGAACAAGAAGAGTCCACGACTGATGCTAATGCCAAAAAAAGTAAGGAAACTGTTCTAGCTGGCACGGGAATACTACAACATTAAAAAGTGTGAATGAGCATAGACCAGCTTTGTTTCCACACCTTGGCCATGGATAGTCTATAGTATAGACAAAACTGAAAGAACCAATATTGTAAACCTGTCACAATCTTTTCAGTGTAGGGCTTTTATTTCCAGACTCTCTTTGGTGACCATGCCATGACAGAATAGAAGTCTTTTTGGTTTTGTTTTGGGGTTTTTTTAGGTGATAAATTTGTAACTTATTTTAGATTTTCATTTCTGAGACCTTTGCCTGAACCAAGGCATGCAAGATGAATGGCCTTTGCTGATAATAGTAGCTTCGCAATCTGGAGCTGGAACACTTTGATCCTAGATCCTTTGCCTTTTCTTCTATTCAATCTAAACGACAAAATCAGTCTAAGCCATTTCTGTTCCTAAAGCTGCTCAGATGCTTGCTGGATCAGTCTGTGAGTCGTATTCTTTGATGACAGGGAATGTCAGACTAGTGTGACATGTTGTGTTTCCTTTTAGGTAAAGCTGGCAGTATCTTGGGTTTGGTGATCGTGGCAGTTTCTGTCTGATTTTTTCAGCAGATGGCTTCGATATGCTGGAGCTCAGTCCTTTGCTTTGAAAGACATAATCCTTGGCTAATTTTATGATGCAAAGCAACACTGTGGGGCACAAAATTCATACCTTTTATAGCAAGTGGCATTACACGTTTGATGATATGATGCCAATTATACATTTCAGGATGTCTTAAAAAATCAGTATGTTACAAAGTTATAATTTGAAGGGAAAACTTAAAGATAAATTATTACTATCCTACTTTCAGATGTTTCTATGTTGAATGTTCTATACCACTAGAGTAATGAGATTGGTGCATATATCTCATCATTTTCTTTTGAGCTTCACTATCTAATTTCATTGCTCATTAAGACTCCTTATACATAGCAGTGCTTTTTTATAATTGGGGATCATCTTTAGTTAGCCTTAGGGCTAATCAGTGTGATATTTTAAAGGTAGTATATTTTCTTATGCTTTTCACTATACCAATATCTACATGGTTTGCAGCTAATGCCACTTGTCAGATTTTCACTATCTATTTTCAGGAATCAAATGTTGCCATTCTGTTGTTTTCTGGGATGGAAGAATAGACACAAATTCTGCAAAGTAAATTTAAGATTTGTCTTTCTATACATACAGTCTTTAATGCACACACTTTCCAGCATCTTTAATACTTAAAATGTCAAAGAAAGTTTTACAGGAAAGAGAAATTCTTGGTTTACACTACTGAATAATTCTTCAGCTCTTAACTTAAAATGAAGATGTGGTTATGGAAATGAAAGAGAGAAGAAAACAATGTAGGAGATACAGAAACTCAGTCGTGACTTGGAACCACGAGCCAATTACTGCACTGCAATTTGGAAAACAGAGTAAGACTCTTCTACACAATGCTTATTTTGAGTCTGACAGGGAAAGTGCAAAATACCGATAATCCTGAAGTTGTGAGGTACATGTCAATCACTTGCAATGGTATTTCCTAAGTAAGAAATTATATTTGTTTAATGTTTATGAACTTAATGAGACCCATAATTAAAAATCATGAGGGAGACTGCCAGTGAGATATTTGTTAGGGAAGTGGGAGAAGTTAAAGATCTTTGCATTTTTTCACCTAGGATGGTTAGTTTCATCCTTTATTGTAAAGGCCTACAAGACGTGTGTAACCCTAAAAATCCTACTGATAGTCCCTGCAAAAATATCCCTTGGTGGTTTGGTTTCAGATCACAAAACAAAGCTTCCACTGCAGAATGCAGAAAGAAAGTAAATACCTGGATCTCTTATGACCTTCGCCTAATATATTACAAACAGGACATCCAGGAATGCAGGTGCAACTGGGCATGGATTTTTCTACCAATGATAAATATGGGAAGATAATGGTAAAAACACTGGAGGAAAATTAATGCTTAAAAAAGAAGACACATTTGTAATGTTTGTGCCCCAAAGTAAGAATATATATGGAAAGTATTTGCCATTTAAATTTAAGCATTTACCTTTCATAATTTTTTATTTTGTACCTCTTTGTGAGTAAATAATCTTATTGTGACAGAATGAGAAATATTCATCCACTGCTAAATCCAATAAAATAATATTTGATTTTCTCCCAGCCCTGTATAGGCAAACTTGTTAAAATTTAGTGCAAGCTTTGTGTAAGGGAGGACTTTAGAATTAACTTATTCCAGAGACAAAGTCATTTAGTAACATGTTCATTTGGGCTTTCATCCTCTAACCAGATACTTTGCTCCTTTACACATGAAATATACCAAATTAATTGGATTTCTACATGCATTCTATGCAAGCATGACACAAGCATTCTAAAACTCTGTATTTCATTATTGTTGTCCTTAACTTTTGCATCAGTATGATGGAACCTGAAAAAAGTCAGAGCTCTGAAGTGGACTGAGAGTACTGCTTATGAAAACAAAACAAAGAAGTAGCTTTGAAAGGGAAATTGTAAAATGATATTTCAGATCTAAGATCTGTTGGGCAAAATATAATAGAAATTGAATGGTTTGCAATCAGATTCCTCTCTTCTTTCTACAATGCTGGTCTTAGTCCAGTGGTTTCAGAACCTTTCTAGGCTGTAACAAACTCCATATGAATAGGATGCTTTTGATTTCTGGAAAAACCTCTTTTCACTTGTTCTTTAGTTTACCAGTCTAAGTCTGTCACATGTTTGCTGCTGCACTGTGCCTACTCTGCACTCCAGTTTCTTCCCTCAGGTTGTTCTCAGGAAGGTCACAAATTCCCCTCAACCCAGAAAGTACCTCTTCATGTAGGGAATATCTGTCAGTTTAGGCAGGTGAGCAACTTTCCTTCCTTCACCTCTTTTCAGCAGGACAGTATATGTAATAAAACAGATCAGACTGCGAGGAAAGTTATTAAGCAGTTGTACAATCCATCCTCATGTCCTTCCATAATATTGCCTCCCTCACCAGACCTCTTTGAATTCCCTGCCACTGTTTCTTATATTTATTTCTTTGGTTTGTTGGAAAGAAGATTTTGAATTCTTCTGAGATTAGACTTTATTTTCTGGAGAGTCTGAATAGCTCCTTGCATAATGGAGACCAATTTTCCTTCCCCCTCCACTACAGAATATAAATTATAATGTTAATATGCCTAGAAAGAATACTTAAGTACTCCTTCAATAGTACTTCCTTCTCATTCCTGCTTTCTGTTTTTGAGGGGTGCTTGGTGATATCTTAGAGCAGACTGTACTGCATGTATGATAAGAGTACAAACAGAGGGGACATAAAAGAATTCTTGTTGAAAAAGTGGCCAATGTGCTCATGGGTCAATGTGTAATATTCATTTGCTGTAATTTCAATTTCTAGTAAGCTGCCCAATACATCTCTCTTTCAGTGCTTATTATATCTGTGTCATCATCTACTGTCAAACTAATAAGAGTAATTTCATTAGTCTGGACATTCAGAAAAGCAAAACTTTTGTCTGAAATTAATAACTCATACAGATTAATCAAAGGTAATTATATTAGGAGAAGTTATGTCATCTTGTATCCTGAGTCATAAAATGAAATTCTCATTAAAATTGTATTACATTCATTACCCATGTATACCCAGATTCCCAGAGATATACGTTATATAAGAATCTCGATTTCAATATTCCTTGCAAACCTCATTTTGATTCAGGGCCAGGGTTTCAGCACAAGAGTGTTCAGTCTGAGGAAACCACACAATTCCTACAAAGAGACTGGATTGTTCTGCTGTGAATAGATGATTTTGCACTTGGCTTAGCAAAGGCTGTAATGTCCACTTTGTCCATTTGTCAGCTCTCATTGATTTCTGACTGTAACTATTAACCGCTGTTTCAGTAGCATAATTAAGTGGTTGTTACACCTCTCCTCTTTAGAAGAAAATGTAAAATCACTGAAGTTTGTGCTGCATGTTGTCTTTTTGTGCTATGAGGCAGCACAACAATTTGGTCAGAATCCTAGCTTAAAACTCATGTGATGACTGCTATCTTTAGCATTTGTTTGAATGCACTCCCTTCTGTCCTCTTTTATCATTCTTTTCTACTGAGCTTTGAGCAGCAGCTTGCTCCTTCCATGAATCTATGTAATGCCTCACACAATGCAGCCCTGACCTTGGTTGGGACACTGCAGTGCTGTGAACAAGAAAAATATTAATTAACTGCTATGTCCCAGCCAAAACATTTGTCCTTCAAAGGTGCATGAGGATTTTGCTCTTCCTATTGGTTGCAATAAGGACTGCCAACTATGTGCTTTTGTGGTGAAAAGCTCTAGAGATATACAGTGTTAGCTTTTTTTCAAGGCAAGATAACTCTTTGCAAGGTTGCTCTAAGACAAGGTTGTCTAATGCTTTTCTGAGGCTAATAATATATTAATTACTTGGACAAAGAAACAAATCTCCAGGAGGGGTATTCCTTTTTTAACAATTTTTTTTTGCGCACCATCATCAATTCACCTAATGATGTGTTCTCCCTCCTTATCTCAGAAAACTCCATAGTTGCTGCTTTCTTTTGACTCACTTGTACTCCTGAAAATTGCCCCTGAAGTCCATTTTGTTATTCAAAATAACATGATAAAGGCTACAGGTTATGAGTATTGTCTGAATGAGAATGGTATGGAAATAACTAGTGAATATGAACCAGGTATTTGGAAACCTCATCTGATTCTTAAAAACACACTTTTCTTTGCTTGAGAAGGGCCATTATCACACAGCACTGCTGACTTCCTGTCACCAGCTCGAGGATGAAGTAAAACAAAGCACAAAATTTTTGTTATCAAAAGGAATCAAAATTTTATTAATAAAATTAATACCAGATTAAAAATCAGGCAAAAGCACTAAAGCCAAAGCAATGTTTTGGAAAACACTGGAGCCAGTTATTAAGTGGGATCTGTAGTGCTTTATGGAAAATGAAATTTGCATTTCTACTCAACCCTAGTCGACCAGATTTACTGCTTACATTCTTCATTCTTCATGACGGGTAGGTCTGGTTCTGGAGCTCTAGTTTTGGTGCATTAGATGAGAAAATTTACCTGGGAGCCCTGGTTGTAGGGTTACCAGGGCAAAGAAGCCACCAGAAATGCTCTGTACACACTAAAGCTAGTATCATAGAAAACATTTCACAAGGCTGGAGGTATATCATGAATAGCAAGCAAGTGAAAGAACCAAAAACCAAAGAAGAAAAAGCCAATCTCTTCCTATGATACAGATAAGGATAGTCGTTTTCATGTAATATTTTGGTGGGGTTTGCTTATAGATGCAACAAAACATATAAAGTAGATCTAACTCAGAGCTAGGATACAGGGAATGGAAGATGAAGCCACGTTTGGTACCTGCCTGCATCATGGCCATGCCAGCAATAGCACTTGCAATTCCAAGGTGAAAGAGCAGAAGCACTACTCCTGGGAGGCAGTTAAAAATAATTGTATGCTTCAAATTTGGACACAATGTGACCCATTCCTCTGAAATGCAATGAGGATATATTGCCGTGATTTCAAGTTACCACAATGCCAGGATGACATGCAGGGTACTATGCACAGATGAAAGAAGTCAAGAAATAAGGCACATTTACCATAACACTCATTACTTTGTTTGCAGGTCATCCCATGGAGTAACTTTAAGAGAAGAGAGATTTATGAATGATGGGTGCATTTGTGCTCCCAGACGTATTATGGTCAGTGGAATCCTGTTGTCATAGGGGTCTTCAAGTGGAGTAGAAACATTTCATTTAACTACTCAGCACACTACAGGACACTTGCAAAAACCTTCTTGACAATAGTATGGGAGAGGAACAATCTTGTAAGGAGCTCCTGAGCAGCAGCAGTGGCACCACATCCATGACCAACCTGCCAGCTATGATATATACTGCAGGGAAACATTCCAGGATGCCTCTCATGACAACAGGCACAGACTGTATGGAATACTAAAGTCTGCATCCCGCATTACAAACACCTAGGGCTGCAAAGACAGAGACCATGTCAGCAGCAGCAGGTGTGAGGACACGAGTCAGTCATGTGAACAAGTGTGTATTTCTGGACTGGCCACCCAGACTGAGTTACACAACAGAGCTGTCCTAGGGGCAGGGTTTGGCTCTTCTCTTCAGCATGAGACGTGTTGATGATGAGTCTGGTCACACCTCTCTCACTTACACCCTCCTTCTTTGTGGTGACCTTGAGATGCTTTCTCTCAACTCCTCATGTGTTGGAACACAGCCCAAGCAAATTCTACAGAATCTGGCAAAACTAGCTCATGCAAATTATGGCTTGATGTCAGCTGGGCTTATTTTTATTCATAGGGTAGCTCTAGGAAGGTGTTGTCAAGAAAGGTGTGGACAGAAGGATCATTTCTATAAATCTGAGAAACTAAAAGTGTGACTGAACTAGATAAAAATGGAGATGACAAAACTGGGCACAAGTCAGTATTGTTCCCAGAAGGCCTCTGTGAAACACTAGGTAACAACAACAAATCAAGGAATAATGAAATGGAACTCTTCCTTCCTTATAAAGTTGTTTCAGTATGTCAAGACCCTGTGGGAACTACCTATTTTACACTTATAATTTGTTCTCCAAAACATTACAGGGTGTCAAGGTTTTTTCTTTAATTCACTTTTACCAGTTGATAACAGATTAACAGATGAATTCTAACAGATTAATTAGTCTTTTTCTTTAATTCACTTTTACCAATTGAGAACAGATTAATTCTATTTAAACCGTGTAACAGAGGAGCTGAAACTTGCCTAAGTTCTTCTCAACTGTGAAAACTACTTTTTGCTTTAAAGAATTTATTTTGTCTGATTCTAATCTACTCTAAAATTAGTTAATATTTGTATTTCATGAAACCAAAAAAGTATATAATAACTTCCCTTTAAAAGAGGGTAACATTTCTCTGAGGTGGGCTTATTTTTTATGATTCACTCTAAGACCTATAAATCAACTTTTAGAGAGCATGGCACTGATGTGGCCCCATTCAATTTTCAACCAGAAGACCATTTTACAATAAAGCAAGCGATAGCCATCTGTCATATCTGAGTCTTTGATCTTTCACTTCTTTTCTCTAGCTTATACTTAGAATACATTTCTGAAAACTGTTTTAACCTTTTTGTAAAGCTCATAAACCCCTGACTTTTTTCTATTATAGTTTGGCAGTGCTTGTTCTTCTAAAGAAACATTTGCATGATAGTGCCAAAGAAAAACTTGTAATTAAGAAAGGACTCTTCCAGCAGTTTTATGTGCTAGATGAAATAATTTTCCACTAATAAAAGCTTTATTTGCTATCTGTAGCTTGATTTAATCATGTTACTAAAAGGACGATGTGATCCAGACAGCCTTATGTTCACTCTCAAGTATCTAGTCTGTAACACTAAGAACTTTTCAGGCTTTTTAACCTTAAAAATAAATGCATGCTATTACATATGAATTAGTTATTGCTGAATCTTTTTATAGCTTAATCATCAGTTTGGCATGTACTCTCTTTGCATTTCATTGGATCATGAGTAAATATAATTTTTTCTAAAACTCATTTTCTTTCCAGAAATTTTGTTTGTTGACAATTTCATGCTTCTGCCTAAATCAGGATAATTTTCTCTGATAAAGCATTATGATAATTATTAACAGTAGCAGTAACTGTAACAATAATTATTATTTTCTCATTTAATTGCCAGGAAAACAGTGATCTCTGGAATGAACACTACCTACAAACAGTTTCAGATTAGTGGCAGAATACATTAAAGATTTAGGTCATTAAAAAATTCTCATCTGTTTTCTATGCTGGATTAAGAAGTATGGATTTATATTTTCCACTTAGTTGATACTAATTTCTCACCACAAGTGGCTCCAGAAGTACATTAGGTGACCTGACCAGCTCCTGACATTCACAGTTTGCTCTTTCGTGCTCTCCCCAGCAGTGAGTGAGATGCCCCCTTTGAGAAGCCTTCCTCCATTGGTTTCTGTGTGCTTGTGTGAGTGAAGGCATGGACATGGCAGCTCTAGAAAAAGCCAAGTGATATTTGGGATGCCTGTCCCTCAAGACTATTGTCACTAGACAGTCATTCAGGCTTGAAGCTGGTCCCATGTAGCTCTCTGGGTACTGCTGAGCTGTATTTGGTATTGTGCCCTCTTGTGAGCCCACAAAGCAGTTGTGCTCATCCTGCCTGGTGCAGTGGAATATGAGTTTGACCAAGAGCTACATGTTCATCCTGACAAGACAATTGGCTTCCTTCATGGTATTACAACACAGATTAAATCATCTGAAGTGAGAGCTCAAAAATCCATTGTTATTTTCTTTGGTAAGTTGTTAGTGTAGAGGGAGGAGAGTAGACCTGATATTGTCAGTGTGGAGAGGGTTAAGCTGATAAAATTATTTTAGTAACAACTATCCTCAGTGGCAAAGACCATCTTGAGAACTTTGACATTTGTGAGGTGGTGGATGAAATATTGCCCCCACTTATACTTATTGTCATTGATCAATGTAAATTGATTGGGGCCACCTGTTTCTGTTCTATGTCTGGGTGGTGGCTCATGTAACTGTTAAGTCTCTGTTGTGTGGGACTTGAATTATCCCCAGGTCATTTATTTTCCATTTTAATTTTTAACAACAACATGCCATGCTGTAGGACAAGAATGCCCTTGCTTGATATTATTGCTTTATAGCTGATGCTTGGGGTTTTTTTTTGTTCCAATGATGAGGTTATTTAAAATATTTTAATTCAATTCTGCCTTGTAAATTCATATAAATGGCATCTTTATGCTTAGTGACATTAATTAGCCCATAACTGACCTAAGAAATTACTATAAAACAAATTCTAGAGGTCTCTCTCTCCTGTTTCAGGGGCTAAAGTATTCTGATAAGATTGAGTTATGGAAGGTGAATTTGAATGCTTTGCAACAGTTTGCCTTAACCAAGACCCTACCATGACTGCTAGTAAATCATTGTAGTTGCATTTGGGTTGAATTCAGATCTTTATGTGGAATAGAGAACAATTTGCATCAAGAGTTTATGACATCCCTTCCTACAGACAAAAACGATGTGAAGGTCATAGTAACGACCTTCATCTTATCAGGGCTGACTGCCTACCTTCCTCTGAGCTGCATCTGATCAGCCTCTGTGCCTAAGGACCCAAGTCAGAACCTGAGATTTTACAGTGCAGGGTGAAGCAGGCAGTTTCCAGGTCTACACCATTCCCTCCTTAACAAAATGACAAATTAGATAGAATCTTTGACATACCAGAAGCAGACAGTTTCAGAAATGAAACTAGAACAAACAATGTGACATGGTATTCTTTCCATATGTACAATTTTGATAAAGTTGGTGGCACAACTCATGTGACTAAAGAACAGCAAGGAAAAGATTAATAAAAGCAAGATCTAGATCACAGACTTTATAATGGCTTCAAGTCATCTAATTAAGAAATTCAGCTCTTGGAGTGGTTTTGTTTTTATATGCCAACCACATGGTTTTATATTTGAAACACCCACAGTGCATAAAACTCTTTTGAGAAGCATGTGGATGCACAGCTGTTTTGAAAAAGACAATAAATAAATTGGTGTCTTAATTCTTTTTACCTGTAAATCTGCAAAGAGGTCAGAGCTGCAGTGACAATTTATGGAACAACAAGGAATATATTTGAAATTAATAAGAGTGGGAGTCCATTTTCTTATGCTGTAGAGGAAAAAGTCACAGAAACTTAGCAGTCAATATATTCTTTCACTGTGCTGAGTAAACAGTAAAAAGAAAATGCAATTTGCTCGCAGGCTATTCCATTGTAGAAAAAAAATTTGTGGAAATGCTATCTTTTTATTAACTTATAAATATATGTGCATATATAGGACAACTTAAAGACTGGATGTAAAATACTGATGGATGTGGAAATGCCATACATATACATATATATATAGAAGAATGAAATGAATATACCTTAAGAACCTTAAAAATTTACTTGCACATTTCCAAAAGCTGAAGCCCAACTTTTAATATAAATATAGAATTAATGAGAAAAAGCGATAGACAGTTGTCAGTGTTAACGGTGTCAGGGTGCAAATGTTAGAGGTACCACCTTTAAGGAGAGAAATGTCTTTCACCCACACCCAGATTCATGTCAGTGTTGACAAGTCTTCAAAGTGCTGGAGATTGCATATATGTAGAAGTTCTGGTCTTTAGATGCTGATGGAAAGCAATGTCCTTTTAACCGAACTCCATTTTAAATGGCTATTGCTGATCCATGAGAAGTTTTGAGAAAGCTTCATAGTGTCTTGGGTCATCAGTATTCCTTGTCTCTAGGAAGGCAGGTGCACCTCCTGAAACTTTGATAAGGTAATGATGAATGCCAAACTGTGTTCCCAGCAATACTGTACAGGTGTTTCACTTTGGGGTATGGAGAAAAATATAGTGTAGTGCATAGACTGAACAAGGAGGACATGGAGCTATTATAGGGCAAAAGAAAGCCTATGAGTAGAGAAACCAATGCTGTCTCATCTAGGGTTGTTGCTTGAATAAGGTCATCCATATTGGTGGGTATGTTCCTTGTTGGTAGTGCCATAGCTGTCAACTACCT
Organism: Pithys albifrons albifrons; assembly: GCF_047495875.1. Classification (NCBI taxonomy): domain Eukaryota; kingdom Metazoa; phylum Chordata; class Aves; order Passeriformes; family Thamnophilidae; genus Pithys; species Pithys albifrons. The sequence continues at coordinate 35,008,912 of NC_092461.1, read as the reverse complement.
TGGCCACTGTAACACAATGCACAAAACTCTTGTACTTAAATGGCGGCCTCCTTGAGTGAAATCACAGAGATACCAAGCTCTGAATATCATCTCTAAGTATAAGACTGTGATGTGGGCAGGAGGGACCAATCTTTTGTTGGTAAGTATTGTAGCTCCTGACTTCTGGGGCTCCAGCCAGTCATGGGAACATTCAGCATCCAGGTGCAGATATTAGGAGCACTACACATTGCCTGGGAAGACTCAGATATCTAATGGGAGAAGGAGCAGGCATTGCTTTCTTCTTTCCTCATCCAATAACTCAAAAGTTGGGGCAGCTATTTAGCCACAGTGAGATTTGACTCTGCCTCAAAGGATTTGGAGCCACATTCTCTGTTACAGAAAGCAGTCAGCCACACAAGTCAATCAAATTGTATGTACAACACAAAACTGGGTGAATTTAGGGCAGGGCTGGACAGGAGATCATAGACTAGAACATGAGAGAAGAATGGTATTTCTCTAGAGGGGTGTTATTGTTTTCCTCCTTACCTGCAGCTGAGACATCTTTTTTTTTTCACTTGAAGACATAATCTGAGTATAGTGAACTAGACACCCTTCTTTTTTTCCACTTTCTAAACCACTGTCCCAGTTTCCACCCCCCATAAATATGAATAACTTGGTTAGGAAAGGTGGCAAGGATGAGAAGAGAAGCTTATTATCCTCTTCCCCACCAGCAATTTTTGATACCAGCTGCCACTGTGACATTGACACAGTGGGATCAAATCTGATGAACCACAAGCTGCCACTTTAACTGTCACTTCAAATTCCTGGAGTCTTCATATATTTAGTCATGTTTATTTATAAGATAAATTTCCTGTTTCTATATTGGCACTGATTTTAAACTGTCTGAAACTAAGCATTGCCTGTCAGAATGTGTCTCTCTCTTCCTAAGTATGTATCACAGTGAATACCATATTCATAACCCAGAAAAAGATTCTTTCCAGTCTATAGCACCAAACATCTATTGTAGTCTCTTTTACTCTCTAGTCCAATCAACAGCCTCATCTTTTTTTTTAATTTATTTTAAATCTAGCAGATATTCCTTCATGTTGCTGTGAGCTAATTTCAAGTTTTCCTTGAGTGATTTTCAAATCACCTGACCATCTGTTTCAAATTAAACATCCCAAGATGCACTCAATCTAAGTATGTGAGTTGTGTTGTAAATTATATTCAGAGCTACCCTTTAAATTATCTGGAGTTCTTTTTGTTGATAACAACTGTTCCATGCGTAGGGCCATAATTGACTTTAAAACTTGTAAGCACTTTATTATCTGAAAGAAAAAACTCAGTGTTGAAATAATGTAGATGAGGGCAATGAACAAATCAATGCCTGAAGTAGACTCACAGACAATAAATTCAGAGGGAACAGTTAATAGTAGCTCAATTGGAATGGGTGAGATTGGTAACTCTGATATTTCTGCCTGTGTCACATGGGATATGACCATCAACAAATCACTTCAACCAGTTCAAAAGAAGGGATAAATCTTAATCTGGTGTTTTTGTGTAGGATAGTTTCTGTTAGGCATGTTAGATAGCAATTAGGATTGATGCCTAGGTCAGATGATCTTATGTCTCTCCCAGGACTCCCTGTCTAGGGCACTGTAGGCCTAAGACATTGAAATTTTCAGTGCTCAGAAGTTGTTATTTTCTTATAACTATTGAGTTTTTCATGCAAAACATGTAAGTTCAACTTGGATTTAAATTATCAATTTTCAAAAGAACAAGAATCAGAATAGGTGTTCCTTCTGTCACAGAAGCACAATACATGGGATTGACTGGGCCACAGAAAGTAGAAGAAACAGACAGAAACTTTCAATGAAGAAGAAAGTACTGCAAGAAAATTTGCTCTGCTAGCTCAACAGACCTCTGTGAGGAGAACAAAGACACTAGTTCTTCATAGCAGTTAATCTGGTGCCTTGCACTACATCTAAAATTTACTCTCTACAACTAAAAGAGATCATCAGACCTTTGTAAGGCTATATTTAAATGTTCCTTGACTCCTGAGAGGATTTACCTAATGAGCCTTCAGACCTAAGCAAGAAAATTTCCATTTATTTTCTTTTGTGAACACTGAGATCTGCTACGTAGAACTGTTTGTGTGGAGGACTGATGAATAGGAGCTGCACTTACAGATCCATGGGGATCCAAGAAGTGTCAAGTCAGCAAAGGAAGATGTGATGGGTGCATTTGTTCTACAACCACTATTAACAAAATACAGCTGGATGAGGTGCCAATCAAAACCAGAAATTACTTCCTCTAAAAGTTTATATGATGGTTTTAAAGTCACACAATCATAGAATGGTTTGGGTTGGAAGGGAATTGAAAGATAAACTCATTCCTGAGCAGGGACATTTTACACTAGATCGTGTCTCTCAAAATCCCATCCAAACTGCTCTTGAACACTTCTTGGGAGGGGCCATCAACAGCCGCTCTGGACAACCTGTTCCAGTGCCTCACCACTCTCATAGTAAAGAATTTCTTCCTAATATAAAATCTAAACTCACCTTTCTGTTTAAAGCCATTCCCCTTTGTCCTGTCACTACATGGCTTTGTAAAAAGTCCCTTTCCAGCTCTCTTGCAGTCCCTTTAGGTACTGGAAGATGCTCTAAGGTCACCCTGGAGCCTTCTCTTCTTCTGAATTAACAACCCCAATTCTCTCAGCCTGTCTTCTCAGGTGAGGTGTTCCAGCCCTGTGATTATCTTCATGACCTTCTCTAGATCTGCTCCAACAGGCCCACATCCTTCTTATACTGGGGAACTCAGAGCTGGGTACGGCACTCCAGATGGGGTCTCTCAAGCATGAAATAGAGGGAGAAAATCCTCTCCCTTGACCTCTTGACCATGCTGCTCTTGATGCCACACAGGTATGGTTGGATTTCTTGTGTTGTAAGTTCACATTGCCAGGTCATGTTGACCTTCTCATCCATCAACACCTTCATGTCTTTCTCCTCCAACCTGCTCTCAATTTGTCATTCCGCAGCCTGTATTTGTGCCTGGAACCATTTCAATGCAGGTGCAGGATGTTGTATTTGAGCTTGTTTAACTCTGTGGGGTTTTCATGGGTTCACCTCTCAAGGTCCCCTCAGATGGCCTCCCTTCCCTCCAGTGTGTCAAGCATGCTATGCAGCACAGTGCCATCGGCAAACTTGCTGGGGTGCATCTCGATCCCACTTGTCCACGTCACCAACAAAGATGTTAAACAGCACCAGTCTCAACACCAATCCCTAAGGAACACCACTTGGTCTCTACGTGGACATTAAGTCATTCACCTCAACTCTTTGAGTGCAACCATTCAGCCAGGAAAGGAACAGATACCTCTTTCCAGCACTAGTACAGCCCAAGCAATAAACACTTCTGAGGAGCAGCTGAGGTCACTTGATCTGTTCAGCCTGGAGAAGAGGAGGCTTGGGGGAAACCTCATTGCAGTTACAACTTCCTCATGAGGGGAAGAGGAAGGGCAGGCACTGATCTCTTCTCTGAGGGGACCAGTTACAGGACCTGAGGGAATGGCTTGAAGTTGTGTCAGGGCAGGTTTAAGTTGGATATTGCACTTCATGTGGTTTGCTACATGTTAATGAATAAGAAACTTTTATGCATTGCAAACCTCCTCAGAATGGCAGAGGAAGGTTTGATTTAATTTATTAAGATGGTTAGGATTAAATAGGAAGTGTAGACATAAAATACATAATTATCTACCTACTAATTTCTGTAAGGTAGAAGGTTAGAATTGGCACAAGTTATAAGTAGAGAGAAGATGGAGCCATTGGACAGACAGCTCAATACTGAGATACAGATCAAGAAACTGTGATCCTTGGGTGAGAAAGTAAAAATTTTACATTGGTTTCATTTTTTATAAAAATTCCTTTAGCAAGAATTGCATTTCCTGATGTTTTTCATTTGTTAATAGCAATACCAGCCATCAAGAAATTCTGAGGTTTCATGGATGGATGAAGTTCTCAATACACTCTGCATGAACTGAATGAAGCAGAACAGAAATTGGCAAAACAGGGTTATTATATTTGTTATTTAATATTCATAATAGAGTGATACTCTGAGGATCTAAGAAAGTTTATTCTGAAGTAGTTTTTCAGCTTAGTCTCTTTTTCAGCAAGTTTAAGCTCTGCAGTCCTGACCTTGCTGTCTAAACAAGACTCTCAAAAGTCTGTAACCTATTAAAACAAAAAATGAAGATTAAATCAAGTACACAGCTTTCAGCCAGTTTGAGTTTCAGTGTGAAGCTTTCCAGGTGTGAGGACACGGACAAATCATCACATGAATTACCATGACTTTGACATTGGTGGGAGGACACTGACAGTGAGTTTGAAACCAGTCTTCCAAGGATCTCAGAAAGGAGCAGAAGGAGTCGAATATGTAGGAATTATTTTTGGGAATTCTCCAGTTCTCTAAAGCAAGAGAAGAGAGAAGGTAACACATTGTGGGAGTTGGTTACATGCCAGAGGAGAATCATTCTGTTCTGTAGGACATCAAGTATCTTTGGGTATTTGGGTAGCTAAATCTCAGCTCTGGATGAACCTGTGCCTGGGATGCCAAGTTAGTTTTAACAGCTAAAACTACTTTAAATATCCCATAAAGGGGATAATTCCACACGAACTGTCCTGCAAGGAGTATAATTTCACTTGTTTTATTATTTAGAAACTTAAAGGAAAATAGAAGCTTGCACATGTCATTGAAGAGCAAGTCCAAGCCAACAATCTTTGTTCCTCTCTCTCTGATTCCACTGCTTGAAGGCTTCTTCTAAACTCATGACTCATGGCCCCTAGAGCATAGATTTTTAAGGTGCTTCTGCATTAGACACCTTCCTAATAGCAGCTGCTTGACCATATTGATGTTTCCTGACAAATTTATGTATAAATCTTACAAGTGGCATATTCCTCATTCTGGTATTTTCTGAAGACACTTTTGTTCTGAAAACAGTTTCAGAGTTGAGTTACAGTTTAGAGGAGAAATGTTCTTCAGTAAGAAAAACAACAACTTCAAAGCAATGTTTTGTTTATATTTAGTCCTTTCTTCATGAAAGTCACTTGTGCTTATTTAACTTTCTTTTATTGTAGACTCCATTTCAAAGAACGATGGTAGCTTCAAATTTAGAGTGAATTCAAAAGGGTGGCAGAGGTATGGGGAAGTTATTTTCACTGAGGAAAAGAGTTTTGCCTTCCTGAGTTTTTAACTCAGTGAATTGAACAACTTCTATTGTTTTTTTCAATCTTTCAAATGAAACTGGATCTGCTGAATCTATATTTCAGTGAAAGACTAAATGACACAGCATTTCTGCTTAAAAGAGAGTTTCTGCTGTGCTTATTTTCCCCCAGGATAACACAAAAAATAGTTAGTGCTGACATTCCATGTGTGCATGCTCCTCTCTGTTTTGAAAGTTTACCATTCCATTCTGATGTTCCATAACACTTTAAGTAAACAGACCTTTCTTTCTAGACTAGACTCCTTTCTAGACAGTACATTCCATAGTCTCATTTTTTTTTAACTTTATGCCACAGCTGTTTCATATGAGAAGTTGTTTTGGAGATGCTTGGGGACACACACAGCTGTCACAGTGACTTATTCTCATCTTAATTTTACTGTTTTCTAGAGGTTCTCCATGACTTTTTTTTTTTTGCATTCATGTTGTCTGCATAAAATTTGTCAGCCAGAATAGACTGAGGTCAGCATGCAGTTGCTAAGATTAATGCAAGTAAATGAAATTATTTTAGCCTGTAAAATGAAATTATTTTCATATATTTTGACCTTCCACTGATTTTGTTAATTTTATTCTTTCTTGTGAAATTTACCCTCAAGTGTGAGGACTTTACTGGCTACTCAATCAAATACATATGATTTGTTTGAGTTTTTTAATATAGTCTCCTGTCCTTGGGCTGGAATATACCTTTGGCAAGAATAAAGGAGTTTTCCTCTGTAATTGTGTTCGAGGAGTTCCAGAATCTCTTACCACAAATAGGCTTTTATTTCCAGGAGTGTGTCTTCCATCCCAGTAAGACCAAATGAGCTGTAGTCTCCAACATCCATTAAAGGAGTGCTCCTTTTGACCACTATTTTTTATAGACAGTTCTAGAACTTTTACAGTTCTTCCTACTTGACATTGAAATACCAACAAAAATATTTTCAGAAATTAAAAACTGAAATTAATTTTTTCAAGATCTACTTGTATGCCCAGTTTTTATTTTATGACAAGAATGTTCTGCTTTTATTATTTCATCTAGGAAACTGGCTTTGATAGTGTATCAGCTTTGGATACTTGAAGTTTTACTATACCACTTTCATTCATTTAAATCCAGGGAGGGACTTTTAATCAAAAGAAAATTGTGGTGGGATAAAAATAAATGTTGAATTCTTTGGAAAGTGTTATTTATAATTAGACAGCCAGAAAGGGAAAAATAAGCCATTAATTATTCTTAAATACATAACCCCAGAAACACAAACTTCAGATTGTTTATTTCTATACTGATCAGTTTGTAGTTGCAACTATCGAAAGTTCATATAAGCATTAAGATGCCAGTATCAGCTGGACTGTGTATTAAAACATTGCAGCATGTGGCACACCAAACTTAAATAATTCCCTACAAGTGCAAAAGGGACTTCAAGGATTAGGAAAAAGGTGGGCATGGGGGTCAAAGAACTTACTCACAGGAACACAAGAAGTCTCTGTCACAGCTCTCAACCAAGCCTGGTACTGCATGCCAATTGTGTCCTTCACTCTTAGAGCTTTGAGTCTGCATTTATACCAGCCATTACACATTCAAATAAATGCAGTGTGAAGTCCCATATAAAAATATATATATATGTATATATATATATATATATTTGGTTCTCACATTGCATATTCAGAGAAACACACACTTATTATTAATGTTGATAATGAGATAATAAGCTGTCACAGGGGATTGTGATGAGCAGCATCAAGGCAAGTCTGTTGCAGCATACACAGTGAAATTTCTGCCAAGGAAATGAAATGAGGAAGACTGGGGCAAAAAAGAAAAGAAGCAACAGCACCTGGTAGTGTGAGGGGTGCGTGGGCTGGAAACACCGTCTGGGGAGATCAGCAGTTCTGCTTGTAGACATGCAAAGTTTAGCCTGCCATTTATTTTTTGGTAGCTTTCCTTTTTTGAAATTAATATTATGCTCATTATAGGTGCCAAACTGACAACCCTTAAGTTTCTTCTTTCAAAATCAGGTGTAGTAAGCAGCAGTAACAGAAGCCTCTTCAGACATGCCTGTCAATAAGTTTCCATCTTGGCCAGGAAAAGATAGAAAAGAGTTAAAATTCATCTTTACTCTCTGTAATTTTCCTGATAGCAAAAGAACTTTTGTTGCTACTTGTGTTGTTTCTACTTTCACTTTGGAAATGGATTGGGATCAACATGTTTGTCTTCGGTCACTAAAAAGCCCCAGAGAGCAGTAACATTTGATTGTCTTTATCTCAACTTGTTACACTAACCATGTACCACCATCATTTACTAGGTAGTAATTAAGTTCTGAAGGGTCTTAAGTGTCTTAAAGGAAACATCTAATGGAAAAAGCTTAAAGAAACAAACTCATTATAGGCCTAAATACCAAAGAATATACCACAATATGTGTAGCTTTAATTTTTCATCCCCTAATGCTCTTTTTTCTCTTGCTTCTTAAAATATTGGCTTCTAGTCCCTTAATTTCATGAAAGTTGCCTGGTAAACTCTTGCTGTGTTGCTTTCTTTAAGGAAGCTGAATTGTCTGATTCTCAGGTGTGGTTTATTCCACTCATAATAGGAAACAAGGCTGGACGAAAAGCTCCAGAACTTACCTATGTCTTTCCTCTTCTCTGTGGAAGTATCAATTCTGTCTAGCCTATTCCTGATGGATATTTGCCTAGGATGATCTCAAAAGCTTCCAAAGATTGAAGTGTCTTTGAGGTAGGAATGATCTTCCATAAAACAATGCACCATTTAACGTAACCAGTGGACTGGGCAAGATGGGCAACCTCAAGGGTGTGAGTGCTGTCAAATAATATCCTAGCTAGCTTATGCAGGATTAATCAAAATAGTTCTTATTTTACTGGAACTGGGATTGTCAGTCCCCTAAGAAAATTAAATCCCAACTTTCAGTTACTTTTTATTGAGCTTTCAACTACATGAGTACCTGTATCCTAATTTAAGTCTTTACTTGTCCCACAAAAATACAATGACATACAGCAAGTGAAGACAGAGGCTGATATTAGGCAGGCATCAGACTCAGCAAAGAAGTAGGAATGGGAACATGATATCAATTTGTCACCTCTGCCTCATCCATCAAGAGTGTGCTGACCTACAAAGAAATTTAGACACATCCAGCTTAGGATTGAAAGGAACTTCTGGACATAGTGGAGCTCATGAGGCTAGTGGCTATATTGAAATTCTAGCAGCTGTGAAGGGCCAGATGAAATCTGGCTCACCTGTCCTGTGAGTTACTGTTCTTTACCTTGTGCCCATGATCTTAACTTCTGTATCCTCACAGAGGAAAAATCCCAAAGGATGGACAGCACACAGGCTTTCATTGACCACAAATCTTTTCCAAGCCACAATCTCTTCCACTGCTTCAATAAACCACAGCAATAACCACTGTTACCTATTCTCCTCTAGAAATCAAGGCTGGCAGAAATTGGGTCATTAGGAAATCCACAGAACACAAATCTGGGGAACAGGAGCATTCCTGGAAGGGGGCCACACCACAAAGCAGTCAAATGCCAAAAATAAGAGCTAGCTGTCTCAGTACAAAACCTATTTTTTAATACAAATTTTACCACAAAACAGATGAAGTAAGTGGCAATCTCTTGATCGCCACCCAAGAGAAGCTGTGTGGAGAAAGGATGCTGGAAGGGGAGGATTAGAATGGTGAGGGGCTCTGTGGGCAGTGTTAAATATTCCTTGGGATTATGACATTGTAAATATGACCAAATTAGAACTGGTGGTATTGGAACAAGTACCTGGGAGTCATTCTCTCTTTCAGTTCTTTAGCCTTTTTTGGTCAGGGAAAATACTCAATTCATGGTTTGAAATATAACCAGAGTTTTCTTTTGAATAAATATCATGGACTTGTACAACACATTTTCAAGTAAAAATAAAAAAGCAGCAAAATACAAAATTGTTGACCCCAAAAAGTCCTCCTGAACTCTCATTGTGATGTGTAGCCCTGGGAAAGCCTGTCAGACTGGTTAACGCCTTTATTGCCTGATCCTGGGAGCTCAATTTATTATTTACTGATCCTTCTCCTGTCGCCGGCCATGACCACATATCTGCTTATATTATTCCTAGTAGGTTTTCCAGCACTCATTTGTTGAAAATCAATCGCTTCCTAGATCCATAATTTCTGTCCTGCTTTTGGTTGGCATGTCTCAAGTGCTAATCTGTTGATGGCAGCCTAATGCCTTTCACAGTAGCACCTGCTTTTGCCACATGAGGAAAGAAAGACTTGCCTCATGTTTCTTCAGTCAAAGCACTATAATAAATAGAAGACATGGACAAATAAACACATGTATCTGTCCAACAGTACAGAAGTTCCCTGTTGTACATTTATTTATATTCTGTAAATTTTCATGCATTCACCATTCCTCTGGGAAGATGGTTCTTCAAAATATCCATTTGTTTGAATCACTTTCATTTTATGCTACCTTAAGCTTACTTTCATCCTATTACTTATATTCTTAAGTGATATTCTAAATCACTCTCATCTTGTTGTTTATTCATCTCTATATTGCATACCAATATAGGAATTTTGAGTTTTATTCATCTTTCCTATTGTTCATTTATTACTTAAAAATTTGAACATATGCTTTTGGGTAACTCCTTTGATGGTAATTTTTTTCACACTTAAATGTGAAATCATATCCCAGAAGTATGAAGAATAATGTTTATGTGAACACTGGCCTATTTTTCTACCATATCCCATTACAAGCTACTGCACAGTTGTGTTATATTTCTTAGAACTGGCCCTTCCAAATTATTCATCTCTGGTGTAGTATTGAATAGTTACCTTATTGATTTTGTGACTTTGCCAATCCAGTTTTGTTCTATTTTCATAGAATCATGGAACCATATAATCATTTGCTTTGAAAAAAGCCCCTAAGATCATCAAGTCTGACCATTAACCCAACACTGTCATGTTCACCACTAAACCATTTCACTCAGCACTGCATCTACCCAGCTTTTAAATACCTCCAGTGTTGATGACTCAACTACATCCCTGGGAAGCCTGCTTGAATGTCTGACAGCCCTTTTGGAGAAGAAGTTTTGCCTAACATCCAGTCTTTTGTCTGTTTTCTCTTATCCTATCACTTGTTACCAGGGAGAAGAGGCTGACTTCCCACCTGGCTACAACCTCTTTTCAGGTAGTTGGAGAGAGTGAGAAGGTCCCACCTGAGCCTTCTTTTTTTCCAGACTGAGCCCCTCCCAGCTCTCTCAGCTGCTCCTTATCAGACTTGTGCTCCAGCCCCATCTCCAGCCCCATAGTCCTTCTGTGGACTCACTTCAGCACTTCAATGTCTTTCTCTTTGTGAGGGGCCCAGATCTGTGCACAGTACTCAAGATGTGGCCCCACCAGTACCAAATCCCATCCTTGTTTTCCAAAACTCTTAATTCAGATAATTTTGATTAGTTTTCCACATTTTCTCTTATATTCACAGTTTATTTACTGCTTTGTCAGGCTAATATTGCTAAGTTGTGCAAACATAAATGAAAAAGAGGCCTTAACTGAAAGGACATTCATTGTAGGTTCGTAACCAAGGGGTGGGTTGGCCCTGGATGGGTGCCAGGTGCCCCCCAAAGGCATTCTGTCACTCCTCTCCCTAGATGATCAGGGGAGGTAAAACATAATGAAAGGTTCACAGGTTTAGGTAAAGACCAGAGGAGATCACTCAACAATTACAGATTTGACCTGGGTAAGGTAGTTTAATTTATTAACAATGACATCAGAGCAGGATAATAGAAAATACAAACTAAATATTAAAATACTTTCCCCCCAATCCTGACTTCTTCCCAGGCTCAACTGCACTCCCAAATCTTCTGCCTCCTCGCCACCAGAGGCACAGGGGGCAGGAAATGGGGTCTGTGGTCAGTTCAACATTTGTTTCAGTCGCTCTCTCCTGCCCAGGGACGGAAGTCCTAACAGCCTTCTCCTGCTCCAGTGTGGGGTCCCCCCACGAAAGACAGCCTCTGGTAGTGGGTTAACCCTGGCGAGATGTCCAGCATTCACCAAAGCTGCTTTATCACTCCCCTCCACAACTGAACAGGGAAGATAAAATATAGTGAAAGATTAATTGGCTGGCTCATCAAACACCATCACTGGCAAAAAAGACTCACCTTGGTGGTACTAATTACTAACAAAATCAGTGCATGACAGTGAGAAGTAAAATAAATCTTAAAAACACCTTGCCCCGGCCCCTCCTTCTTTCTTGAGCTCTACATCCTCCCCACCAGCAGCACAGGGAGATGAGAATTTGAGATTATGGTCAGGTCATAACAGGTTTTCCCTCTGTTATTGCATAGGGGTAGAAGTGTGGGGTTCCTGCCATGGAAGACAGTCCTTCACAAACTTCAACCTGAGTCCATCCCACAGGCAAAAGTTCTCCATGAGCTGCTGCAATGTGGGTCATTTTTCCACAGGGTGCAGTCCTTCAGGCACAGTCTGATCCAGAGTGGGTCCTCTACAAGGCCGCAAGGCCTACCAGGAAAGTTTGCTCCAGCATGGGCTCCTCTCTTCACAGGTATGCAGGTCCCTGACAGAATCCTCCTCCAGCATGAATTCCCCACGGGTTCACAGTCATCTGCTCCAGCATGGGCTCCTCCCCAGGCTGCAGGTGGATCTCTGCACTCCGTGGTCCTTCATGGGCTGCAGGAATACAGCCACTTCTCCATGGGCTGCACCAGGTGTTGCAGGGGAATCTCAGATCTTAACTGACCTCTGCTGGAGCTGTTTTGGTTTTGTCGTAAAAGAGACTCTGACAAGGACATTGCAGGTTCCAGATTTACTGTGTGATTCTTGCTTGTTCTGTGGCTCTCAACTGGCCATCCATTATTTATTGCAGTGCAACACGTACCTTGATGACCCTGAACACTGGGCAGAGCCTACAAAACAAAGCATGATCTGTACTTAGAGGATTTTACAATCTTGCTGAAGTACTTTTGGAAGTTATGGAAAACAGCAGAGTTCCCCCTGTGACTGTACTGAGCCCAGCAGCTCTGGGAAGGCTTATTTTTCAGAGTTGCTACACTCCCAAACCAGCTCCTCTGGGTAATGAGCCACACTCTACAGGAAAATAGCTACTATAGTCTTTGCTACTTTGATATCACGCAATTTCTGAGGTTGGAAGAGACCTCTCGAGATCACCTAGCCCACCCACCCTGCTCAAGGGAAGCTCTGCTAAAATAGGTTGCCCAGAGTTATGCCCAGATGGATTTTGAGTATATCCAAGGGTTAAGACTCCACATCTCTGGACAGAACGTTCCAGTTCTTGTTCATCCTCACAGTGAAAATGTTTTTTCTTGTCTCAGTTTGTGCCCGTTGCCTCTTGTCTTTTCAATGGATATCACTGAGAAGCGCGTGGCTCCCTCTGCGTTACAATCCACACACTCCCCAGTCAGGTATTTAACACATGGGTAAGATTCTTTCTAAGTATTTTCTTTTCTGGCTGAACAGTCCCTTCCCTTACAACCTCTTCTTATATGTCAGATGTTCCAGTCTCTCAGAAATCTTTGTGGTCCTTCACTGGACTTGCTCCTGGACATGCACGTCTCTCTTGTTCTTTGGAGCTTGGCACTGGACACAGCACTCTGAGTTTGTGGCACATCAATACTGACCAGAGTGGAAGGGTTCTGAATCCATCCCTTAAAACTGAGTAGTGTCTAAGAAAGATGAAAGCTTTACTGGGAGCACCGTGAAGGCCATATCAAAGTTTTGAGCTGCCTCGATGGCTATCTAACTTTCGGCACAACACTGCATTGCATCCTATGTTGCTTTCAGAGCAAACAAAAGCTTATGTATCAGTGAGAATGCCCTGTCTCCCAGTGCTGCTTACTCCTGATCTAGATTAGTCTTGATGAAGTCTGTGTGCGATTGACATTGGGTGCCCAGGGAATCTTTTTCCCAGAGGGGCTTCTAAGATTTTTAAGTGAAACATTGGGGTATGCCCTGGCATGAATTGAAATAATGAAGACTATGTGATATGCTTCTTTTGAAACACAACTCTTATGAAAAATTCAAGAGGAAATGCTTTCCTTTTGTTCACTGCCAGTTCATCTAGTTTGAAGTTAGAGAAAAGAGAGACGATTATTTTGGGGTACTTTAATGTGTGGGAGCTTTTAAGTGGATATAGATTTGTTCTGTTTGTTGTCAAGGTGCCAGAAGTTCCTGAAGCCTGATAATGCTTTCTCTCCATGTTTTATTCAGGTTGTCATCAGTAATAAAATATAATTTAATTTTACTTTCCTATTATACTTTTCTCAGTATCAAAAAAAAAAGCACAGAATTTTTTTATCACTTTTTGCAAACAAGGGAGCTTTACAAACAAATGTATTCAAAGAATTAATGGTTTTGTGGAAAGGCTTTAATTTATTATTTAGCTCTATATCTCCAGTGATAGCAAAAACATGCTTTTTATGAACATCATAGCACCCTTAATTCTTGAAGACAATTTACACATTAAAAATAAATTGTTAAATCCCAGTAGGCTTCAGCATGTTGGCACATTTTAGATTAAGGATATTGATGTCTGCTAACTTTTAAATAAGTAAGTTAGATAGGGAAAATGATTAGCAAGAGCTGTGTTTTTAAAAAAAGGAGAAGAAACCCACATTTCTTGAGACTCTTAGCCTTTTCTCTTCAAGATGAGATCTTAACACTTTTTCTTTTTCTGGATTGTTGAAAGTTAAAAAAAAACCCAAAACAAAACAAAACCAAAAAACCCAAAACCACAAAACCCAAAAACCCCCAAACAAACAAAAAAACCCCCACCTTCTTAAGATGACAGGCTGCAATCTGGAGAGAGACTGTAAATACATCTCCCTACGGATCCACAAGGTCTGGATATTTGTTGCTGACCTTGTTCCTGTGGGAACTGCTTAGTCTCATATTGCCTAATCAGGTATTATTTGTAATCTTTAACTCAGTCTTTGTTTCAACTCAATATCCAGCCATGAAACCAGATGGCTGGCAAAAGAGAAATTGCTGCACTGGTTTCTTCTGGTCAGAACAGGAAAAATTACCAAGTAGGATTTCCCTAAAATAATGGTCTGTCTTACCTACTCATCAGAAGCAGTGACCCCCTTCAGCACTTCACTGCTATCCCCACTGTGGGAGATCAGTGGTTTCTACCTTCTCTCTACCCTATCACAAGGACTCATTTTGTGCTCTGACTTCTGCATAATTGTCTCCTGCAGCCCTGGCACCCATTTCCTAACAAAGATCCTCCTTCTTTGCCATCACCTGCATTCATTTCCATAACTCCTCTTCTGCTCCCAGAATTGCACTTTCTTGCAACATAGCTTAAAGGGAACCAGCCCTTCAGCCATCAGGTACATTTTCTGTCCTTTTGCAGATTTTTATTTAAATCCTATTTCCTTTGCATTCCTTCATTAAGTTGCTGTCAAACCTCTGCATTTTTGCCTCAGGATAATAGACTACATATGCATAATACAGAGTTTGGATGTCAATAGATTTTATTACAGTTTAGGGTAGTGGTTCTGCTTAATTTCATGTTATCCATGAACTAGATAGCAAATTGTTGTCTCTGACAGGAAGGTTATACTACAGGCTAAATTTTACCCTGAGTTACATTCAAGTGTCTTTCTACCAGAGTCAGAATTTGGCCTGTAATAGAGTTGGGAGTGAAAAAGAAGTTCTGGTCTCTTTATCAGACCAGATATATGATCCTGTTACATTACAGATGCATCTCACTGATATAAAGGAAGTGAAAAATCCCCAATTCATGGTGAATTTATATGGTTAATATTATCTGATAAAATGCAAGTGAATGAGCAGCACCTTGAGGGAAGGTTGGATGTGTGAGGGAGACAAGGCATCCAGGGAAATGTTACAGGCCTAGCAGAAAGGCAAAAGCAAAGATAGATGTAGGTCAGTGGAAAAGCCAAGAGCAGCAGAAAAGTACTGATAAAATTCCAGCAGGAACAAGACAAAGTGACCTGCAACTGTGTTTACTCCTCATCACATCTCAGAATATAGTCAAAGCAGATGTAAAACTCAGTAATCAGCACAGCTACATCAGACCTTTCCCCCTCCTTCAGCAAGACATGAGAAATAAAGCAGCTGGTTTGCAAATTTTATGTCTACAGGGTCACAAATTTCTGAAAGAAACCCTGACTTTGGAATGTTACCAACAATTCTTTCATGTCCACTGAAGAACAAACCCAAGAAAGACACTGGTGCAAGTGGAAAGTATTCAAGAAACAACTGGACGTCACACTTAGTATCATGGTTTAGTTGACATGGTATTTGGTCAAAGGTTGGACTCAGTAGTCTTGAAGGTTTTTCCAATCTTAATGATTCTATGATCCCATGAAGTGCCCTATCCACCTCTACAGGAGGATGACATGTCGGAAACCTGACTTCCCAGTCTTGACTAGCAAACAGATCCTCCCATACAACAAGGGTCATAACACAACTTGTGTGTCGCTTGGTTCAAGAACAGGCTCCAGCTGACTCCATCCAGTCAGCTGCCTCTTCACTTTCCCATGTTTGTAATCTGGTGACTGAACAAAAGGCAATTGTACAATGGATAAAACAAAGAGCAGGGAGTGTGAAAAGGTACACAAGAAACAGGATCACACACAGAGTTAGAATATTCTGAAAAAAATTAAAATCTATCTTGGTTTCTGTGTCTCTCTCCATCCCAGACTGCTTCCCTCCCTTCCCAAATTTAGTTTCTATTAATCTGTCCCACACAACTAAAAATGTGTCAGATGTAAGATTGCTGGGGCATTTTCAGGGTTGATTCATCCAAACATAAGAGATCCCACCTACAAGGACACATTTTTCTGTACAGAACAGACTTTGTGGAAGCAGATAATTGGAAGCAATTAATCACACTGAAGACAAACAAACTTAGACATAAATCATTAAGCTAACCAGAACATGATCTGCATTTCTGCCCCCTTCCCTCTCCTCATCTGCCTCCACACTGCTTTGAAGAAAGGCCCCTGACTTGCAGAAAACATTACAAGTGCATTTTATGGCTTATAATGATAGCAGGAGGGTTTGCTTTATTTTTTCTCCTTATATTTTTTTCCACCCTTGTGTGACTATTATGTGAATATGTCTTTGTAGATCTTCCATACTCAGAGTTCCAGCCATATATAAAGAGAACACACTCCATTCTACCACCATTAAGCATCATTTGCAATCTTGTACTTCATCATCAGTGTACTGTCCATTCGTAAGTTTTTATGCTTGAAATATCCACACTGACCCTTGAGATGTGCCAGCTACTTTGTGTAACAAACCAGTTCTGATAACATGCTTTTATTACTACTGTCTTCAGCCTCTCAGCTCTCATTCACATTCATCGTAGAATACAAAAGCCTTGCATTCCTGAACGTATTCCCCATGACCTATTTGTAATACTTTAGATTTAATGGCCTTATTTTTGAGCTGCCCTTGGAGGGATCCTGATTCTTTTCCTACCAAAGTCTACTTGAGATATGGTGTCTTATCAGATCATTTGCACTTCAAAGTGCTCTAGGAGGGCCTGAATATCCAGCCATCTCAACAAACATGGCTTGTAACTGGAGGAGAAGGTAGATTATGTCCTTCACAAAGGGCAGGTTTTTTAGGAAATTAGACTGAATCACAGAAGGAGAGGTAGCAAATCCTAATCTCTGTTTTGTTAGTCCATTTAGTGGTTATGTCCAGAAAAACCTCTAAACTGGCTGGTGGAGCAAACACAACTCCAGTTAACTCATTGCAAGGTGATGAGAATACTTGAAAGGGAGAAATTACACAGCCGATTATATTTTTATCATTTGTAAAGTGAAAAAGTGACAATTTTGACACAGATAATACCAATAAATGACTAGTTGAAAAAACTACCTAGTCAAAACAGAAGTCTTGGAAATTGACCAGCATAGATTTGAAGAACGAAGAGCAGAAGTGTGAAGTACGGGTATGATAAGAGAACATTAAGTGTGCAAATGAAATATCCAACTATAACTTCTCTGTTACAGAAGAATATTCAATGCAAGAGGAGACAAGAACTTATAATGTGTAAACTTTTGGCTATTGGATGCTTCAATACCACAGAAAGGTATTTCGTTGAAAACCTGCTTTTCTGTGCCACTGGGTCCGATCTCTGAATAAAAGAAAACTTGAATTTTTGCTGTTTATGATTAACAAGAGATTACACTGAACTTCCTTCTCATAAGTACCAAAGACTTTATATTTATAAGAAAGCTAGATGACCCAAATGATTACAGCCCAGCCCCAGACTTAGGAAAGTTATCTAAAATATAGCTAATGAGTCAGTGAAGAGAGTCAAGTCCACCTCTATTTAAAATCCCTTTGGGGAGAACTCTTTCACCTACCTTTAAACATTTGCAATGTATATACACCTGTGCCTGAACTAGCTCCTAGCACAGTCAATGAAGAGAAATAAGTACATGGGGGATCTGAATCATCTCATCTATTTTAGCTCTGTTTTAGCAGATGAGTCACCTCTTGCCTCCTTCTCCCTGGCTACATGGGAAATCTAGATTGCTTGCTCAGATGCAGATGATTACCTTGTAGATGTTTCTATTGAGATAGATGTACATTATCCTTCAGAGCTTTTTGATATTTTGTATGGTTGTTTGAAGAACTCAACCTATGTTCAGTATTTGAAAGTGAAGAGGATTAACTGAGTAATGACAAGAGATGGCTTCAATGACTGGTGCAAGAACAGATGAAGTTCCTTCTGAGAGTCCAAAATGTAAAGAAGGAGTCTCTCCATGACTAGCAGAACTGATGCCACATACTGTGTCCCCTGCCATTCCTGGGTGGGAGGAGAGGCAGGATGGATGAGGCTAGAGCATGCACCGTATTCTGCATTTTCATTTCTCTCTGTGTCAAAACTGATGCTGCTTATCATGCAGACTTGGCAAGAGATTGTTGAAGTAGCAGAATGAACCAGTCAACCTGTTCCTCCAAGGTATTTTACAGGTGTCTATAATGTCATCAGCATAATTCCTGTCTGGTGGGGAAAACATCTTACAGAAGAAATTTTTGTGAATAAGATCAATGTCACTTGGGATAAATGGGTTGCTTAGGATATCCTGGCAATGAAAAAACCCTGAAGTACTGTTAACATCTTGAAACCTAAATTTGAAGTAAAAAGTGAAACGCAGAGGAAGAACTTAGTCATGTGTGCTAAGCCTATTTAGTGCTGGAACAATTTGGTCATCAAAGAGGGCCACATCTCCATGGTCTGAAGGGAAAAAGAGAGAAAATGACTAATATTAAAAACACCAAATGAGCAAAAAAGTAAAAGAAAGACAATAGTGGTAATATGCAAAGAGACACTGGTCATTTTCTCGTCATTTCTAAATGTTTCCAAATGCCTACCAGCTATATACAGTACCATGGCAATTTAGCCACTGTCTGAGGAGTATCCCTCAAATACATTAAACAGTCTACGGAAGAGTAAAAGGAGTGATAATTTGACCAAAGGCAGACTGAAAAAATTGCTATTCCTAAAGAACTTTTCCTTTCATGGAGAACAGATATGATTTTTCTCTCTGATCCATGAAACAGTTGATAAATTTCACAGACCTGAACTCACCTACTTTGCAGTGTGGAAGGTGCAAACCAGGACACAGACATGTGCTGCTGTGGTCTGAGGAATTCCAGAGTGACTGTGCACCTCTGCCAGGCTCTCAGTAGATGCAAGGTAATAGAAATTTAGGATAACATATGTTACTTCACCTCTGTGGTTTTATCAAGAACCTAAGTCTACTTCTGTTAATCAGTCTGGCTTTTGTTTTATGAAAAATTCTTATCTCAAGCAGCAACCAAAATTAAGTGATTAGAATTTTAAGAGTGGTTAATATCCAAACCCGGGGGTTTGTTTTGTTTTGTTTTGTTTTGTTTTGTTTTCTCTTTGCATTGATTTACAAAATAAAAAGAGCAGACATTGTCTGTGGTTGCTAATAAGATCCATAACTGTCTGAGAGGGTTTTTCATGAAATTAAATTTCTTAGTTAAAGAAGCAAGAAGTCACTCTTAGTAAAATAAATATTGTAACAAAATTTTACAAAGTTGATAAGAGTGTTGGCTCCTGCCATGGCCTCCTGTGTTATCTGTCTCTGAAGACACAGCACAAAGGAAATACAGTCAAAAGCATCAATGACCTTTGAACAAGGAAGTCTCTGAGAACAAAGTTATGTTGCTTTCTTGTCAGTAAATTTAGTATTCCTTTCATGAAACATAATTTAGTCAACCTATTAATTGCAACCATAGATCTTATTAATGAAAACCCACTAATTTAGCTTTTCTCCAATTATAGTGTAAGGTTTGGTGTAGAAGAAAAAAAAACAACACTAAAACCAACTTTTGATTCTCCAGCATATCCATTGTCTGTGGTAAAAAAAAAAACAAACAAAATGAAAAAGTTTTCTTCAGGCAAGAGAACAAGAAAACAATTATCTCCTTACCTTTTTAAATTCCTTTTTCCCTGTCTACCTCCCCATCTCCCTTTATAGAGGGATTATTATCAAAAATAATAAAATCTATTCCCTAAGGATAAAGGATGAGTAAACCTTATGGAGGGCAAGATTTTCTGAACCATTCATTTGCAGTCATTTAGTATTCATAACCCTTTCTTTCTAATTTAAATCTCTATGGCTTGAGCCAGTATTCTCCTGGACCAGTTTTACACCTGAACAATTCCAGTGAGGTGGTTTCTCCCCTAAATTGCTGTTTTCACTGTGATTTATACGGGAAGCAAGTGAGTGCGAGGTGCTACAGCCCTGCTTTGGGTCAGTTCTTCATGCACATTGTGGGGAGGCAGATGATTATCTGCAGGATATAAAGCAGAAAGGATCCTGGGCCCTTTGTCATACATGGGGTTACTTCTGACTTTCACTAGCATCAAAACCAAGGAACTTTGCAGGGATGACTCAGATGTAAGACAAAAGAATCCCCATGAAAGAGGACAGTATGAATATGAGTTCCACTCATTATTCCTGTCCTGTCCTGTCCTGTTCTGTCCTGTCCTGTCCTGTCCTGTCCTGTCCTGTCCTGTCCTGTCCTGTCCTCTCCTCTCCTCTCCTCTCCTCTCCTCTCCTCTCCTCTCCTCTCCTCTCCTCTCCTCTCCTCTCCTCTCCTCTCCTCTCCTCTCCTTTCTTCTCCTTTCTTCTCCTTTCTTCTCCTCTCCTTTCACCATCAAACCAGCCAGACACAAACCAGCAGCAGCCTTGGAGCTGTATAGCTGTGACTGTATTGCATTCTACCCAAGCCAACATGCTTCTGCTTTGTGAAGACAAAGTCTATCAGCAGGACATGGTGCCTGGTCATAGTGGCCACTCACACTACAGGGACTGACTGGATTCTCAAACTACCCCTCTTCAGAGAACAGTTTAATTTTTATCTAATAAGGAATGGAGTTTCAAGTTGGAATGACGTCTCACAACTCATGTAATCATGGAGTATTGTTTCCTTGTGTTGAGAAAAGCTACTTAGAAAAGGATATAATGCCTGCATATTCTGAATTCTGAAAGAAAAAAAAAAAGAAAAACAAAAGAAGCAAAGTGTCCATTTAGTATTAATTTTCTGGGAAACTATTTCTGAATACAGAGGTCTGAAATCAGAATATGAGTAATCTAAGACTGCTCAGTGTTGCATGTATCCTCCACCCAGAAGTCAGGAATATGTTATGACCTGTGAGACTGCAGATTTTGGAAACAACCAGTTCACTCTGGACATGCTCAGAGGCCTATTAGCCTAGTCACTAGTGGCCTGCTATGCAGCTCAACATCAGTTCCTCAACCACTATAAGCTTAAAACTTTAATGTGCTAATCTTCACAAGTCCTTTATATCGTAGCTAAAAATTATATGCATTACCCAGGGAAGGAGTCTGTGGCAACAAGTCTGAGGGTACTGTAGGAAAACTAAATTAAAATGGCCCAAGACAACAAGTTTGTGCCTCATCCTGGTTTCAGAGTTTCTACCCCTCCTAAGATAGGCAACCTATAACCAGGCCTTTTAAGCAATGAACTTTCTGCTTGTTCAATGAATTCTTCCCAAATTCTTCCCCTTCACAAACAGAAGACCTGATAATTTCTTCCTCCATCTCCTTGGTGCCTTTTGCACTAGGTGGCAAAAGTTGGAAGCAGAGTCTTGGGTGAGATATCTTCAACCTTTATGGAATTTCAGATTCACTCCAATGGATTGAAGTTCTTCTGGCCCAACTCTGGAGGAAAAATGTCAATGTAAAATTTCCCAAACAGCTGCAGAACCCCTGGAGCAGTGTCTAATTTTAAAGTAGTCACAATATTAATCTTTAGACTCTATTTTTCATGTCAGCACAAAAGGCATGTTTCAGGGCCAGATTCAGAAATTCTTCAAGTATTCCAAATCCTTAAGAAAGGAATGGTATGCCATGCTCAAAAGGAAGTACACTTGCTGGATACCTTCTAAGATATTCCTTCCTGACAACTTGAGAGATACATGAGAGCCTAAATTTTAAAAGTTTTATCTTGTAATTTTAAATATTGGGCATCCATGTTCAGACATTCCCCTGGTAGACTGCATTTAACCCAAGTTAAAAAACAGAAGGGAGGAATTGCTGACTTTGTATTTACTCCCATATTGACAATGTAATACCTCATGGTGTTAAAAAAGCACCATTGACAAGTTTTGCATCGTATAAAATTAGAAATTGTATTAATGAGTACTTTGCTTCAATGTGAATACAGCCTGAGTGGTGATGTGTGTGCTGTTTGCCTCCTGCACAGTCCTTAACTATCCAAGAGCCTTATGCTGAGCTGTGTGCACAGAAAAACTAAACCCCACAGTCAACATGCAAAACAATTACAGGCTTTACAAGGCATTTATCAAACACTGGTGTGTGTAGTTGCCTAAGACAAGAAAATAGAAGTGGAAATACAACTCAGAAAGCAGAATTATCACAGTGAATACTCCAGAAGATGAAGCAGCACTTTGAAGCAGCATTTCAACACATTCTCTATGGATGAACTGCAGTAGAAAAGTTTGAGTTTACCCTTTTGGCCGCAAGTTGATAAGGTTGAATATCCTCACATTTTGTGGGGCTGCTCATACCAGCAGGGAAGCCCAAATCAACTGAGATGCTATGTTAAGCTGGTCAGTTGGCAGCCTCATAGATAAAGCTGACTGGAAAGCAAGAATGAAACTCTGTGAAAATTATCAATTTTTGATATTTTTCTTTCTCCTCTTAACAAAGGCTTTTCAGACCTTATTGGTAAAAATATACACTAAGAGAATTAGCTTGACTGGTATCTAGGCCTTGATAGTACTAACAGAGTTAAATGGCCCTGACAGGTGGTTTTAAGAATGCATTGCAAGAATAATGGTTTAAATTTCTTCTCTGTATGACTTGTATTTGACCTCCCAGATGGCAGCTCATCTCCAAGCTATGATGCCTGTCAGGGACACAGACAGTCTCCTAGTTTGAGTTGTCTCATATTGTATAAATACTAAATAATAAAGCAGGACTACAAAGGGGCTAATCAAGTTCTCTGGAGAACATTTTCCTCCAGGTAGAAGGTCCTGAAACAAACCCACACCTGCTCTAAGGGACTTTTTTACTGCCTTTCTTTGTTGGCCTGAGTCACTCTCTAATTCTGATCATGAATTGCATCCTCTACCTGTTCATGCTTCCTGATGGTTACAGACTATTACAGCTGAGGGAATAAAGGTTCAGTTTTCACAGAGACTGATGGTTGACTCAGGTGATGACAAACAGAAGGAATATTTATTGAGTTTGGCCATCCTTTATTAAATAAAACAATGTTCCAACTATTATCTATAATGTTATTATGACTTATAATAATCTTATAACAACACAAACAGTATCCCACCTAATGTTTACGCTATGAGAACATGTGCAATTGTTACAACATCAGCCCTGCTGGCACATTTGCACAAAGACCCCCCTGCCCTCCTCTTCCTGACTGGCAGTGTCAGGTGCTTTGGTAAGTCTCCTTTGAGTTTTGCCCCATGTTTTTCAGTCCGGAAAATCTGAGTGACCATCATTCCTGTTTATATCAGTGATTTCCTGCCTATGTGTCACATGGATCACCAGCCAGGTGTTTGCAGATTCACCTTGTCATGATGTTATCAATTTTTTCATCAGTCTCAAGCAAGTTATTATTTTTATTGTTCATTTCAACCAAGGAACGTTGTTTCAGATAGTTTCTATTTCATATCCCTGCCAACCTGCAGCCACAGCTTACATTTTACTCCAATTCTGGCAGATTTCTAGCTTCAAGAGAAGGCCTTGCGTACTCCTTGAAACTGATGTACTTAGACACTACTGACATAATTTAAAAAGAAAAAAATCAAATGCCTATTAAAAAAAGTGCAAATGTCGATTAAAAAATGCTCAAAAATTCCCAGTAAGCATTTTTGTGGCTTTTCTGTCACAACAAGTTGAAGCTCTTCATAATTTCTTACTTAATTATGCTTCGAATCAAATCATTTCAGCTGGTTTTGGAAGCAATTGCACTACCTAGGCCTCATACAAAGTTTTCTACTTTATTACACCATGGTCAGTGTCATTAGCAACACTGTGGACAAAGCTGACTAAGACTAAGCAGCATAACCCTTCCAGCACTGCCACCAACCAGCAGATCTTGAAGGCTCAGTCTTTAACTGCTGTTAATTCAGAAACCTTCCAGCTTCCAAATGAGGAGAGTCTGACTGAACCAAAGAACTAAAGTAAGACTAGCAATGAAGTAAAATCAGTGCGACCAGGGACAGGAATCTCAAGGGGTTGCAACATGACGCAGCTGTGCATTCAGCTAGGCTTCCCTGACAGAAACCAAGGCTTTGAGAGGCCAGAATCTCTCATCAAGGAAAGGAACAGAATTTATGATCACTGCTCTCATCTTCCAGTTCAGGATGCTGATGTGACAGACAGATGTTTGGACGGTTCAGTTCAAAAGAAAGAATTAAAAGCAAAAAATCAGCCAGGAGGTGTTAATCCAATGGATTTACTTCTAAGATGTGAAGGACCATCTGCTTTTGGAGCAGAGATTTAAGTACTATCTATCTCCAGCTGTTCTCCAACATCTGAGCTCTTCTCTGGCACTAAATGATGCCTCTGTAGCCTCTGTAAACAGGTCAGTTCTTAGCTCACAGAATCCATTTATATTACTATGGGGTTACAGCTGCCCAAAGCCTACAGAATTGCTTTGAAAATTAAGACAGCTGCATACTGAGACTGAAGCTTCACACATGAGACTTAAAAAAAATACAAGAAATTCCATTACAGACAATTTTTAAGTGAATTAATCAACCAAATGCTCAAGTACAAGAGCTGAATCCACAACGTATTCTCTGTCTTCTTTACAGGTGCTTGGCTATGTATTTCCTGTCTAACAGTCTTTGGAAACTTCTTTGTGTCAGATCTACTTTTTCACAATGAAATCAAATGAAATCACCATACAAAAAACATACAGACTGGTTAATTCCTGAGAAGCTTGTAATATTCCCAAAGGTTTTGTGCAAAAAGTAGTGTGGAATTTCATGTTCCTAATCTAATTTTCTACGTGAATTTCTTTTCCTTTTGTCCTGCGGATCTGGATTGTTATTTCTTTTGGGTCTAATAGGAGGTTTTTGATAGAAGTACCTTTGGCAGCTTCCTTTGTTCAGATCATTTGCTTTGTTAGTCAGCTTGGTTTTCTTTTTGTCCCTCCCTTTATTTAATTAATATGAAGCCTACTGCAACAAGAAAAGAAAATTGATCTATTTTGCTTTTCAGCTGACACAGATCTAACAGAACTATTCTCACCCAAATCCTCCTCCCCACTATGTTTTATTCACAATTTTACCAGTTCTCATTCCTTAATAGGCCCAGCTCTTCGTGTTTCTATTTGACCATAGTGTGATGAAACCCACAAAACCCAGCATCTGTTTCTTCTTGCTTCATCATCATCCTTCCTCAGCTACTACATCCCATACCATAGTTATCTTCCTTTATCTCGCCTAATATGTTGATTTGGACCTGCTGAGTGGTCATGGAGAGGCTGCTACGCTGCTGTGTCAGAACTATGGCTGATTGACTGAATATTTCCCAGCTTGCTCTTGCATGGCCTTTCTGTAAATGGAAATGACATTATTCTTTAATTAGGACCGGTATTGCATGCTACAAAGCACTAGACAGCTTTTCTGTCTATTTGCAATATTCCAAATTACAAGTCACTGTTAAGGTACCAGGGACAGGACACGAAAATCAACAGCAGTGAAGCTTCTCAGAGCTTTTCCCACTTCCTGATTCCTCCATTCTTCCATGAAAATGCTGCCATTTAAGATGTTTTCACACAGGCAATTCCTTTTGGGTCTAAGGGTTGTACATAATGGTGTTATGAGCAGGGTCAGAGAACTGGACTAAGAGCAGTTGTCTTGGTTGTCTTCTTCACTAGAAGCTGTGAAACATAGTTAGATCACCATTATGGATCACAGTGGTGAAGAAAGTGTGAACATCTGGGATGAGATCTGAAGCATGTTGAAAGAGAGCTCTGTGGAACACCACAGCTCCCATCTCCAGTCTCCCTGCATTCTGCTTTTGCCAGGCAATGCTGCCTCACATTAAGGCCAGACACAACAAATAAAAATACTGGCTGTATCTTGCCCCTTTGAGACAGTATCTTTCAGCTTCTGCTGAGTCTCAATGAGCATGCATAACCTCTTGTCTTGGCATGGAAAAACATAATTTGGTACACTGTCATCCAATTCCCTGAAAAATACGAATAGCTGTAGACTAGCTAGGAAAGCCAACATCCACTTCAAGGTAAATATAGATGAGGCATGTACATGGCAGCAAGAAGGGCTACTCCAGGTGTACCAGCAGCAATGATGCGGAAATATGGAACCACTGCTGAATGGGAAGCAGGTGTAATGAAACAGAACACCAAAAATGCTGAGGTACTCATACCTTTATCTAGGTTTGTACTGGTAAGATAGCCCTTCAAGAATTCCAGGTCTCTGAGACCAGAGGAAATGTCTGGAGAAAGGAAGACCAAGTCTCATCACAGGAGGACCAGGTTAGGGTGTCTGGACCTACATGAGTCCCTGGGACCTTATAGGATGCTGCTGTGAGTACTTAGGGAGCTGGTGCCTACACTGCAAGAGTAACTTCAATATTCTTTAAAAGGTCATGGTGATCAATGGATGTTTCTGAGGACTGGAAGAAAGCAAATATCACTCCTATCTTCAAGAAGTACTACTCAGGGAACTAAAGGCTGGGAAGTCCCACCTGAGTCTTAGAATCATAGAATGGTTTGGGTAGGAAGAGAATCCTAAAGCTCCTTCAGTCCAACCTCTCTGCAACAAACAGGGACATCTTCAACTCCATCAGTTTTCTCAGAGCCCTATCCAAGCTGGCATTAAATGTTTCCAGGGATGGGGCATCTACCACCTCTCTGAGAAGCCGGTTCCAGTGTTTCATGACCCTCTTGTTAAAAAAATTACTTTCATATATCTAGTTTGAATCCACCACATTTTAGTTCAAAAACATTACCCCCTGTCCTACTGCTACAGATCCTACTAAATCAATCCTTGGGAAGGTGATGAAGAAAATCCTCCTGATAACTATATCCAAGCATACATAGCACAATGTGACTGTGAGTAGTCAGCATGAATTTTTGAAGGGGAAGTCATGTTCAATCAATCTAATAGCTTTCTGTAATGAGATGACTGGTTGAGTGGATGTTGTTTACCTTGACTTTAACAAAGCTTTTACTGCTGTCTTTTGCAGTGCCCTTATAGACTGATAAGTAAGGAGTAGATAAATGGACAGCAAGGTGGACTGAGACCTGGAGGAACTGCTGGGTGCAAAGTTCTGGGACCATTGGCACAAAAGCACACTGGAGGCCAGTCACTAGAGATGTAGCCTGAGAGGTTAGTAGAAAGGGCAGTAGAGTTCAGCATCATCATTACTTACAAAATCACAGAATATTCTGATTTGGAAGGAACCCATAAGGATCATTGTGTCCAACTCTTAAGTGAATGAGCCATACAGAGGACCAAACCCACAACTTTGGTGTTATTGCCACAATGTTCTAACCAACTAAGCTAATTACCTGGATGATGGTACAGAATGTATGCCTTAGCAAGTTTGGAGATGATAAAAATCTAAGAAGACTGACAGATAGTCCAGAGGGTTGTACTGCCATCAAAGGGAGCCAGTGAAGCTGAAGGTACAGGCAGCCAGGAACCTAATCAGGTGCGACAAAGGGAAATGTGTAGTCCTGCACCTGGAAAGGAGCAAATCCATCAACCAGTACACACCGGGGACTGACCAGTTAGAATGTAGCTTTGCAGGGCAAAGAGTTTTGCTGGACACCAAGGTGCCCACAATTCAGCTTAGTTCAGCAGACTGCATTAGGCAGAGGATTGCCAGCAAATCAAGGAAAGTGATTCTTTCCCTCTACTCAGCCTTGGTGGAACTCATCAGGAATGTTGTGTCCAGTGCTGGATTGCCCAGTAGAGACATGAAAATACTGACTGATTGCCCAGTAGAGACATGAAAATTGTGACTGAGAGAGAAGGTGCATGGGAGGATTTATCCATGTGTATAAATGCATGAGAGCAGTGATAGCAGATCAAACTGGATTCTTTTCAGTAGTTAGTCACAAGGCAAGAGTCAATGCCCACAAACTGAAGTGAAATGCTGAAAATACCATTTAAACATAAGAAAACACTTTTTCACTGTGACAGGTTGCCCAGAGAAGCTGTGGAATTTATACCCTTGGGGATATTTGAAACACATCAGGATATAGGCCCAAGCAGCTTGTTTTTGCTGACCCTGATTTCAGAAAGCTGAGGTTGGGCTACAAGATTTTTTACAGGTCCCTTTCAATCCCAGAAACTCTGTGGAAGTTCTCTCTCCTACCCTTTGCTACAAAGAGGTTTTTACCAGTATAACAGGAAGGTATGACTTCCTTAGAAACCTCTCGAAGTCCTTGCCTCTATAACAAAAATAAGTTCAAGCCTGACTACCTTCAGGCATCTTAGCCTACTGACAGAAGTATTTAGATGCCTAATGTTTCCTGGGCAAAGGATCGGCTACCTTAGAAACAAAAAAGATAAAAAAACCACACTGGCTAACACCCCGTATTGGAGAAGGCCTTCTTTTAGGTGGTTGTTTTTTGGTCTCTGAAGCAGTTAAGCTTTGTTGATTTCTTGAGGCTTTCACTGAAATGCCTGTGACTTTCAATGTTTCAAGCTGTCATGAAGGTAAAAGATTGCCTGCCTGCTTGTCTTTTGGGATTTTTTTTTGAAGCCATGTCGGGCTGTAGTCATGACAGCCAACAAATTCCGTTGTAGGAGATCTTCTCCAAGAACTCCACAGCAGATGTTCCTCCTTCTTTCAGAGGTTGGTCTTTCATGGTCTATGTGGGCACTTCCAATTTGTTTCCCTTTTGGTGATATCTGCCAGTTGTCTGCACTCTGCTCCTGAACTTTTTGACTTTTTCACTTAAATTAGAAAGAATGGTAGTGTCCCTCTTGGACCGAAAAGCTGAAAGCTCTGACAATCCAGTTTTGCCATCATTATTAAGCTCCAGCAAAAGCTTCAAACACAACTTCTGGGTTATTAGAAAGGACAATCTATCTAAGAGACACAACAACAAAGGAAGCAGACTGTTATTAATTGGTCTTCACCTGGAACACCTCCCTTTGTTTTCCTTTCTCTTTTTTGGCAATTGCTTCATACCCAAAGGCTTTTCTCTGTAAATCAGAGGCTGGAGAGCTGAGACATGCAAGGAAGCTGCTACTACCTTGGAGCCACTGCTGCTCCAAAGCAACAGATGCTGAAAGAGGGAAGCACCCTCTAGCACCTGGTCTTACTATAAGATAAAATTGATTGAGGAAACACCCAAATGTGGCAGGAGACAGAGAGGAAGATGAATTAAAAAGTATGATGCCTATGAACACAAAATGTTTAGATTCACTATTCATATGTGTCATCTCCAGCCTATATTCTCACATCCAGAGTTTTTTGATTATACCTATTAACAACTCTTCTATGCAGAAAGTGTTCATACTATTTCTATAATAATGATTGCATAATCCTACTGTATTTGAATTATCTCAATCTTGTTCCTGCATTTTCTATTAGGTAGACACTGTAAGTGCTGTAAATATTTTACTGCCTAAAAAAAGCAGCAGGAGTGAAATGCAACTGTAAGCTCAAGGTGATGAAACATGTTTGCAGCAAAGTCACTTGACTTTTCTGTTTACTATGTGGGAATGTATGTGTTTCCAAAAGTCAAATTATAGATAGAAAAGGTGTATGAGATTTATAGCATTGCACCTGACTAGAGTTCATCCAGCTCCATGTATTTTGTTCTAATTTGATGCATGAAACTAATGTAAGGAGAAACAAGGTCATCTCAAATGAAAAAGGCTCATCTTCTGCACACAGAAAAGAATGCTACATCTAATCTAAAAAGTGGAATTGTTAACAAGGGTCTGGAGCCTGAAAATATGTGCACACAACTGCAATTAGCTGGAGGGGAAAACAGTGATAACAAAAGAAATAAAAAGGCAAACCCAACTTTTTAGTTATTTCAGCAGATTATAACAATCTGGAAATGATCAGCATGATTTTTGCACCATTAACAACACTCATAATTCCTGTTCTGTAATGTTAAACATAGTGCCAAGGAAGATGATTTTGTCCCAAATTTTCTATAACACCTGGTGTTGGGAAAATATTCATTCTATTTCTCTGCTTTCTTATTAAAAGAAGACATTTCAGGTCTCATTCTCCTGAAAGTATGCCATCTTTTCAGCTCTGTATGAGTATTGCATCTCCTTATGAAGAAATATACAATGTGTGTATCCAAATACTGTCAGTAATCATGCACTTCCTCTAAAACAAACAGGATGACCTCAAGGGGACTCCCATTTCACTGGTCATGAAAACCACCTCATGTCAGAATGTATTACCTTGAGGCCTACTGAGGCATAACTACTCAAGGACAATTAGGTTTGTTTGGTTTACATCATTTCATTGGACAAGGGCATGTGATAACTCACATAAAAGAGGCCGATTTAACTGATGGCCAGAATTCAGCTCTCAGAAACATGAAAGTTCAGAATAACACTTATTCCTTTATTCATGCGTCTACATCATTTTGCTCTGAGCCAGAACTAAAACCAGCACTGTTAAGAGACTAATATTCTTAGTATCCTATTTTTATATAGCCATTTTCGGCAGCAGATCTTCAAACACTAGCTAAAGAAGTTCAGGTCTACGAGGACCTCTTCTAGATACAGAAATGCATATCTGTGGGCAGGAAACTCTGTGCCCCAGATCACACTATGCAAGCCACTATTCTCTAGCCAGACCTGCCTTTTCTGGTACTATATTTTAACACAATTATGGTAGATTGACCATGGCCAGCTGCCAGCTGGCCACTCAGCCACTCTCTTACTCCCCCTCTTCAACCGGACAGATGGGGAAAATAGGATGGAAAAGGTTTTGGGTAGGGATGAACACAGAGATATCACTCAGTAGTCACCATCATGGGCAGAGCAGACGAGATTTTGGGAAAATTAGTTTATTCTATTGCAAAATAAAATATTTTTTGACAGTGAAAAGCCACAACCCCCTGCCAGTTTTTCCAATGCTCACTTTTGACCCTTCACTTCTCTCCCCAGAAGGGAGACTTTATGTCTCTGTCATGAGCCAGTCACAATGCTTCGGTTGAGCAAGTCCTGAGGGACTAACCCTGTGTCCTAGTTAGCAGGTGGGACCAGTTTATCACTGTGTGGAGGTGACCAAAGCTATGTATTCTACCCCCTGTATTCATTTCCCAAGAACAGTGGACTATTTGCAGCAGCTGCTCAGGGCACACCCGACCCCTCAGGGTGTGAGCTGGGTGTGAAAGACACCTGTGAGATAACAGCTGTGGTAACTCCCCTCCAGGGAGTCATTAGCACCTTCACACCCAGCCTGAGGGGGCGTGCCTGCTAATGGGCCATCAACGATTCCAAAATATCCCATGACTCCCAGAGTCAGATCACCCATTGTGTAACTCCCCACCCTGGGGGGAGAGACTGAGTGCTCCCACCTGGACCTGAGGGTACATAATCTGGGGGTTTGAAAACCTTGGGGGACCACTCCTCGGATCCAGAAGAGGACCAGAACCTTGATAGGTGGAGACTGCAACTATCAACCAGACTGCGACCACCACTCTTCACCAGACTGTCATAGTCAGCTGCACCAACAGGTTTTTCACTTCCTTTTACTTCGGACTTGGGGGAACCATGTGGGACTCAGTACAGGGGCTAACAAACCCCTTTGTATTTGTGCCCCAGGATGCTGGGTCATACTTCTGGGTTTTGTGGGTTAAAACCAAATTCTCTTTGTGCCATTGCATTTATTGTAATATTGTTATTAAATTATAACTCTGACTTGTAATCTCTTTTGTGTTGGCTTCATTTCTCCTGCTGGTATACCTTTAAACCAGCACACCCTGACTTCTTCTGAGCCAGATCCAGATTTCCAAACACAGGCTCTTCCCTA
The DNA here is from genome assembly GCF_047495875.1 of Pithys albifrons albifrons. Taxonomy (NCBI): domain Eukaryota; kingdom Metazoa; phylum Chordata; class Aves; order Passeriformes; family Thamnophilidae; genus Pithys; species Pithys albifrons. Next base: position 34,977,119 of record NC_092461.1, on the reverse strand, counting down.
CTCAAAACTGCATTTAAAATAATGTCTGATGGTAACCTATTAGGGTAACAGCAACATTTGTAATCTGGATTTCACTTGCACAGGGAATGCCACAGTCCCTGGACTAAGTGATCCAGTGATTTTTGACTTGGCCATCCATAGGTGACCCTTAGGTGATGCCATTGCCCTCTCATGGGTCCAGCAAGTAACAAGAATGACAGCCTCCACTGAGCAGATAAGAGGTCAGGCATGCCAGCCAACACAGAGAACTGGGCTTTTGCCAGTACCCACATAGAAACCAACGGCACTCAGAGAGGCAGGAGAAACACAGAAGTCTTAATCCTGATCCTCCTTTTCAGATGGTTTTTAACTAAAAGAGGGTAGGCTCAGATCAGTTACAAGAAGAAATTTTTTACAATGAGAATGGAAAAACACTAGATCAGACTGCTCAGAAATGTGTCCCTAGAAACATTCAAGGCCAGATGGAACAGAGGTTTTAGCAACCTGCTCAAGTGGAAGGAGTCCCTGTCAGTTGCAGGAGGGTTGGAATAGTTAATCTTTAAAGGTCTCTTCCAGCCCAAACCATAAATAAGGTTTACTAAGAACAGACTGAAGCTCCCCAATTTGCCCTGCTTGTTCCACCTCAATCCACCTTGATCCCTGGCTTTCTCACATTTAGCTCTTCTCCTAAATGTCCCATAATAATTTTTATGGAAACTCAGAATTCCCTCAAAGCATTCCATAAGCAGCTTCATACAGCCCTGCAAGTCTCCTTGAAAATTCCATAATCAGTTTGCTGTGGTACATGTGAGAAACTTGTTTCCACCCTTTTTGTTTGGACAAAATTCTGGTTGAACCCTCTAAAGCATTGAGTAATTTGTTCAGTGGCCTCTCAGCCAGTGACCTGATGGCTCAGGCTTTTGCTAGGGTGTATTATCTCTTGTTTTTTCTTAGGGCTTGTGCATCTGTGTGTTTAATTTATTGTTTTTCCTGCCTCTTATCTTTGTCTGTTATCTGTGTCCCTTATGCTGATAGCTGTTAACAGATGTCCTTAGATTCTTTGTATCCTTCAGTGCATTGGTCAGTGCTTGGATTCAAGAGCCTGAATTAAAGTGACAGCAAGTGCAGAGCAGATCTCAGAGAATGCTAAAGGTTTTGGTTCCAGAGGCTCAGCTCAACAGCCGAGTCCTGAATTTCAGTTTATAAGAGGTGTCAAACCTCCTTCCTCTCCATGTTCATCAGCTATTCATATACAACACAGCAAGGACCAAGGCTACGTGGAAATGAATGTGCTGTGCATTTGCTCTGCAATGAGTTGTAGAAACTTTAGTAAGTGCTAGTCCTGACCTCATGACACTGACAACAAAATTACAAAATAACAAAAAAAAAAAAGAAAAGAAAGTAGTATCTCTGTTTTATGGCTAAGGGCCTGGGATACAGAAACGGAATGGCTAATCCTAAAGTCTTGACTTAGTGATGCAGACACTTAGAAAACTCTCAAAATTCACATTTGGAACTTTTTCCAGATATGTAGGTATCGAGCTAAAAGATGAAATCAGTGTTGTCCCCAAGATACTCATCAGCTTTACTGAAGGATTACCAGGGTTTTGTGATTCTTTCAGAGTGCAAAAGGGTCTCCAAAACTTCCCCTCACAGATAAATCTTTCTCCTTGTTCCCAGAACTGACTTTAGGTGTGCTTTTGTACTGAGAAGGTTTCACTCAGCTCTAGTTCAAGGAGACAGACCAGGAAATGCCATAGAAAAGAAATAAAACCACGTTTCCACTCTGTCTTACCCACATTACCTAAACTAAATTAGCACTGGCATGTCAGTACATCCCTAGCTCACTGATGACTTTGCTGTTTTAGTGTGACTGTGCTGTTCCATGCAAAGATGCTACACGCCTCTTCTCAGGCAGCTACTCAGCTGTGTGTGCATAGCACGAGCTCTTCATCTTCATTGTCCTGCCTGTGAAACCAACAGTCTGTCTGGGGACAGGCAGCTTCAAGGAGTAGGGAAGATAAATGAACACAGGAACAGTAAGTTATGTTTTTTGCAGTTAGTGGCTCTCACTGGTCCTTGGTACATGACCCCCTCTGCACTCATCCCATCTCAGTTGTGGCTGAATGCTCAACAACAGCCGAAATGCTCTGCCCATATAGAAATCCAGGTTTAAGCCCTTCCAAACCTCTTTTAAAATAGGGAACAATTGATTCTCAGTCTCTTACTTTCTCTCTTCCCTAAAAAGTACAACTGGGAAATCTTAATGTAGATGATACAGCACAATGATCTGTTCTTTTGTCCTCACATTCACCTCACAGAAATATAAAAGGTGCAGGAAACCCAGCTGCCTGGGAGGTCATGGTTGATAATTGTGATGCACTCTACAGCCTACTAGATGACCTTTTGCAGAGATTTCCTTTCTGTCAATGATTCCATATGAAATTTGTGTGGTGTGCCTGCTAATCTGCATTTTTGTTTTGTGATTAAAACACATTAAAAAAGCACAACAATAGTTGATTACAGCATTTGAAAAAAGAGTGTGGTGGAATAATATTGCTTTGCTGCTAAGTGATGATTCCTGAATACACGTTGGCAAAGCCAATGCAAGCAGCGAAAACAGATTTGACTTGAGTTTGTAAAATTCCCATTTCTTTATAAAAAAATAATTTCATGTTGGAGAACTATTGGAAAATTAATAGAAACTTTTAATTTTAATGTTGCCTGGACTGTAGGTCTTTCTAAATTGGAATTTGATTTATGTGAAAATTTGCTTATTGTTTTTATTGGGTCTCTGTGGCAAAGTTTTGGCAGCAGGGGTCGGGGAGGCAGGGCTGGATACAGATGTGGCTTCTGTGAGAAGCTGCCAGAAGCTTTCCCCTTATCCATCACAGCCAGTGCCAGCCGGCTCCAGGTCAGACCCACTGCTGGCCCCTCAGTGATGGTGGTAGTATCTCTGGCACAGTGTATTCAGGAAGGAGCGTAAAAAAAAAGCCTGCACAAATGCATCAGGAGAAAGGAATGAGAATATAGGAGAACAGTAGCTCTGCAGACACCAAAGTCAGTGAAGAAGGAGGAGCAGGAGATGCTCCAGGTGCCAGAGCAGATTCCCCTGCAGCCCATGGTGCAGACCATGGAGTGGTAGCTGTGCCCCTGCATTTCATGGAGGTTCATGCTGAAACAGACATCCACATGCAGTCCATGGGGCACCCCATGCCTGAGCAGAGGGATGCCCAAAGGAAGATGTGACCCCATGGGAAGAACAGGAGCAGGCTTCTGGAACTGTGGCCTTGTGGAGAGAGGAGCCCAGGGTGGAGCAGGTTTGTTGGCAGGATTTATGACTGTGTGGGACCCACACTGCAGCAGCCTGTTCCTGAGGGACTGCACCCCATGGAACAGACCCATTCTGGAGCAGGTTGTGAAGAACTGAAACCTCTTGGTAGGATTCATGTTCAGGTGGATTGTCTCCCACAAGAAGGACCCACATGGGAGCAGGGGAAGAGAGTGAGAAGGAAGGAGCAGTAGATATAATGTGTGATGAACAGACTGAAAACCCCATTCCATGTCCCTCTGTCCTTTTTGGGGTTAAGGCATAATCTTTGGGAATAATTCTATCCAAACAAGGATTAGAGACACTCTTATGCTCTGACTGTAACTATGTAGTGTTTTAAAGACTGGAGCATGCTCACTGATATGTGGAGGGAGGTTTCCCTTTCAAAAACCACAGTAAAAATCCATAATTTAGCTATTTTTTTTACTGGGAGACAAACATTTAACTTGGAAATATGCTTTCCACAAAATTTTAAAAGTAATAAAGATATAATCTCTAAATTCAATCAGTTGATGCTACAATCTAAGTATTATACTCCTGAAAAAAAAGTAAAAAACAAACAAACAAAAAATCATAATTCATAATGAAGGAATAGACCTCTTTCTGGAAATGTTTGATTATGTTTCATGCCCTAACTGCTGTTCTCATTCTTTGTAGGTGCAGGTGCTCTTGTTATCAGTTAGTAGTTGGTTTATGGCTAAAATGCTTTAGTTTATCCCATTAGGCATGGATAACAACTGTTATCCATTCCCTCGCAGGCCTTAACTCAAATTTCAGGCATCTACATGTAGATATAGAGGGTGACTAAGCTGCAGGCATCAAAAAGTGAAAAATCAAATCAATATCTTTAGTATGAAACCAGCTGGAAGATACTTTAGCCTGGTTTGATCAATGCGTGTTTCAAAGCCAGCCTCATTTTACTGAAGGAAATGTTTCTTCTTGACTTTAAAGGAAGCTGAATGAAGTCTCCTGTTTTGCTTATAGACCAGTGCACAGACCCTTCTCTTCAGATAGGTCTTCTGAGTACATTTACAGACCTATCACAAAGAGAGTGGAGTGATACACTTGATTCCATTTGCATATTTTAAAACCAAACTTGGGAGTGTGCCCTGGTATCAGACATTGCTCCTTCAAAGGAATGGTATCCAGGAGGTATATACACTGTCCTGGAAGAGTAAGTTAGTTCCTTTCCTGTCCTTTCTTCCCCCTAGGAACTAATCAGTGCTGAGAAAAAAGACCCAACCTGAGAAGACTCAATATCTGCTTTTGCAGAATTTAGGACATGCTCATCCTTTCTTGTCTCTCCCTCTCTGGTATGAAACAAAGAGGCCATGAGCTGCACCAGCTCCCACCTAGCAATGTTTGTACTCTTTAACACTGGGGTAGATAAATGGCTTCATGCTGGCTAGTGTATGGGAATATTAGGTCTTTCTCAACCTTGAGCATATTAAATCTTTAGTTTTCAGCTTGAAAATGTTTTCTTTCCTCTTCACCCTTCCTAGTTTTCCAGTTACTCAAGGTCAAAAGCTAAAATCAAAAATAAAAAGTGTAATTTCTCTGTTGCTTGGGGAAATTTAAAACCCAGCTTAATTCTGGAGGTGTGGTTCATGTCCAGAGTTCTTTGATAATGCAGTCTATAACCAAGGGAATTGCTTAATTCTGTTCAGTTTGCTCATCTTCACTCACACTCGTAATGAGTTCCTGCATAAATTAAATGATAATTAATTGTGTGACATTTTGGACCACATGTTGTGGATTTTAGAGTTAAGATTTCCTGATGGAATCCAGTCCATGGGTTTAGTTTCTCCTTGTTTACTATAACAGTTTCACAAGTTTTTTCACACTGAAGAGCTTGCAATGTGCTTCCATGCATAATAATCAGATCAGGGTAATGTTACATAACAAGAAAGAACTTCACTTTCATCTTCTCTAGGTAATAGATGAGCAAGTCAGACAGGAAATCGGTCTGCTTTCAAACAGGGTATATTAAAAAATTTATGATGCAACAATATCTTGTACTCCCTGGGTTTAGAGGAAAAAGGTGTGGTTTGATAAAGAGGCATCCTATACCCAAAGCAAAATGGTAACACAATTGCAAGTGTACAGCATGAAACAAAACCACTGACTATATCAACCCTGTGATTAATCATTCTGTTGAGGACGGCTATTTATCAAGCAGTGAATCTCCCAGCAACTATGGCTTACGTAGCTTGAACTTAAAGAACCCTTGAATGATCCTTGAAGGATAAGGGAAATGTTATATTTTCACAAAAGTAGCACAAGTCTTTTCTTTCCTAAGTCAGGAGAAAAACACAGAACTACCATTTAGGCCATGATGTTGCACCTGTTGGAACAAAAGAGGTGAGGAGAAAGAAAAAGTTGTCTCTGTTTTTCTCCAACTCTCTAAATATTGGCATCCAGAGGTGCCGGCAGCATAATGACTCTTACTGAAGAAGAGGACCTGGTTACAGCCTTTCCAACACTGGTCTTGTGCTGGTTTTGGCTGGGATGGAGATAATTTTCCTCACAGCAGCTGGTATGGATCTGTATTTTGGATTTGTGATTAAAACAGTGTTGATAACACAGAGGTGTTTATATTATTGCTGGGAGGAGTCAAGGATTTTTCTTCTCCTCACCCCACCCTGTCAGTGAGGAGGGTGTTGGTGCACAAGGAGTTGGGAGGGGACACAACCGGGACAGCTGACCACACTTGACCCAAGGGATATTCCAGATCATAAGGCATCATGTTTAACACATAAAGCTGGGGGAAGAAGGATGGAGGGATGTTCATAGTGATGGTATTTTGGCTTCCCAATCACCATTATAACATGGTGGAGCCCTGCTGTCCTGGCATGAGCATCTGCCTGCCCATGGGAAGTGGTGAGTGAATTCCTTGTGTTGCTTTGCTTGTGTGTACAGATTTTGCTTTACTTATTGAACTGTTTTTATCTGAACCCACAAATTTTCTCACTTTTACTCTACTGATTCTTTCCCCATCCCACCCAGGCAAGTGAGCAAGTGGCTGCGTGGGGCTTGGTTGCCAGCTGGAGTTAAACCTTGACACATGTTCTTCACCTGCCTTCACATGGGGTCCCTGGACAGTCACCTCTTTCCAGGTGGACAAGGAGGTGAATTAACAGGCATGGAGTCCAACTCCTTCTCAGGACCTGTCCCAAGTTTCCTACAAATCAGAAGAATCAGAGAAGGACTAGAGAAGTTGCCGTCTGAGACAACTTTCCTGGCAGAAGTTAGAGCTAGAAGTCAGCACCAGCCCTGATGAGTTGAGACTCCTCTACTGCTGATATTACTGAGGAAAGGAGTCCCATCTATGGGTAATAGTGTGGGCACTGTTTCCCCCTGAGGAGGGAGAGTGGGGAAATGCTTTTGGTGCCAGCACATCCATTTAAACCTCTGGTGTTCAGGAAACTCTTTCCACTGGCTTCAGTAAAAAAAAAAGGAAGACTCCCTGCACAGTGAGGAAAGTTTGCCCTCCTGGCATTATAACTCTCCATCTGCTTTGCAAGCAGCATGAAAACTTCAGTGTCAAGAGCAGTGACATCAACATTAAATGTACTTTTTTCTCTCTTTTTCAGAAAAAAATAAACAAAAAGAATCCGAGAGAAGTGGATAAAAGTGCATAACTTTCCACAGGCACTTCTCCTCTAAAGAGAGAAAACAGTCTGGGTGGATGCTGAGTTGAAAGAATTCAAGAGTGAATATGTCAGTTAACAGTGATTTGGCTTGAATGATACCTTCCCAGAGGAAAGAGGTAACTCATAAAACTTTCCTTCTGGAAGCTTTCAGATTCCAGCTAATTAATTGCAGTGAAGTGTCTTTTAAACCAGTAGTGTGCCAAGGCAGATCCAGTTGCTTCTGAATCACTGTTGCCAAGATTTGTTATTATTAAAGACCATCTCCAACATATATCACTGCAAAAATCCTTGTCAGTATAAAGATGATGCAGAAATACAGTAGTTTATTTATGAGAAATAATATCTCAACAAAGAGAAGTTGAGGAGAGAGCACAGGAAAACACATCTTGCTATGAAGCTTTTGAAGTTGAATGCCTTGGCTAAAGCTCTGTGTCCTGCAGGCTCAGTGGCTGCATTGCAGCTGAGCAGTCTGGGGAGACCACATCATCCCCCCTCTTTAAATCTATCACTGTACAGGTGTCCAGGGCCTTTGTCCCAGTGGCAATTCTGACCCGACTGGGAGAGTGTTGCTTCTTCCTGTGGTTTCTTCGACATGACATTCCATGTGCTGGGATTTGTCCTCTAATGAAAGTTCTTGATTTTGTTGTGTACATCTGGGGGTTTTGTGCTGCAACCTGGGCACGACAGTCTATTGACTGAGCAGGAGGGAGCTTTGTAGGCTCCAAGAGTTGCAGAGAGGCTATGGGATGCTACAGGGAGGGCCAAGATCACTGGAGTGTCTTTCCAAGCAAAATGCAAACTGTTGTGTTTCATTTTGCTCTCTCATGGCAACTCCCCTAAATGTGCCATCTGACTTCTGCATATTACTTGCTTTTGAAACAAAGCAAGTAAAGGAATTTTTCTCAAAAACTTTCAACTTTGTTCCTGGTGACAAAGCTGGAACAGGTAGGGCACATCTACATTGGTATACATAAATTAATAAACAAAAATATTTTTATTACTGTTCATAGCTACAGTTATATAGATAAAAACACTTGCTTTTTAAACAGCAGGAGCAGCTCATGACAAAACCCTCACAGAGAATACTGCCAAACCAAACAAAAGCCTATATTACTATTTATTTCTTTTTGGTTTTCACTGCTATTTAACCTGTGATAAGACATCATTTTTTCTTATGCTGGGCAGATTGACCTAGATTTCTGTGTCATATAGAAGATCTTTAAATACCAGGGTGACAGGTAACCTGAGAAAAACCTTGATCCATACATTGTAATTTATGTGCAATTCTGCATAAAAGATTGCAGTCAGCAGCAAATAGTTTTGTTTTGAAACTATCACTTACAAAAAAAACAAAAAAAGAGTATTCAATGACCTAAATAAGCTGTATTTTATTATGTTTAAAAATGAAAAGCAAAGGGGAGCGTCCATGTTTATACCCCTGAGCTCCACAGAGCCACAGATGGAAGTTGCCACATTGAATTTTTAAGTGAATATTGTTCCCTAAAAGGTGCGGAGGAACAATAGGTAGCAGAAAACTTGCTTAACTATTAATGGTGTCATTCTGTTAGAAAGGTTTAGGAAAAAGAGATAATAATTATTATCATAAAGTGGGAGAATGAAGTGGAAAAATAAACTATGATTTCAAAGCCATAAAGCACTGGGGAGGCAGCTTTTCATCCACCTTTTTCCGCGTCTGACTTTTGCACATCAGAGCAGAGAGATCTCGATAGAAAGACAGTGTGAAAAGATTGATGAGAGCTAACAGGACCTGAATTTTCTTTTACAAGTGACTATGCATTTTGATTTAATATTCAGGCTTATTAAATGCAACACTGTAAAACTCACAGTTCTGATTCAAGACAGAGACCAGAAAAATGGTACTGTTAAAGTCTGAGACAGGGATTATACAGCTGGAGGTGACTATGATTGGCTTCACCAGCACCTTCCACACACATTTTTTTCTGAGGTAGACACCTTCCTGGGATACAGACAAAGAGCCTGCCCCAGCTGCTTAACTACCACAGTCCACAGGCCAAAAGTAGTTCTGATTTACTTTAAAACACCATCTTATAATCTGCAGAGATTTGTCATCTGTTGAAAGAGCAGGTAAACCATTTCTGCAGATCTTTAAGAAAGGGGTCAAAATGACAGCTGGGACCAGGAAATATCAGTGCTGTCAAGAGTTAGCTATATGCATTAATGAAAAAGAGGAGGGAGTTTTTTAATTTAAGAAGCATCTAAACATCTGCGTATATTATAGATATGCTTAAACTTCATTGATTGTAACAGAGTTTAAAAGTATATTTAAATATTAGTATATCTCTATGTAACTTCACAGAAGATTTGCAGCCTTGAATCACAGTCTAAGACAAGACAGCCAGTTTACCCTGAATACAGCTTTACTGAAGTCAACAATGCATTTTTACTGTTACTGATAAAGAACATCAAATTTGTTTGATGTAAATGCCCCATAACCTGTTCCAATAGCTTATTCCTGCTATGGAATACAAATATTTATAAAAGAAGAGTATGAAGTCAGATATATTACATCCTCTGTCTACAATTGTGATAACACAATGCTATTTAAATCAAGAAAGTGCTTAAGATTCTACTTAATTTGTAGGTTGTGAGTTTGAATATGATCTCAATGATCAGTGATTTACATCGTGATGGTAAAGTTGCAGAAGATCTTGTTAAAGAAAGGTTGTGGTAGTTTTGGCTTTAGTTTTGGCTAGGCCTTAGCTAGGCCCAATTCAGCAGGCCCAAAGGATGTGACATAGTTAGAAGGGACAAGCACCACCTGACTTAAGCAACCAAAGAGGTATTTCATATCATCTGACATCACCAAGAAGTGTCAAGAAGTATAAAAAGAGAAGGAGGTGATGCTTCTGTCTCTTTTGGTCTTTGTCTCAGTCCCAGAAGGATGCACTGTGCTGTCCTAAGAGGGATGAGAGGCCCAGGCCCGGGACTGGCTCACCACCATGTTATCTTAGGGAAGTAAAATGTTTGTTCTTAGTCTTGCTCTCTGCTTGGGTCTGTCTCTGGGGAATTGAGTTCTCCAGAGTGATTTGTAGTTAGAATGGTGGGATTTGTGTTCCATGGAGAGTTATTTTTGTTATTTCTAACTTCTAAAATTGTGTGTTATATTTTAGTTTTCTTTTAATTTTCTCCTTTCTGTATAAATATATATAGTTAGTTTAAGTTTTGATGCCGTGAATGATCCTTCCCCCCAAAAACAGGGCTTCGAGCCACGTTAGTGTAGGGTAAGATAAAAAGTAAAGGTCCTTTAATAACACAGGGCCTACAGCCCACAGGAATACAGGATGACATGCATGTGTCTCAGTTCTTGTTTCCATGGCTTTTATAATAAGATCCTTCCAATCATTGCTTTACACATTACCAGTCCAGCCCCAGTCCCACCCCTGGTCCAACCCCCTGGAATTGGGTCTGGGGTCGTCAAGACCCTCTGTCTTCATCAGCTCTTCTTCCTCAGGCACACAAAGGTCTCTTGGAGTTCATCCAATTCTGGCTTCTGGGTTACTCTGACCTATGTTTATGTTTCATTCTGTAGGCCTTCTGATATCCTTCAGCTCTTTACCTTGGAAAGGAGTCTAAACAAGATTAATTAACTAAAGGAATTTGAGCTCCCTGTTCTGGGACAGGGGTAGTGATAGAAAGGCATTAAACTTAAACTGTTAGAAATATTAACCCTCTAAAAATCTACAACTACTGTGTTCCTAAAATCTACAAAATGTGAAAATCAGAACAAAACCCCTTTCGGCATCAGTTTAAACGTAGTTTGAGGGGTTTTTTCCTTTCTCCCTTTTCTTGGTGGGAGGAGGGAGGCTTTGACTCTGTATTGAGCAGTTGGCATTTTGCCAGCTCAACCCAAGACACAGGTTTAACCCATAACAGATGGCAACAGCTAGTTCAGCCTTGGACCAAAGTCTGTGTGGGTCCATACCAACAAAACCATGCTCACAGTCATGTTTTTTAACAGTGTCAGACTCAGCAAGGTCCTGTTTACCACTCTGTAATTTCAGGGCAAAGAAAGTCCTAAGCTCTCAAGCACTAGCCCAGGTGATTTATTATGGCAACATGCTCAATAAATATGTAGTGTCTTGCAGAACTGGTTTATAAATGCTTTCAACAGGAAACCTTATGCACACCTTATGACAGCAGTACTTGTTTATCAGGGCTGCAAAAGTGAAAGCATAGCTCTGTGTTTCTCTCTTCCACCTTGGGGAACCATCAGTTTCTTATCAGAATAAATTAAGGACTGTTTTCTGACAAACCCATGGAGTCTCAACTAATCCCTAAATTTTCCAAACATTCCTATTTTCTTGTTATTTTAGCATCTCAGTGATTCTTTAGTTCCCTGTGCTTCTGAAATGCTCATACCGAGCTCTCTCCTTTATTCTATTTTCCTGGGAGTTATTTATATCTATATTATGGTTTATAACCCTGCAGGCAGCCTCTTCAATCTGCCAAGTAGAATTGCCATTGCAAATTTTAAGAGCTTCTCACCAATATCTGTAGGAATCTGAAATCCAGCTTACTGCAAAAAGAGCTAGAAATCTTAAACAGCAAGCCTTGGTCAACAAAGGCTGAGAGAAATTCCATCACCAAGAACACAGGAGGCTTGGTAATGATCAACTTGAAGATAAGCTGTCTCCTGCCTTAACATAAGAGTCTAGAATGAATGTTATCAGATTGTGTTGTAATCCCCTGCTGTCTTCCCTCCATAAATTCCTGAAATTACCATAACCCTTCCTACCTATTAGCATGTGTCTCCCTGAAACCTTAAAAAGTGGTCAAGTGTTCAATAAAGTATTCCAGTTTTGTTCCCCATGCTGGGATTGTGTAGTTTTTGACCGTCTCAAATATCTGTAGCAAATTCTCTTTGTGAGTCTCCTGAAATCAGAGCTCTAACTGAGGGTCAAAATGAGGTGTTTTCTGTTCTGTGTTCTAGTTCATGGTGGGCTCAGGAATGAAAAGGGGTGGTCACATATCGTGTGGCACTTGTCAAAAAACCTTCTGAGACTTGCTCTCTGGGCACAACTTACCAGAGACTCTCAATTTCTAAAGATGAGGACACTTAGTACATTTTTCAAGCCTTTGCCTTGGGTCTTGGTCATCTGCATGACCCCAGTGAAGTTCTATTCCTCTCACAGGAGTGTGTGGCTTGAAGACTGATCTAAGTGCAGTGGGAGTTCTTGATTGGCTTAAGAGTTACACCTAATCATTCAAGCTTGCACCTAGTATGGACTGAACATAATACAAAACTTACTCCTGGGAATGGCTTTCTCATGGATACCCAATCCACAGGAAGATAAACAGATGCATTCTTATACCCATGTGAAATGGTCCTCATGTTTTCTCTCCAGACAGCAAGGGCAATCTAGCTTGGTATTGACAAACACTTGGATTATGGCTGCCAGAAATCTCCTTGCCCTTTTCAGGTCCATGTGTCTGGCCTGCTGGGTTGGGCTTTGCACAAAATCAGCATGCTGTTATGTATGAAAGCAGGTGTGGATTTTGCAGTGCTAAAGGGTTTGAGATCCACAGCTCATCCGTTAAATCAGGAGAAAAAGCAATGTAGTAACTCAGTCCCCAGCAACCCTGAGACATGGCACTGAAGTGTTTTACAAGCATCTTTTGTGCACCACAGCAATTTTCCCATGATTTTCTCACTTGAGTTCCCAGCCTATTCTAACAGCTGGGCTACAGGAGGACTGAATTGGCCCTGAGGTCTCCTGTGACCACTCCTTCTTACATTGCACTTCTGCTCTCTCCCTTTGGGAAGGGAGTTACACTGGCTGCAGCTTTTATCTTCATTCCTATTCAGTCTTTAGCAGTTCCCCTTTGATGCTTCCTGCCATCTCTCTCTCTCTTGCTGTGCTTTGACGGCTTGCTACTGCAGGCACAAGTAAGATCATGCTGTGATGATCTTCCTCAAAGCAATGTCTTGCTGGTAACAGGTATCTCTGCAGTGGAAGCTGGCAGTGAACTGCTGTAGGGAGACAATATGCTCCTCTCTGTCTTTTCAGATTCATCCCCTCTCGGGACTCACAAGGGCACCCCTCTTGACCAGAAATGTCAAACCACAGTTTGAAGCTGGCAACAGATAAACTCTGACAGGTTCAAATCTACAAGCCCTGAGAGCAGTGGCTTGCATTGATGTGCTTCCTAGAGGTCTGCATCTGCATTAAGAGTGCGGTTGATCTTTCACTTAAAGGTTTGGCTTTTAAAGAGGTACCCTGGTGAAACACAGGGAGGAGGCTTTATCCCATTTCTGAGTTTCTGAAAATCTTAAAACAAAGCCTAAGAGGAGTTATCTCTGCTCCTGAGAGATGAAATACTCAGAAAAAGTGTTCTAAATGTGTAAGGAAAAAGCCAAAATATTTGAGAAGGAATGTTTACTAAAAGATTTAAGACTGAGGAGTTGAAATGATTTCAAGTGAAAGAGGTGACTAGATCTCACAGTGAACAGAAAGAACAACACTCTAAGCACACTAAACAGGAGAAAAATTTCTCATGCCTTCTGTTTACTCTGAAGAAATGCAGTTCCATGTTTAAACACCATGAGCTGTGAAAGATTGAAACATTATTCTGCTCTCTAGGGCTGAGCAGTGCCAGGATAGGAAGATTACAGGGCCAGAGAATAGCCAGAAAGGGTATGTTGTCAGCTTATGAACTGAAGGGCAGCTCCTGTGTTACATCCTTAGCCCAGGGACACAGAATAAAAATGAGTTACATCCTTCTTTCATAGTATACAAAATAAACTGGATGAAGTCAAAGATCCTTCCTCCTCCCTGTCCCAGTCTTTACCAATTAAAAAAAAAAAAAGGACAGCAGTCCAGTAAACTAAATCCCAGCAGTACCGTGTGGTAGCTGGGCTTCTGATAGTGTTTGTACATGCATAAAACTGGAGTGACAACTGGTTTAAAGGTTGGGCTTGAAAATTTGATGAGTTTCTGAGCAGACTGAATCATAATAAAAATCCTAAATTTTGTGCTGGTGGTTATTTCTCAGCCAGCCACCTGCTGAACCTCCCCAGGAAGGTGTGGGAGCTCCCTCCTGGTTTTGAACAACAACATATGGAGAACTCTCTGTTGGAAATGACACAGGTAGGATCTACAATTTTTATTTCATTAAGAAAATGAAACACAGGAGGGAGGATGGGATTGCTGATAATTTCTTTTGAGAGAAAAGTGAGTATTAGAGGAAGAACTGGAGTAGACCTGAGTCAAGCGAAAACCCAAGTTCATTTGGATTTAAAATTCTGTAATGTTCTCTATGGGTTGAGTTTACATTCTGGCATCCTTTCTGTGAAGATGCCTACAGACAAGTGACCCCCAAAGAGGCAGTGTCCAACCTTCACTGGGTCATAATAAGAAAGTTATATGGAAAACTGATCTTAGCATAGAATTCTGTTTCTATTTAGGCAACTAGAGGAACTATTCATGAAGCATTCATCTGACATTAATAGAAGCTATAGAAGGGAAAATACAAGGGAATGAAAACTTCTAAAAATAAAATAATATCCACTCCAAGCCCCCACCCCTAATTTTAGATTACTAATATTTTTGAAATTGTTTTGGCTGATTCTTGTTAAATTATGCCTACATGCAGATGATCAGGGCTATAAAAATAAAATTGTTCTGCTCTGACACCTACCAACATTCCCACTGTTATAATAATTTCACAAAATTGGCATCCATACGGCTGTGGGGAGGACCGAGGGAGAATATTTCACTTAGGTCATCCTGTCACTGTGAGTTCCCTTTAAAAACACCTTCCTGAAGAGCACAGCAAGATGGTACTTAAGACCAAACCATTACGCTTTTAAAATGACATGTGAATTGTAATCAGATATCATTGGAGAAAAGATTGTTTTTAACATGTATTTTTTTTGTCATGAAAATTCTTTGTTTGATAACCTTAATCATTTTCGCAAAAGTCCCTATGCAAGCGAATATTTTTAATGCAAGTGGAGGGATCCAGCCAAAGCCAAGACCTGCTCACACATCAGCATTTGTTGCTGCAGGTACACTTTTCCTTTGCACTCTGAATTATGATGATTTTGTTGTAACTATTCAAGTCCCTTATAAAGGAAATAAAGTCCCTTATAAAAGAAAGAAAGTACTGAAGAGGCTAGTGCAGCATCTTTCTGCTTCCTTTCAGCATCATTCCTTTCTTTTAGTGATCTTTTGTTTCCAGTGTATAAGTCTACCTGAAGAATAGACAGTGAAGCAGTAAATGTGTTTCCTTTCTTCCTGCACAATATGGTAAGCTTGACGTACTGCTTTATATAAATGCTCCAGAGGTAACCTGTTCTTAATATTTATAAGAATTTTA
Source organism: Pithys albifrons albifrons (assembly GCF_047495875.1). Lineage (NCBI taxonomy): Eukaryota > Metazoa > Chordata > Aves > Passeriformes > Thamnophilidae > Pithys > Pithys albifrons. The sequence goes on along the minus strand of NC_092461.1, from coordinate 34,961,795 downwards.
AACTTGATGCTAATATAGCACTGCTCTCCTTAAAGATATAACAAGGCAAAAACTATGAAACAGATATTTTTTGAGACAACATTTTTCTTCACTTTGCATAAATTTAACACTGCTCTCTGTACAATATGTGATCTTTTTCCTAACTCCCCACAGACATAAATAGCTCTGGTGAGATGTCATGAAAGTAACAGAAGCTTTGGAAAACACCACACATTAAGGATGCTGAATTTAATTTTCTGCTTTTGTTTTGGATGGCCTACTTACTCTTCAAAAGCCTTGCCATGTTATGATGCAGAGTGGGGATGAAGGAACTATTAGACTATATTTACCACATATTGAAGCTCAGCTGGAAACACACAACAAACAATATTCATGGGAGCCTTGAGGTGTCAATAAACAAAAATAATGCCATGGTGCAGTTACCTTTACTCAGAAGAGTTTGTACCTGTGGTCCTGTCTCCAGGTTTTGGGCTGAGATTGCTGTTTTTCAGGTTGGTAAGTATGGAGGGAATGGGTACCTCCAGAGATCTGCCTGGAATAGTTGTTCTACAGAAGTCACTTCTTGGAGACTTTGTGACTTCTTACTTGAAGATCTCCTTTGTTTTTTAAGGACATTACATATTTCTAATGCAAAATGCATTCATAACTTGGACACATGATAAATATTTCACGCAATTGGACATGAAAAGTGTACAGGAGGATTAATCTCAAAGTTTTAAAATTGCACACTATAGGCCAAATTTATTGAAGTCCATATTGTAAATGTAAGTATCCAACCATTCTTGATATTCTCTCTCCACTTTGCATCTCCAAATGATACTCTGCCATAGATTCATGGTGTTGTAGAGGATTTACCTCTCATATCTCAGTGCATTCCCACATTTCCTTGGGTCATTCCCTCAGCTGGTCTACTGCTGGTTCAACCCTAGAACAACTAAATTTTGGGGGTCCTTAGGGGTTGCAGACTGAGCCCAGACATTGCAACAGCTCAGATGCTCTTTGTAACCCCACCAAACCACTTCCAATGCCTCCAGCAGAGAACTGCCTTGAGCTGCTTCTTTCATAGCTGGTAGGTTTTACTTGGAAACTGAAGGCACAAGGGCTTTCTTTGCCCCTCCAAGACTGGGCTCAATGTACTACATGTTCAGATGAATATCAAGGAGAGAAGGAAATTCCCCACATATTTTTTAATCCATGATCTCCCCTTGACTGACTCGACTGCACATTTTTTCAGCCCTTTCCACAAATTCTCTTACTTTATTGTCACTCTCTTTCCCTTCATGAGAAAGGAACACAAGGGCAGCAAACTCTAATGTTCCCACGAACTTCTTTTTTTCTGTAATTTCTAGTTAACAATGAACTGTCAATAGTTAGAAGTATTTTGTTTAGACTAGACAAGAATCATCTATTAGAAAACTAAGGAAACTGAGAGAATACAGTGTAAGGGTTTGAGGCTTTAACAGGGAGCATGGAAAGCAGACCAATGTTTTGGTTTATGTCTTCATTGTTAAAGGCCTGCAGAATTATTATAATGTTCTTTTACACGAACATTTAGAGAATGCTTGTATGACAAATTATTGCTTCCAAATGTCAGTATCCCTTCACTGAACCAGGAAGAGTTTGTGCAGATGCAGGTGCACAGCTCTGAGATAAGATACACATGAAAGTGATCAGAGGCTGAACTCTTGACTTGTAGATAAGAAAACATACCAATGTCACAGTTTAAGTCATTGCCCCTAAAATTGACTGATCCATAAAGTTGGTGTCTGATTACATGGCCTTACTTCATAACTGGTCTCCATTTTGATAAATACAAACTGAAATATATTATTATTCAATACCATTAATATATTTATACTGATGTGGGACCGGATGTTTTTGTCTTAGCTGGTATCCCTTTGCTTTACCAAAGGTTTGGCAGTCAGACTTCGTTGCCTTGACTTCAGTGGCCTCCTCACTCATTACTGTGAAGCAGGTGCAACTCTCATTTCCCAGTGTTTCCCAGGGCATGATTTCCCAAACAAAAATATCCAACTGTAGTGTAGGAAGGGAAAGGAAAATATTAGTTAGTGAGAAACATCATAACATAGACATCCTACTTTTAGTATCATTGATAAATTTGTAAATTACTAAGCTTGTAACTTTAAATAAACCACTCCAGAATGTATAATCAAATACATTTGATTAGATATTATCTAATTTGACTTTGCCTTATCATCAAACAGTTTTCTAAATTCATAAACAAAGTGGAGATGGTTCAGCTAATCTTTACGGAAGGAAACAAAGAATTTGGGCTGTTGGAACAAAACTCCTTGATTTGATTCCTCTCAAAATAACATGAGTAACAAAAGCTCAGGAAGAATTCCAAACTTAATGGATTGATCCAAGGTTACTCTGATTCACTGGCAAAAATAGCTTAAGACATTTTTGAAAATTTTATGTTGTAGAATTAAGAAAAAAAACTAAAACAACAAAACAGTGATTAATTCTGAAAAGACCTGATGAAGTATGACATGAAACCACCCAGCACGCTCAACATAGAACTGCGCAGATCTAAAGGACTAGATCAGATACTAATGAGCAAAACCAGTAATATTATTCTGTAGTGAATAAAATAACTTCCTACTTATCTGGTTTGGAAATGCTGGTTGCTGGGAAGAATTGTCACTTGTGGAAGAAATGTAAATCTTTACTGTTTACTTAATGAAATCTACATAATTAATATTTTTCCTTATCCTGGTATGTCAATTATACTTTTTTTCAAATTGTATTCTAAAGTACCTGTTTAGCTTTTTTAGTTCTTCATCTATTTTATTTGGCTACAGCTGTTATCAAAATACATTGTGAGTTTGGAAATAAGTATTCTTAAAATCCTTTTTTCAGTGATTTATGAATTAATAACATGAAGATAAAATGGTAGATGGAACTAGATGAAGTACATTTATTTATGGCTTGACATAGAATTTAATAATTGTAAAAAGTAATTTGAGTCAAAATGAAAAAGAAATGTGACCATCTTGGGTCCTGGCAAAACAAAAGTGATATCAAATAATTTTCTTTAGTCTAAAACTTTTTAAAATATATACTAGTTCTTATATGCTCCACAATGTTTTTTTCTAGATGTACTAGTTGGTATAACAAAAGTTTTATTCCTTATGAGAATTTACTTATGAGAATGTTTATCTCCTTAAATCATTATTGCTAGAAGAGTGCAGATGGAAAATCAAATTTTGCATTTTCCAATGTAACACACGTTAAAAAAAAAAGAAAAGAAAGTAGAAAATTCAACAAGCATTTGTGAACTATTTTATCTCTCCCTCACCAAAACCTCAATTTTCCAGCAAATTGCTGGTTCTATTCCAAGTGTTCATCAGCATTAAAATCTGAAGAGTTGCAAATCTTCATGCTCCAATGAGGTTCACTTCTGGCTGTGCTCAAGAAGAACTTCCATTTTGTGCCGGAGCACACCATGGTATTATTGGCATTGTCAGGATCCGAGCATCCCTCCCACTCCCCCTGTGTGAGCTGCTCTGCCAGCCAGGGTCCATGAAACCACACTGCAGCTCCTGTCATTTCAGGGAGGTTATAATTACAGCCTAAGTAAACTGACTTTACAAGTCATGACAACATTTAATTCAGTCCATTAATCCACCCCTTACTGTTTTGCAGTTCTACAGGAAAACTCACAGATGTCTCTAATATTTACAGAAAGATCAGTTAGAAGGTGACTGCATCCGATTCCTGGGAGAAGTTTCTTCTCAAAATCCTTCATGTTAGAGAGGTGTAAAGTGACTGTCATTCTCACATATTCCTGGGCAAGCAACAGGTAAATCTGTCTGCTCAGCCCTTCACACATTAATGTGATTTTCAGCATTAAGATATTCTGAGAAACTCTTGCCAAAGGCAAAAAATCATCCAGTTAGACTAAAAATAGCAGTCATCACAAGGTGGATAAATCCTGCATGACCCACCTCTGTGGACCAGTCATTTCCTTTAAATTATCCCAGTCAAGTAAATGTAGCTTATATGTATAGTTTGTACACACATGAGTTTTACATGGCAGAAAATGCCACAATGATATATATGAGGGTTTGATGTGAACTTCACAGATTAATTCTTGGAGCTCTCACCATGACACATGGCCTTGTCTATATTCTCTGATTCCTGATTCCCTTCCCATAGGTACTTTTCCCAATAAGACAAGGACAATTTTTTTTCAGAGAGTGAGGACAGCAGATAATGATTCTGGCGTTGAAGAACTATGGTCGGACAGCAGTATGTGTATAGAAAAGCTGAGAAAAACATTTCTCCCTGCAAAGTTGCACATGGCAGCTACATGTTCCCAATTTGTCATCACTCTGTGGACGTTCAGTGAACAAATACCCTTTTTCATTCTGCCCTTAGTTCTCTACTCTCCTCACAGTGTTTATCAACACCATTTTTTTAAATGATTTCAGCTCTCTGTATACTCCATGGAAAGGGAATGGCTTCTGTCTTTCAGCCTTAATGCAACTTCCACATATTTCCTCTCATTATATTTTCACTTCTCAACTTGGTCTTGGACCATCCCAGAGGATCACAATAGTCCCAGAGTGCTGTTTAGGGACATGCTGTCCTCTCTGTCACCCTGTAGGCAGCTGTTGGCCTCTGAAGAGTTGCATTTCTATCCATTCTGCAGATTACCAGTAGTGCCCCATGTGGAGTGGGTACTTGTCGTATGCAGAACTGATGAGGGCAGATACCTATTATTCTGCAAGGTAGCAGACATAAATCATAGAATCATGGAATGGTTTGGGTTGGAAAGAACCTTAAAGATCATCTAGTTCCAGCCCCTCTGTCATGGACATGGACATCTTTCACTAGATCAAGATGCTCAGAGCCGCATCCAACCTGGCGTTGAACATTTCCAGGGATGGAATTATTGCCTTCACTTGATGTAGGATCCTGAAAGGCAGAGAGGATCAAAGACAAATTTTCCAGTGCATTTGAGGAAGCTTTTTATGTACTGTGTTTATTTTTAGCAAGTATTTGTCTCAAAATCATCAATGCTATTCTGGTAAGGAAAGCCATTTATTCTCTTTTTATTTCAGGTTTATCAAGAAATATTGGAAGGAGTTAATTGATCAATGATCTGTTATCCCTAGGATTAAATCAAGGACTAAGATGATTCATGGCATAAGGGAAGAAACAGGGCTATGTCCTATTTGCAACATATACAGGCCAGGGAGTACAGTGTGACTATGGACATGTATCTTCTGCCTTCTCCACCTCAGTGGGCTGTACCTGATCTGCTCCAAGACCTTGCATTTCTGTGACTCCAAGAAGATGGTCTGATGGACCACCCTGCAGTCACCAGTCTGCAAGCTTGGGTTTGGTGTCTTGTTCCATTTTTTTCCTCTTAATATTAAGGACGTAAGACATGGACTTCTGGAATATCCCAGGACTCAGCACTACAGAACCTGGCTACAGTTCCTTCAGAGGTCTGTGAAGCTCTGTCACAGCTGAGATTCCTCTGAAGAAAGCAATAAGGGCTGCTATGTGCAGTCCAAAGCTATCTGCACCCTTGGATGCATGGCATCGCTGAGAGAAATTTGTGTGGATGTACTTTGCCCTTTGGAAAAATCAAAGTGGAAAATCACTACATATATAAAATTCCTGCCGATTAACAGCCGTTTTTCTCTCCAAGTATCAAGAGGTTTGCCTGATGGTATAGAACCAGGGACAAGAGACTGATGTATAAAGTTTAAAATGTTAAATTTTAGTTGTTAATTTTTTTTCCTGTAATATCATCTTTCAGACAAGCTGCTGTGCTGAGTCTGCAGAGAAGAGCATGAAGCCACATGATAAAATCTGGGAATCTGGTCTTTAGATTATTTTTATTTTTTAAGTGCATTTGTGTGTATGTATATGGGCTTCATTGTACATAACTGTCTTTCTGCTGTGGTCCTTGCATTAAGCAAGGCTTTATCTCTACTGTAAGCATTTGGTAGCACTGGTTATGTGTGAAAAAGGCTCACAGAGCCTTCCTCTCCAGCTCCATGGACTAGCAGAACTATGAAGAATAAAAGTGTATTCTATTGGCTTGGTTTATACTACAGGAGATGCAACCTAACCCAAATTGCAGAGAATTCCCTTATTCCTCCATGAGATGCCTTGCTGAACCACAGTTCTGGCAGGTGCCCTCTAAGATGTTAGTCCTGTAGAGGAAAAAAATCTTTTCACTTGTTTATAGCTTGGCGGGGTTTTTGTTTGTTTGGGGTTTTTAATTTTATTATTAATTTTATTTTTCGAAAGGATGTGTAAAAATTTTAATGAAGATAGGAGAAGAAAAGGGTAACTGAAATACGCATGAGGAGCAACAAGAAGGCCTTTCAAATAGCTAAAAATGCTATTACCTTTATCAAAAATCCCTGTGCTGACTAGTGTGCTTACTTACCAGTTGTGAAGACTTCACACAGACCTGTAGTATTAGAGGGTGGCAATCATTCTTTATCAGCAAATTAATTACTAACGGGCATTAACAGGCAAACCATTCAGGGCAACTTATCACAGACCAGGGAGGACCAACGTATGGAGAGACATTATTTACAAGAGCGTGTAGTAACAGGACAAGGGGAGATGGTTTTCAACAGAAAGAGAATAGGCTTAGATTAGATATTAAGAAAAAGTATTTTACTGTGAGGGTGCTGAGACTGAAACAGGTTGCACAGAAGTTGTGAATACCCCATCCCTGGAAGCGTTCAAAGCCAGGTTGGATGGAGCTCTGAATAATCCAATATAGTGAAAGGTGTCCCTGCCCATGGTAGGGAGGTAGGAACTAGATGATCTTTAAGGACACTTCCAGCCCAAACCATTCTGTGATTGTAAATGGAGAAGAAGGAGTAAAATAAAATCATGACTTTAAGTAAGAGATTGCCATGGGGCTGACAAGTGAAAGCTTGCAGTCATATTTCTACCAGGGCAAGACTGATAAAGTGGATTTTAACTGGATCAACAATTACTGTAAAAGGCATTAAGGGTCAAAATGGATAAATATCAAGTCATACAAAGCCCATCTTTACCTAAGAGCAATTTGGAAGGTTATGCTGTTTTAATAGTAATTCATTGTACAAAAGCTGCTGAAAATGTATCAGAGAGTTCTTGTAGAAATCTTATATTGAAGCTGCATCTTCTTGGCTATTAATAATACTACAACAAGCATCATCCTGTATCATATCAGTGGGTTTTAACTGTTGTTCATAAATATTTCTGGAGTTGGTTGAATTAGACTTCTAATGATTTCTCCATTACATGTGGTCTGATCAATTTTTATGGCATCGCCTGAGGAATGGAATCAAACAAATGTCATGCTGGACTTGCATTTCCTCTATGGATTTTTGAGGCATTCCTTTAAAAATATATTTTTGTTTGACAGCAGAGACATCAATTTGACAACTTGCTTTATAAAATTAGAGTAGCTTTCAAGTAAGGTAGTTATGCTGGGTGATCTGTGTGCTACTTCTCTGTTATTTGAGGCTTCAGCTCACATCCCAGTCACACAGGGCAATTTGTCATTATCTCTGCTAATGACTATGTGAATCTGGATCAAACGGAGGAGTTGATAAATAAACATGTTGATTTCTGAAATCAAAGAGCTTGATTTTAATATTTGTCATTAAAAAAGTGACACAGCTTCCTAAATGCTACAACATGGCACTCTGAAAGATGAGACATATCACTTATCAAAGGTATAATTTTAAATCTAATTTGAGAGCAGAGGACATGTGAACTACCAGGAGTCAGGATAAAAAGCCTCCAGCCTGGTATCGTGATCCTTAGCCTGGTGAGTAGCTGCTGCTTAGAGAAAGGCCACAGCCACTGTTGAAGTTGATTGGAATATCTGAATATTATATGTTCATCTATTAAATGAGATATCAAGGGTCATTCTAGTTGAAAAATGAAGAGAATCTTTAAGTTGTATTGTAAAAAAGTTCAGGAAATGTAAGGCTGAGATGAAGAGGAAAATACATTGAACCTAGCTAAAAGCACCTCATTAAAATCCCATTCCATTAGCACAGCTTGTTAAATCAGTAACTTAAGGCTTAATGAAGGTCTATCCACTGCAGCAGCCATGGTCCTGCAGGATTCTAGGTAGAACATCAATTGAATTATCCTGACAAACTGCAGAGATGAGTCTAACAGCTTCCTCATTGAGGTAACACATACTTTCGCTGCTACAACTGCCCAGAGAGCAGGTTGGGCAGGAACCCTTTTTCAGCTCTTGCAAAACCACTAAAAATGGCCAGGTTTCAGCACACCTGAACAGGAGCTCTGATTAATTACCATCTATGCTGAAACAAGTATAATGAGTTAACTTCCTTGTAGTGGGAGCCTGTGGTGAGCTTGCAGTAGACTTAGCCTTTTCCCTGTTTTGAAATGGCTTTCCTTGCATTAAATAAAGGATAATAAATCTCCTTTTGATTTTATATTATGGTCAAGACTAAGACTGAGTTATAACAGTTTTCTATAGATTTAGGGAATAAGAAGTTAGAGGAGATAATTGTAAATGTTTTAAGTTGTCCCACCTGACCCCTTGCACTAATTCTCTAACTTTCTGCTGATGGAAAGCATAATGTTTAAGAAGAATTTATGTTTAATTTTAAAGGTATTGAGTAATCTGGAAGATGAAAAGGCAAGTGATGTCAGCTATATGCTTTGTATCACATCTACATGATACTTGAGCACTCTTTAAAAAGGAGCAAATTCTTTGTTAAAAAAAAATCAGTGTGGCCCATTGAAATACACAGAACTGCATCTATTTGCAAGTCTGAGAAATATAATGCTTTAACACACACATTACCTCAGTGTAAGTGAAGTGCAAGTATCATTTCAGTAACTGTGAACTATTTGACACAGAGGTAGAACTAATTCAAAACTGATATTACTTGAGGCTTCAAAAAATATGTCCAAAGTGAGGCAGCTTTAACACAGCCTCTGATGCTGACATTGGTTTCATCAGGCAGGGAGCCAACTGTTTGAGATTTGAAGAGTCTTGAATTGAGCCCTGTTCCTTGTCATGCCCTCTGTAGTCAACCAAAAATCCTAAGACAAGGGTTGGGGTGAGCCATGCCCACCAGGACTGAGTACATAACTAACTCCAGGCTTTAGGGAACTGCATGCCTGAACCAAATTGTCTTGTGTTTTCTTGTTTTCCATGGTTGAACAATCTCCAGCCTCATGGATGATCCAGCCTCACACTCCTCTCTCTCTGTGGGCATTTATTCCCATCTTTGCTATAAGACCCCATGGCTTGTGAGAAAGGGCCTGAAGGGGAGCTCTGTATCCTGCAGAACAAATCTCTAAAGTTCTCCCATTTAAGCTGTTTCGCTTTGGTCAAATTTCCTAAATATTTATTAGACCATCAAAAAATAAAACTTATGGAAATGGTTCTGCAAAAAAAGACCCTGAGTCACCAGTAGAGAAGGGAAAGAAACCCAATTTTAATGCTTGCTGCACGTAATAGCTACTATTACCACTACTATTACTACTCAACTGTTACTCAACTACTCCTTACAAAGGGAATGAGCTCACACAGGAGAGATGGAGATTGTAAAGTCTTCCTCCAAATACAATTTCTTCCATTTGTGGTGAAGGTTCTTTCATAAGAGTTAGAGATCTCAGGCAGAGGGCAGTGATGATGCTGAATTTCCCAAGCCTGATAATTGTTCTAATCAATAGACTACAGGGTAAAATTTCTGTGCAAGGCTCCTTATCCTCTAAAATGTCTTTGAACATGGGCCTCATGGGTAACAAAGTTGGTAGTATAATAATGTCTTTATTGTGAATTTAAATAAAGAACAATGGTGAGATACACACTGATTATTCACAATGGATAAATGATATCTGATCCTGGGCAACTTTACTACCAAAAAATGAGATTTTCTGGTCCTTCAGATTTGGTTAGCAACTGAGGAGCTGCTTACCCTAAATCCTATCATGCCAATTAAGTGGCAGTTAGACACCTAACTCCTTCTGTGGATTTAGCTTTAAAATACTAAAAAAAATAAATCTAAGGAAAAAAAACAAACCCAAAACCAAGAGAGGCTTCTCTCTCATTTGGATACCTCTTGAGATTTTTATCCCTGAAATTTGAGCTCAGTGGGCTCTGAAATCAGACAATGTCTCATGCACAGATATGTTTTGTGCCTAAGGCTTTCCTGTATAGCTAAGAAATAATTAAACTTCGGTATCAGCCGAAGTTCCAAGATCTGGCTTCTCACATGTTTACATGTTTTATGCTTATAAATCTGATTTGTCATAAATATACACATGTTGGACTCCATTTTGCCTTGCTACAGATCTAAACTGCAGTTAACTACAGTGACTGACTGTGCTACAGGTTAAAAAAAAATCAAACAACAAACCGGTCCCACCACTGGTATGAAGAGTTAAAGTAATTAACACAAGATTCACTCAGCCCAAAGAGTCATCATTCCCAAATCTCTACCATTGTTTCACATACTTCTTAGCCAGATTGGGTCTCCATATGTTCAGAATAATCCAGTTCATGGTGAGACTAATCTCCCAAAAACTAACTCATTAAATTGTCTGTGATCTTATATGCCTGACTTCTGGAAAAAGCTCATGGGGGAACAACAGGTCCTATGTGCTGTAGTGTTGTGGCACCACTGCTGTTGAACTGCCCACTATGGATAGTTTGAACTTCAACACTGAAATTGGCAATTTAATTTCAGGTTTGCTGGAATCTGAGAGCAATATACATGTGTATCTGCCCTGCCAGGACAGCTCTTGCTGATGCTCATTGTCAGAGGATGCCTTCAGATGAGAAATATTTTTGGCCAGGCTTTTATTTCCACAAGCTATCTTATTGTTAGACTATTCAGCAGTCAAATAGATCATCCCTCAAATGAGTGATTGCAACAGTGTAACACACACTAGTACTTGGAGGTTAGAAAGGATGTGATATTGAACACAGATTAATACTGCAATGTTGTCATAAAAAGGCAAAACCTACACCATGTTGAATTCATGGGTATATATAAAAAATTGTTCAGTGGTTTTCTTCACTGTGCTTGGTTTGGGCTAGGGCTCAGTGATTTACTGACTTTGGTTCTGGTGTTACTGACCAAATTAATTGCTGGTGTCACGACATTGATTTACGATTTGTAGTGCTTTAGGGGTAGATGCCACTCTCATAAACCATGGCCCTCTTCTTTTAGGGGCTTTGCCACCAGGAGACAGAATTATGGTCTGTGCTGTAAGAGCTTCCAGTCTAAAGCAAGGGATGCAGACAGATGGGAGAGCAGAAGGAGCCAATGCATCAATACTGGTCTCTGTGGTTGGTCTTGGGTCTCTCAGCATAACTGCAGCCTGGCAGCACCAAACTTGTCATACACACCAGAGGAATTTTAAGGAGGGAAATTAAATGCTTTGGGAATTTTCAGAGCGAAACACTCCTAAGTAAACAGTGGGCTTGGACAGCTCACATCAGGGAGGGAAAGGAGGGAGCTCTCATCTTGATAGACCATGGACATGGTCTGGACTGTGTAGGACCTTGGAAATGAAGAAAGGTGTGTTTGATGTGGTGGAGAGGGGGAAAGTCAAAATGAGGAACCAGGTCAGAAAATTACATGGTTAAAAATGCCTTAATAGGAAATTAATTTTTAATGCAGTATTTTGTATTGGTACAGGAGAACGTGAATAGATATAAATATAGACAAAATAAAAATACCTGAGGGAATGTAGTGTAAGGGGACTAAAACATGGATGAGCTTGTTCCAGGCAACAGAGAAAGGAAAAATGGGATAGTTCCTATATTTTCTTGAGTTTTGGGTGTCACTGAGAAGTCTTCTCCAATCTTGGATAGACCTCTCAAACTGCCTGTAACTCGGTCCCTTCACTGTAGAAGATGGATAATCACATTTGTTCTTGTTGCTAGGAGATACTCCTTTTTGACAGAGAATGTTCTGACCATGGTTGATTCCTTGCTCAATACAAGGTTGACCTTTTATCAAAATGGGATTTAAACTGAAGCAGTAAATAATAATAACTTTAAGAAGATATTGACAAATCTAAAACAACTTGTGAAAAAACAGAAGATACAAAGTAGAGAAAGCAGGAAGGAGCCACTTTGAGAATGCAACTTTATCCCCAGGTTTTGCATGCTTTCCATAAGGAAGTCACTGGCATGAATCTGATACTGAGACTACACCAGGGTGATACATCACTTTATTTGTAATGTGAATGTCCCAGCAGTAAAACAGGGACACCCAAGTGGATGCTCTCAGGAATTCTGCAATGCCTGAGATGCTTCCCTACTGTTTTGTTGGTTTATCAGTTTATTTATTTTCTTTCTTTGTTACAAAGCATTAAGGAGGAAAGGGTTTGTTGAATTCCATCCTGGCTGGATAACACAGACAAATATATATTATCTGCAAGCCAAAATGGCTGCTGAGGGAAAATTGAAATAACTGGACATGTTTATAGATATAATTTTTTTTTTTATTTTCTTCACCTCTTTCTTTTTTTTGATTCATTAACTTACATTGTTTAGTTAAGAAAAATACAGCTTCTGTTTATCTGAATAAAAGTGCAAAGATTTACTCTGTTTCCAACAGATATCACAGTTTTTCACCATCGATTCCTATTGAGGATTTTATTTGGATTTCTTGAAAAGTTCTATTTGAGCTTGCTGAAACACTCCCCTTGCAAAATGCATAGGACCTGTGTAAATTTGCCTTCAATTTCTAACATGTACTCTTTAGCACAGTGCAACTCTGACCTTTCTTTTGGAAGTGAAATATTGAGTTCAATTCATATAGAAGTAGAATCTGTGTTCAACAACAAACCTAAGGGTATTCAGACTTCAGGATTTAAAAACAATCTTATAGCAAAAAAAATCTTGTTGTCATTCCCTTCCTTCTTTTCCCCTTTCCTGAAAGTACCAGTATAACAAGGAAAGGACAGGTTGGTACCATGAAAACAGGCTTCATGTAACAAAAAAATCAATCTCTCTGTAAAACTGCTTCTAAAAACTGCATACAGGGAGACATTCTGGTAACAAAGGAAAGGGAAAAAATCAATCTGGAAACAAAACTTGTTTTTATTATTGTGATGAGAACATGATTCATATTGGGAAATTAAATTCCAGAGGAGAGTCCATGTTACATATTCTCACTCATATATAAGCACTGAGAAGCAGAATGTACATCCAAGTCACGAGAGACAGTCACTTAAAAAAAAAAAAGGTGCCCAGGAACACATTAGTACAATAGATGTCAAAAAAAAAAATTGTATATGTTTCATTCGTAAACCTATCCCATTGCTGTCTCATAGGAAACCTTCACAAATCACATTACCACAGAAAGGCTGTGGTTAAGGTTTGTGAAGTGTAAAGGCCATTTAAAAAAAAAAATGTGTTATTCATTTGCTTCTTGTCATAAATCTCATCAGCTGGTAGGATGATTAATCAGACACACTTGTCCCCTCTCTTCGATCATTCCATGTTTATCAAATATAGCGTGGCTTTTTTCCCCCCTTACAACTAGAGCTCACTAGTTTTTGTTTAAAATGATCAGATTAGACCTGAAATGTTTACTGTGTGTAAGCTAATTCTGGTCACTTGAAACTTCGTGGAGCATATATTCTGAATAAATCTCATTGGAATGGACAATTGACTTCTGATTTACGCTCACTTCAAGGGACAGCACAGCAGCCCCCGACATGCAATTAATCGAAGCGTGTGGAGTCCCCTGCACAGGAGGAGGCAGGAACTCCTGGCAAGGCTGCCACTTACCATTACCCAAACCAACACAGGATGTCACAGAAACAGGAGCTGAAGTCAAAAGGCAGAGAGACTGAAAATGCCCTGTCTCTGAGTGCTATAACTGACCTTGAGATATCTCATGTAAATGTCGGGGAGTCTGGCTGTATTCTCAGAAAAGAACTCACATTGGTGCTTTTCTCAGTCATGAAATGCTATTTTTGTATGTATAGCATTCTTGTACTTTAAGACTCCACAGGATAAATAAAATTTGTAGTAGGCAGATCTATTTGTGTTTACAGGAGGCGTTGAGCTCCTTCTGGATTCTGGATGGTTTATGGTTGCCTATGGCTTCTTCTTTCTGCTCTGCTGTTCAAGGACTTCAGAGATCCTAGTCATTATAAAACTAAAGTCTCTATTTTCTTCTCATCTGCCTTGACCCTCTGACACTTCACACAGTTAGACACATTATTCTTTAAAATCAGACTTTTTCTGCTCTCTGTAAGTAGACATACTGTATCTCCAGCTTCCTCCTTCCTCTTTTCTGCTCATGCTCTTATTCTTTCAATTGTTTGGATTCTAGAATTTTGGTTTTCCACCTTCTCACTTCTATGGAGTCCTCAGAAACCCAGCCTCTGCACTATGATTTTACTCTCCATGATTTTACTCAAACAATTTCAATTATTGCCTGCAAACATGCTTCTCAGCCTTGGCATGTCCCTTCTACCAACCTTCATCTGTGATGCTTCTCCCCTTGCTATCAATTACAAGCAGATGGAGCAAAATGGGTTGCTTTGGCCTCTTACCTAAGCCATCCTTTCCATGTTCATTGCATAAAGAATATTAGTCTAGATTTCACCCCTGACCTCCTGATTGTTACCCTACTCTTAAATCTGCTCTCTGAAATGCAGTTAGCTTTTTATAGGCACTACACCTATTTTCTTGAGTCCCTTGCCAATTCCTCTGAGTCACTGACATCAAATGGAGGTTACTTCTGTATCTTTATCTCTACAAAAATAGTTGCACTTGCCCTTGTGCTTTTTGATGACCTCTCTCTTTCCAGGTCTCTCCTCTTCATACAACTCTTTTATAACAACCCTTGTATGTTCTTCAACAAGACTCTTTAAGTCTAACCTACAACTCAGGAATAATCTCTAAAGTCCATCCCTCTTTTAAGTTGCTTTTTAAATTCTCTTCAAGCAGGCCCCCCCACCTGTGCTTCCTGTAACAAATTACGACACTAGACAGAACACAAGGATCTTCAGCTATTTGTAGCTGCCTCATTCAATACATCTGACATTAATTTACTAAAGTTTAGGTATCTAAGTGTAAAGATGATAATTCTCAACCCATAGCCTTCCTCCTGCTCCATTGTGCTCTCTTACCTGAGCCTTTTTATTGACTGGGACACCTACTTGTGTTTTTCATAAATAAGACATAAATAATGAGGAAAATCTACTGCACCTTATACTAAGGAATTATCCCAACTGGAGGGTTTCAGTACAACCAGTGGAAAAAAAAATGCACTGTAAATAAACTGTCTTTTTTTAAAACAAACAAAAACCAAAGAAACAAAACAAAACTGGCTTTTGGACACATCCCTGTAGATGTGAGCCCCAGGAGAAATGGATATTCACATTACATAGACAAATGAAGACCTAATAGAACTAACTTACAACAGCAGGATTAGACTAAAAAAAATGTTTCATAAGACAAAAAGAGAGAGGAAGTGACCATTTTGATCAATGTAAGGAAATGAACTTACCTTGCAGTTTCACCAAGAAGAGGCTATTTTTATTATTTTTTTATGTGACAGAACTGATTCTTTTTATCTTGCTTTTATCAAACAGTAGGAATACAATATCTCCTTCCACAAGAGAACTGAAGTCTATTTTCCAGCCTCAGAATAACAACAAATCTTGCAAGTGCTTTAAAAATGGATCAGCACATAGAGGCGAGAATTGATGTAAATTTCTAATTTAGGACAGCATTTTCTTATGTTATTAGACCATTTCAGAGTAATTTTGGTGTTTTATGTAGTATTTAAAGTTCTACAGCTGTAACTTCTAAGAAAAAAAGAATGCAATAAACCCCACAACAATTTTTTGCCCTATCATCAGCTGGGATTTTTTTAACCTGCTATTATATTTTCAAGGAAAAAATAAGATTGTGGGGTAAATTTAATCAAAATAATTGCAAAAACAAAAGTGAGAAAGCTAGGAGAGAAACAATAAAGGGAAAATTATGTTTTCTAACTATAATATGAAACTCCTATCAATGTGCCTCTCTTCTAACTTGTAAAGGTAATAATCAGAGCATGTGAAAATGGCCTGGTCATTTTGTCATTATTATTCTCTTTATATTGGGTAGTCAACAGCAAGTCTGAAGTTCAAAGAACAGTTATATATCAGTGGGCAGAATATGTGAATTGTGCCCCCTCCTCCCTTCCTCCCTCCCTACCACCTACAGTCATTCAGTGAACAAAGAACAGAGACCTGCAGTTTATAGGCACAAAGATGGCTCACCCCTGATTCCAGAGAAATGGATGATTATTTTTTCATCCATGTCTCCCAGGACCGAGGAGTTTGTTGGGGGGTATCTTCACCAGCAAGATCTGTTCTGAGTTTAACAGGCTTGCCAGACACATGTCTTTTATAGATTAGTTATGACTATGTGACTATGAAAAAGAAAAGAAGAGGGAAAAAAAGGACTAATTTTCATAAACCCATATGGAAACGCATTGCCTCATCTGAGGCAGGGTGGGATTCATATATTTTACCTATGTATGTCCTTATGTGCAACTTACTGTGGGGTCCCATACTAATCAAAGAAGTTTAGACCATGGTTTACCGATTTTTATAATGGATGTTGACACTTAGTCTAGTGCATCATGCTCTAAATGTCATTGACTATCAGCTGAATCTCCATGAATAGTCAACAAGCTTCAGCATTGATGTTGGCAACATTGACACCTGAACTTAGGAGAGGTGGATCCCACCATGGGAATGGGATTTTGTTGCCTAAACAGAGGTGCTGATAGCACTTCTTTGAGTTGTGTCAGACCATCCTAGACATCTCTCTCAGCTATCATCTATAGGAAAGAACTCTTGGGAGACCCAGATCTTTTGGAATTTCAGACAGATATCAGGCATTATGTCCTAGAGGATTGTACCTGGAAATCCTTATTACCTTGAATACAAATCACTTATGAACCATATTTTTCAACCTGGTATTAGAAACTCAATAGATCTGACTATGTGAGGGGAGACAGAACTTCTAAGAATTGTAGAGAGCATAAATATAAACATAAAACAGATTTTCACAACAGTCACTTTTACATGTGTGAAAGAGCTTGAAGATGTCTGAGATTGCATGTTGCTCTAAGTGAAAATGTAGTAAAGTAGAGATGCCCTATACATGAGTCTAACACAGGAGGGGTGTTGTGGTTTAACCCCAGCCAGCAACCAACCCCACACAGCCACTTGCTCACTTCCCCACCAGAAGTACCAGGGAGAGAATTGGAAGGGTAAAACCTGGATAACTCATGGGTTGAGATAAAGACAGTTTAAGAGGGAAAGCAAAAGCCATCCACAGAAACAAAGCAAAGCAAGGAATTAATTCTCTGCTTCCCATGGGCAGGAAGGTGTTCAGGCATCTCCGGGAGAGCAGGACCCATCACATGTAATGCAGACTTGGAAAGAAAAACACCATCACTCCAAATGTCCCTTGGGTCCTTCTTCACCCCATTTTATACACTGAATATGATGCCATATGGTCTGGAACATCCCTTTGGTCAGTTGGGTCATCTGTCCTGGCTGTGTCTCCTCCCAAGTTCCCATGTACTCACAGTCTCCTTGCCACCATGGCAGTCTGAAAAGCAGAAAAGGCCTTGGCTCTGTGTCAGTGTTGCTCAGCAATAACATCTCTACGGTATCACCCCTGTGCTCAGGAAAAATTCAAAACACAGACCCATACCAGTCACTATGATAAAAATTAACTCTACCTCAGCCAAAACCACTGGGGGGGAGAGGAGGGGGGGGAAGCAGAAGCAGCAAGTTTATAGAAAAGTGCTAATATTTTGCAGGAGTTGTTTAAATATTTTTGCCTGCTATTGACCTCTACTGATTTTTCTTTGCTTTGAGACTTTCATGCCTAGCTTTAAGTGTTTATTTTATGGTTGGTTATGGATTAAGTGCTTTTTATTTGCTTGTTTATATGTCAAATACCCTGTTTTAAAGAGCAATATTTTGTTTTGCTTACATATAGGAGACATTTTCTCAGTGAAATTTCCCTGCAAGTCAATGATTTTTATACGGAGGAGAAATAACAGTTCCACAGTACTTTAACCAAGATTGTGTATTATGATGCTGTAAGAGAGAATAGAGAGAGATTATAAAGCTTATAATAAAGATAACATATGATTTGTCCTCTGTAATGAATAGTTTGATCTCTTTTCTTTCTTTGTTGCCATGGTATTCTTTTGTGACTTTATTTATAAGTGCTTTATGCAGAATTCATAGTCAGTAGATTTTTTTCTAGGATTGGAATTTTTCCGTTCAATCTCTGTGTATTGCCAATGTACATAAATTTCAAGTTCAGGCATCACTGAAAAAAACTCACATTGGAGATTTTCAGAACTATCTATAGTTGGTAATAACTCAGATTTATAAAAAAATCACTGTCTTAGGCACAAATGTTCATGCTGTTGAGCAGTCTTTTAAAAGCATATAAACAATGAAGTATAGGCCTATCCAAACTCTCCTCAAAAATCAGAGAAAGTTTTTACTGAATGTTTCAATAGGAAGTTAACAAAACTCTCCAGATAATATCCATACATTTTCCTGCATCTTTTTCTTTTTTTTTTTTTGACTTACCAAAAAGTAAGGGGCGGGGAAGGGGCGGGGGTGGGGGGTGTAAGAAATCCCATATATATACACAAAGAATTAGAAGACTTAACT
Source organism: Pithys albifrons albifrons (assembly GCF_047495875.1). Classification (NCBI taxonomy): domain Eukaryota; kingdom Metazoa; phylum Chordata; class Aves; order Passeriformes; family Thamnophilidae; genus Pithys; species Pithys albifrons. Next base: position 34,943,075 of record NC_092461.1, on the reverse strand, counting down.
GTAATCTAGAAATACTCATTTCTAAAAGTTTGGAGTGGCACCAAAACAAAAGATATGAAATTAGCACCAGAGCACCCAGTAACCTTGTGGTCGACTCCTTGCCTAGAGCATGGGTTCAAAGACCTCTCTAGAATAAAAGACTGAATCCACACCTCCTGCATCATAAATCAGTGCATGACCACACTAGAAAGGAGACACTGGCTGGGCTCCAGGTGTTTCTTCCATAAGATCTCAGATGTGCTCAGAAGAAAAAGCCTTTGAAAATCCTACTTCAGGTTTCCTCTGTAGCTAAGGACCCGAGCAGCATGTGAATGTCAACAGGCAGAATTAGATGCCTCAGGGATTATACAAGAGCTGAATGTGGTCCTGGATGCTTGAAAAGGGAGGCAGATGTTTTAAGGGCATCAAGATTTCAATGGTTTGTAAGACTAGCATGGGATAGGTGGACCGAGTTTGAAAGCCAGCAGTAAAGTGATTCCAGGCAAAATTGCAACCCTGGAGGAGGTAAACAAAGAGATTGCTGCTTTGATTCTGCAGGGGTGTCAGGACATCAGAGGTGTCTGCCATTGCTCCAGCTGCAAAGAGTGCTCCGGGAACCTGCTCTTCCCCAGCTACTAGGGGACATAAAACCTCAGGAACATACAGGATCTCCCTCCTCAAGGTGCTCCATTCAGGGTTTTGCAGCAGATTGCCTGAAACCTGGAAGTTTGAAGCTGGAGGCTGTTGTGAACAGTTATGGCAAAGCCTGGGGGTGTAAGTAAAGGGACAGTCTTCACTCCCCCTGCAGGCAGTCATTCATCGCAGATGTTAGAGTTCTGCAATGGTCACTGTAGTCAGCAGCCAGTGTTTCAAAAAGACTCAAGGCAAGATGCTCACACAGGCTTTTACAGGCTGTACAGGCTGTAGCCATAACAGTTTTTCTTGATTTAAGGGTGTCTGTAGTGGTTTTGTGTGGTGATCATAACTATCGGTTCTGTGGCCATCAGCATTGTCTCCATCCTGACACACACCAATCCTAGAGCAGCACTTTGCAGTTTTGCTGCCCAATTGTTCATCCATTGCAAGGTTTGAACTGCAAGTCTCCTTTCCTTCTTGCACAGACCATGCTGCTAAATTTGTGATGTCTTTTTCTGGGATGCTGCAAGAACTCTCTGCCTTTCTCTTACTGTTCCTGTTATATTTTGATTCTTTCTTCAGGTTGCAGAAATTCTACACAACCAAACCACATATAACAAAGATGCTCTCAGGTATTACAGTTCTCTGCATGGCAAAGAAATGAAAACAGCAGGTTCTGAGTGCTTCTTTCAGCTGTTCACAAGGGACATGGTAAAAATCTTTTCTAGCTGGTTTAACTGCTCCTGTGATCTTGTCTGATTGTTGTCATACCACTTGCTTTTCTCCAGAGTATTTCAAATGGATGCTGCAATTCATCCAGTATTTTTCTATGCAGAGAACTACATCTGCAGCAGGACCTTTGTCACTTTGTGTCTCTGATGAGAAAATCATTAATTTATCTATTTTTTTTTATGATTGTTATTCAACTTTTTTTTTTGTAAAACAGATGTGATAATCATGCTAACAGTGCAGTGACAGAATTACACAAGTTTGATTAGTACATAATGAAAATTGCCTGTAGTAACATAAGTATTTTGCAATTATGTAAAAAGCACAATGCCATCTGGACCCTGCTCATATTTCTCTTTTTTTTTTTCTTCTAATAAATGACAACTAACAATAAAATTTCACTCTATTGTAAAATGTGAATTACAGCAACAAGAAATTGTAAACATTTTGTGGTTTCTCTGAGCATTTTGAGACTTAGAAATCAGTCCTGCAAGTGTTTATCCTGCTGAGTAGTGCTTATTCACAAAAGGAACCATTGACTTTAATGGTGTGACCTATCTGGTTAAAGATTATTTGCAAGAGCCAAATATTTCCAGGTCTGGTAGAGAATGGTGAGAGATTGATTCAGGCTCCTGCAGAGTAATCATTTCCTATCTTTCCTTCATTCACATGACTCATGAAAGTATAGTAAATTGTACTGCTCCAGACTACCATATATCACATCATTTTTATTACTACTGTTATGTAGTGCATGTGTACACCAAGGGTTTCTGAACAGTGCATCCCACAGTGGGCATGAGCTGGCAGCCAGGACCCTGGCACCCTCTTGCCTCCATCCCTTTGAACTCATGATTTTGGAGCACTGAAACCAGTAATTTGTTTCTTATACTAAACTCTCAGAGATCAGTGAGGGCAACTGGCTTGTAAAAGACCCCTGAAAATGCTGAGGTAAATGACCTGATGAGAATCCCAGGTTGAGCTGATGAGGGAACTGGAATCACCAGTCAGAGTTAACTGCATCTCAAACATTTGCTACATCTTCTGCAAGAAAAAGCAGTTTATCCAAATCCTTGTTAAAACAGTGGTGGGTGAGAAGGGAAGGCAATTATCCTTCTATAAATGTTGAAAATTAGATAAGAATTTCTGTTACAAGGGTCTGCTGGATTTGGGCTTTTATCTCTGCAGAGCAGTATTCCTTAGGCACCAAAATACATAGTTAGAAAAGTTCTTGCAAGATTCATGATTCCATGCATGTATAATGAATTCAAACAAGAATTATATAAACCTCCACGAACTACTTTCATCTAAGTCTGGGAAGTCCTCTGTGTTTTTGCAGTCAAAATGCTGTTTGAGATTACTTTAACTGGATATAAAGAATGGCCTGTTTACATAAAGAAAAATATCATAGTGTTCCTCTGCAGCTACAGGGAGAGTTGTAAAGAACTTTTACTCCTGGTGAGCACTAGATAAAGCATTTCTCTGAGCTGTTTGTGGCCCCTGGCAATACAGTGTCTTCATTTTCCATTGGGAAGATGGCATCAAGTGTAGGGTAAAGGGATGATGAGACATAATGGAAAGGAAAGCTTCATCTCTAAGGCAAAAAGGAGTCAAGTGGACAGGCTGAACCCCCCTCTTCTCAAGACTCCAGGAGGTCTGTCAGGTGAAGATGTGCTAAATGACAAAGAAGAGTTTATGTCAATGCAACTGAGAACAGCTTGTCATCAAGTGAGGGAGAAGGGAAATGATTGGAATAAGATACAGTCCAAAGCTTTGGCTTCAGTATTCCATACATTTAAAAAACAATAACTGAGTAACATGAGGCAAACAGAAAATGAGATAAAATGCTAAATAGTTTACCAAGATTAGATAATGCTCAAATAATCAGATATCTCCCTTTGATAGCAGAAGAGATTGCACAGACAAAGGAAATGCAGTAGATGAAATCTGTCTGAATTTAGCAAGGGTATTAGACATAGTGCCTCATGGGAAAATACTTGTGAGGGAGAAAAATGGAGGATTGCTGTAACATCTGTAAAGTGGGGAGGGATTTAGCTAAGGGGAGATGATAGCCAGCTGCACTCAGCAGGGAGGTGTCATGCTGAAGAGAAGCTATTAGGGAAGTTCTCCAGAGTTACTCCAGACTTACCATTAGTATTTTAATTACTGAACACAGCATAAAAAGTCTATTGAAATTCTCCACTAAACTGAAGTTTTGACAAGCACAGATCAGGACTGTGTGGATCCAGGGAGGCAGTGGTTTGTCTGAGTCCTGCCACACTAGAAATGGGTGTTACTCACTTGGACATGTGCTACTGATCAATAAAGACTTGTGCTATAAACTGGGAATAAAGATGGAATCAGATGGGAATTCTAGGAAGATGTCAATGGAGGCATCTTTTCAGCTGTTCTACTCATCACTTCCTGTTGGAGAAGTGCTCTCATGGGAGAAGTGCAAGGAGTAGGAAGGCATTTAGGTATTTCCCACTTGAGCTTTTGCAAATGAGAGAAGAGCTGGAAGTCAAGGAGGGGAACAAAGATCATCTCAAACTGCCATTGCTGCTGTCAGCAGCTACATCATGGGAGAGAAGAGAAATGAATTCTGTATATGTGAACAACAGACAAGAGTAGAAGATTATTCAAGCCTTCGGGATGCCCCCTTCCCTGTATTGAGGGATGGTCTTTGCCTACATTTGCTGTCCTCTGGGACTCCTTTACAGCACTTCCAGCTGTCAGTGCCCACCTTTGAGTTGGCTCACTTAGTGAGCATCTCTGATATGATATTCCAGTTAGATCTTCACTGCCACGTGGACCAAAATGTAAAAATTTGGTCATTTTACAACTACATCAAAATTACTTTTGGTCTGCTTGAAAGCCTTTCTGACTAAAACATTTGCTGAAAGACACAAAGAAATCTTTCATTTACATACTCCTGAGAGAAGAGTTACAATCATAGTCACACAAAGTTGCAAAAAACCCTATGTTTGTCTCTTCTGAGTTTCAGGGGAGATTTTAATAATAATTAAGATGTGTAATCTGCTTTTTCTTAATTAATCTGAACTGACTCAACAAATTATGTAGTTCTGGGACTATTTCCAGTTTGCAAATTGTTAAAGTTCGTAGTAGTTTATGATAATTCTTGTGGAAGAAATGTATTAATCCTTTGGAAAACAAAATACTGGTATTTGTTTAATGAAATCATTATCACTAAACACTTATCATCTGTTTAATGAAATTCAGAAATTCACAGAGGGATGTTCTCTCATACAGCAAATGCATGTTTAGCAGAAACAATGTTGAGAAGTAAACACAATAATCAGTAATACAAATCTCTCTTTTTGCAATAAAACTCAATCCAATTTTTTTCAAACACAGATATGGACTATCAGCCCAGAGTAAGATTATTTATCTGTTTTAAGAGGCCCCTTTGAAATTAAAATAGGAAATAATCTGCTTTTTGAAACAACAGATTAAAACAAGCCCAAAAGGGTGAAATGCTATCCTGATCCAGAGACTCGCAACTCTCCAGACTTCTCAAATCCCCAGCCACCATGTAGATAGTAAACTTTGGTGAGGCTGATAATTAGACTGAGGAATTATCCGGGATTACAGTGGCAATAATTGTTATCTCCTACCCAAAACTGGTATAAGTTTAACCAGTATTCATCACAAGCACATTTCTTTCGTTATGCAGAATATACAGCTTTGCAATTTTCTCTCTTGTGCAGATTTGGCCTGCCCGTAGGCATTTACCCCTCACTGCCTGATTTTGTTCTGCTCTGCTTTAGATGTTCTCAGTTATTTAACCATTCCCATATGAAATTCTGGGTCTGCCTGAAGTCATGTCATGTTGAACTGAAGCTGAGAAATTAAAGTATGTGATTTAGCCATACAGCACAGCCTCACTCCTCTCCCACATCCACAGAAGTTTTGGAGATAGAGCTTGACAAAGTGTCTACAAAATCAACTTGCTTCTCAACGTTTTGTCCTTGGATTTGTTCTTCTCATATACAAGGACAGCAAGCAGGAGAATAACTAATACAGGAAAGGAAGCCGTAAGGGGCATTTACTTATGGGGATTAACATGATACAGCACAGTGACTTTGCAATCTGCACTGTAAAGTACCAGATGTCCCATTACAGTAATTCCTGTAATTTAAAGGAATACACATACAATTTTTTTTCTTTGTGCTCTGCATAACTCCTGTAAATAAATTCTGTATTGTTGTCCTGCTGGAAAGGCCAAACTTTCCTGTCTGTTTTGAGATTCTGACAACCTCAGCACGAAAAAACATAGATCTCAAGTACAGCTTTATTCAAGAGATAAATGTCAGGTGAAAGCAACTCTTTCATTGAAAACCTGGCAAGATCTAGATGCATTACACATGGAGTTACTTGCACTGGGTGAAATTTTAATTCATTAAATATAGATTTCATCTTTTTCCACTTTACCCCTTCGTGGAGCTGCCAGAAGAGCTACAGATCAGAGCACTCTTCCAAACAAGCTACATGTGAATGATTTCATAAACACATTTCATACATCCAGGTTTAAAATTGGCCAGACTCCAGAGATAACAGCATGGACTTGCTCACACTTTTCCCAGTCAGGTGGAAGAACAGATTTCCAGGTTTCTGTTACCACTCTTTCTGCTTGTCCATGGATCAGGTCTATGGCTAAACTTGCTCTCGGTTCAAGATAAGGCTTATGGGGATGAAAAAGGAAATCTGAGTAGAGGGGAGAGAAGGGATAAGTTCAGTAAAGGAGCCATCAGCCTTGGGGGAAATAGGGGATATTATAAGTGCAGCCAGATTTTCTATTGCTTTGCTACAGTTACTTTCTGTGACTGGAAAAAGTCCTGCTAGAGGCAGCATAATTCCAGCTGCATGACTGCCAGAGAGCAGGTAGGAAAAATGAGAAACCCTGCAGGCCAGAGACCAGCCTGCCACTGAATAGTTTTTTACCAGCTGAGGGAGATGGGGCAGGGGCATGAATCACTTCTCCATCCACTTTACAGGGCAGACTTATGCTCTGAAAAAAAGAAAAAACAATTGCTGAAACCGTCAGAAATATTATGATCAGTGGAAAAAAAAATATAGCCCCTTTGGATTTCTTTTCTTCAGGAATTTTTGCAGGAACAGTCCAAGCCAGAGCAGTATCAAGGGTATTTTCTCTCTCTAGTTAAGAGTAGCATAATTAAGGAATCAAAGACAACAGCAGCTGCCACACTGAGATCTCTAATATTTAGGGATAATTTTCACAAGAGTGAAACTGGAAAACTTGGCCTTACAAAAATATCCCCATGGAACCTCAAAGCCAAGGTAATTATTGTGCATTTTGCTGCCAAGTGCTTATCTGCCACTTTGTGTTTCTCAGACTTGTATTACTGAAAGGAAAAAACTGAAGGGCATTTTCTCGCCTCTATCACATAGTTAAATCTTTGAAAGCTTTCTATTTTCATCTAGCACAGATCCTTCTCTGACTTATCCCTGCCCACCCTCCAAACAACAGCAAATCCAGATTATGTGTTAAAAACACAAAGCATTCAGTGCATATGCATATTATATTTAAATGATTTATCTTTCCTGATGTCTCCCTTTAAATTTTGTCTTATTTTTTTCCTTCAGGAAACAAGTCTGTATTTTTTCCCCCTTTACCTTTTCTAAAGGCCCCGAACTCTGTCCTTTTAGCATTGTCATGCATTAATTTACTTAAGCAAATTTAATTTGTATCAGTCCGTTTGCTGTTCCTGCCAATGCACTGAGCCTGCTATTAGCACATGGACTGTGGGAACAGCACTGAGGCTTTAATCTGGATGTACAGACAACAGAGGGATTTATAGCACTGGCAGGCCCTTCTGTTTGTGCTGGACCATGAGCCATCAATCATTTCCAGAGGCTCTTGCCAAGAAGGTGAATGGCCAGATGTCTTATTTTGTAAGTTTATAACTCTTTCTAAGCAGGGGAATAATCTTCCTCTAGCAGACATGAATGTCCTCCAGACCCATCACCTCTAGTTATGAAGCTCTACATAAGACAGTGTATTGGCTTTCAAAATACCCACTGAGTTCAAGTATCCCACATCCAGGAGACTGAAACAGTAAGGTTTAGTTAGTGAGCACATTTATGGACTGAAGTTTACTCTGTGACTTTTGATTCAAATCAAAAGTCCAAATGCTTGCTTTTAGAAATGTTTGTTTGCAAGTAGGTTTTCATCACGTCTCAGTAACTTCAATTTACAAAGCATCAGTTAGTTTCAGTGTAACAGGAGATAGGGGACACTTCTCCTCAATATATTTTAAGAAGTCTGAAGTCATGGGACAACTGAAAATTGTAAACACTCCTTATAACCCCATCATCACCCCAGGAAAGTAGGTTAGCCAGTTGGAGCAATGCCATGTCATAAATGTAGTTGTGTTGGGTTTTTTTATTATTTTCTCTCAGTTATTTTAAAATAACATCAAAATAAATGACTGAGACCCCACAAAGTAATAAAATAGAAAATTCCAAACCCATTTTTCAAAGTAGTTTTCCCCAGCCCCCAAATCTTCATTATTTTATTCCCAAGATATTTTCCCAATGAGATTCTTTTTTTGGACACAAATTCAGAAAAACAGCTTCAACCTCCTTTGCAACAACAATAAGGGGAAAAAATTGAACTTTTCCAATCAGTTTATCCTGCAACTAAATAATCACTGAGCTTCCTCACTGATCTTATTACAGCTGTGTGATTGAATGGAACCATTTGATTCAGACACATGTTCCAGAAGAAATAAAAGACAACTTCAGTGCCCCTAAATCTTGTAACCTTAATACCAATTTTACCGTAACATGCATTCATGAGTAGCTTCCATTGTTCACAAGCAGAGCAATTTGTTCAGCAAAGAGCAGAGTGGAGCCTTTATCCTAATTTGAATCTGCTCTTACACGTCCCTGAATGGAAAAGAGATGGAAACCCATGTAAATGGGAGAAAGATGATTTAGCAAACAGAGTAAATATTTTACCCCACTTTATTAGTGAAGTGCTGACATCACATAAATGTCAGGAGGTAAAAATGGTAGTCACAAAGTGACAGAATAATATAAAAAGCAGTTCTGCTCAAAGAATAGTCTCAAAACTGTGTTCTGGATTCAAGGGATAAATTAGTATCAACTTTTCTCACATATTTTTCTCATCATATAAAAATCAAGTAATAACACAGTCATGGCATCATTTGGTGTGTGATTTGATCAAGGATGAGTGAGGCAATGAAGACTGAAGCTCATTGCTTAAGCTGTTCTATAGATTTACTGACAAATACAGCAGTAGCAACAAGAAGCATAAAGGAAGAGGAGAAGAAAGGGTTAAGTGTTTTGCATGCCTGAGGTGAAGTTTAGGTGAAGAGAAATTAAAGGGCTTAAAGGCTTTTGACAGATTCAAACAAGCAAGCACTGCATCTAGAGTTTCTAAATTCCTCTCCATGTCACATTTACTGGCTCACGCTGTCTTTTATAACACATAACAAACCTATGTTAGAAAAAAGATTTTGAGGATTTCTGCATCCTGTGTACTCTTAAAGAGCAGCTTGAAAGAAAGATGAATCATAGGAAAACAACTGACAACTTTGTCTCATGTTTATTGAAGTGCATATTTGCAAAGAGGAGATGTAACAAATATAAGTTCGATGAGCTATAAAATTAGTATAGTTCTTTAATAGCTGAAACTGTAAAGCATCTGAAGTGTGAAGTTTTGACAAAGCAAGTTTTTTGGACAATTGCTGTTCTCTTCATTGAATAAAACCCAAATGATGACTAAGGAAGACTCAACGGACACTGGTAAAGCTTCTGGACACAGAGGTCCAGCACAATGGATTCCTTTTCATGGATGTAAAAGCTGTTAAAAGTTTTTCAGCTATGTCAAACAGAAACAAAAATTACAGGGAATAAAAACATTCAGGGCTTGGTTCATATGTTTGTACATGTGTGTCTGGTTTTATAAAGCCATATTTGCCATATATTTAATTATATCTCTGTCCACTGAAAGAGGCTCCACATTTAGCTACTGATGATAGTGTTTAATCACATTGAAATCTTCCTTTGGTGCTCTTTTCATAAGCAAATTGGACTGTGCTCCAGCAACTGTGGAAGAACAATATTTCACTGCTACATTTTTTCCCCTGTGCTTATTGTTTGAGCATCTCTTGTATAATTTCCCTTTCAGTTCCTCAAGAATATGACTACAGATGCAATCTAAGACATGATAGGATTTGCTCTTACATTCAGCTGGGATAATTTGATGAGTATTTTTGCCAGTATTCTTGTTCTAGATATTAGATAGCCTTTGTGTAGTGTAAAAGTCACAAGAAGGGAGATTGTGAAAATAACAAAAAGCTTTTAACTGCAAGCTGAAAATAGAAAGCACAGCACTTGACAATCTTTTGAGCAGAAGGGTTTTCTGAAAAAGAGCAGTTTGTAAAGGCAAAACCAGAGGTCAAACAACAAAGAACAGGTCTGTGTTACAGGGAAGGAAGCTGAAAAGTGAAGGTACTGCACTGCAAAGCAAACAGCAAAGGAATTTACTGACTTAATTCTTTCACCAGGGACCCTGCAGAGAAGTTACAATTTTACCTTTTTTCTTTGTTTTTTTTGGTTGTTGTTGTTGCTGTTGTTGTTGTTGTTGTTGTTTTTATTTAGGGAAAAGGTGCATATACATTTCAGAGCAATCCATTATGCTGGTAGGCATGTTTCACTATTTAAAATTATCCTTCATATCCCTCACTTATTTTCCTTATCATGATTCAGCAGAGTGCTTAAATGTGCAATGAATCCTTTAGCAATCAACTGAATGACATTGCTTAAATTTTGGCAACTATTAAAACACCTAAGTGAAATGACGCCTTAAATGAGATTTTCTATGAGACCAAGATAGGCCTTACATAGATATGCAAAGATGACATGTAATGGTGACATCAGTTTTTGAAATATTAATATACCTACATGGATTTCAAAGTCACATTGATTTATGCTGCTAAAGACTTGTCTCACTGTATATATCACATATAAAATCTGTGGGTTTGGCCTGTTAAATGAATATCACTTTCAGATGAATGAAACACTGTATCAGACAATGTAAAAGCAATACCTTTTGAAGAATATTCTATGACAAGGGCCAGAACACAAGGTTTTGAAGCAGAAAAAGTATTTTTAAAATTGTCAATAAGGAAATGAACACTTTCCCTTGATTTTTGAAGGGCTAGTCACTATTTTTGCCACATGTTGTTACAACTGAAACTGAAATGTCATAGTTGAGAAATTAATTATTCCATCCAAGAAACAAAATAAGTGTCAAGAAATAAAAAAATTCAATCAAAATAATTGTCTACAATGTTGAATTTTTGTTGTTCTGTTTAGCACAGACCCATTCTTTGTTGGCCTTACTATTAAAATTTATGACTAATAAATTAGATTTATAGAAACCTGGAATAACTTGGCTAGGTAAAGACCTTGGGATGTTTATAGCACAGCTTCCACCAGTGTCAGTTGTGGGGTCAGTCCAGGTTGCTCTGGGATTTATCCAATTTTGTCTTGAAAACCTCCAAGGACAGAGATGCCACAGCCTTGCTTTCAGCTCTCAGTGGCCCTCCACTCCTGAGCCTTTCCTACCCCTCCTGGCTAGGAAGCAGTGCAGAGCAGTGGAAAATCACCCACAGCCTCAGATAAGAACATCAGGCATCTCTGTGGGGTTGGAGATGAGGATGGACAAGGCAAGGCCAGGATTTGTTCAGGGATGGAGCCTGTCTCAGCAACAATGGTCAGGCACTGCAGGGCTGAAATCCAACAGAGCTATAGCTCAGGCAGGGACTGAGGAGCAGAGCTGCAATGTACAGCTGTTCCCCTGGATCAGAAGTCAGCCCTAGGCATGGTCTCCCCATGGTGCTCCCAGCGGGTTCTCGCCACGGGCACCCAAGGGAAGGGGCTGCCCTTGCCTTCATTGGTGCTGTGTTGACCCTCAGCCCTGACACTTAGATCTCCCAGCAGTGCCAACCAACTACTTCAAAAACTCTTAGATTTGGTTTTGTAAAAAAAAATGGCAATTTTCGTGCTTAGAAAAATGTCTCCAAAGTAAAATTTACATAAAACAAGGTATTAGTTTTCTTCTGTCCTCCATTAAGAGTAGGAATCCTCAGGTGACACAGCCAAGGTACCATGGGAAGGAGAAACAGATTTTTACTCCAACCTGATGGAGAGATTTTGAAACCAGAAAATGTCTTTTCAACCTTATGATACCCAAGGTAGCCTACTTTTTTTCCAGAATCTCCACCGCTGACCACCTGTAAAGTTTTGAGCAGACACCATTGGTATTTTGGTTAGTTTTCCACCTGAATGTGAACTCACCCTTTCTTCATGCTGGAAGTGGAGGATCTATCTGTATCAACAATCTACTACAATATTTTCCACACCACTACACAGTTGATGACACTCCAGAGTACACAGCTCGATATTTTTATCTCCAGTTAGTGAGATTGTGACACTAGGTCAGTGATACAATTGTAGAAAAGCACGTGTAGAAGCAATAACAGACCTTCTAGGTCAGTCCTCCTGGGAAAAACACTGGCTTCCATCAGTCACAAGATGGTTGAAGCTGTAAAAAAGAGTAAGATCACTTTGGTCATGGATAAACACACCACGTTGGATAACATTTGGCAAGAGAAATCTTGTTTTATCAATCCAGTTGCAGTTTTATGGAGATCCAGTAAGCATGTGGCTAATGGAAGTGCAGAATACAATTCTAAAAGGCTTTTCATAAGATTCCATAACACTGTTAGAGAAACCAAGTTGGCAAGAGACACTAAGTGGAGTTTTGGACTGACACTGCTGAAATTGTAGGAAAACACACATTGCAGGGGTCAACAGTGGGGACCATTAGGAATTATGACCCTTATAGCTTTAAAGAGCTTATGAGTTAACTGATTACTTCTCCTTCCTTATACCTTCTCACAGTTGTTTGTTCAGGTTTGGAGACTGAATTTTGGACATGCCTCTCCTTTTCTCGCCAGGAAATTGTGGTTCAAGTGCTCTCCTATGTCCCTCATGCCTAGTCATAAATGGACCCACATCGGACTCCTTCAATTAGGCCACTGGTGTCAAATCTCAAGTAATCTGAGGTCCTTACCACTCATTGGCTAATATTCTTCTCACTGTCTCAGCTTCCTAGAGAAAAGTCCATGTTATAAAGAATCACATTGCTGTTTTGCCCACAAATAAATCTTTGAGCAGAAAAATACTTTTTTCTAGCTAAACTGTGTAGATTTCATAGAATTATAAAATCAAATGGGTTGGAAAATATCTCCAAGATCATCAAGTCCAACCCTTGGTCCAACTCCAGTCCATTTATTAGATCATGGCACTGAGTGCCATGTCCAACCTCAGTTTAAAAACCTCTAGGGACGGTGAATCCTGGGCAGGCCATTCCAATGCCTGATCAGAGTGACTCACCTTCTCCCCAGACCTGACATGATTCCTTTATCATTTCCTCAGTAGACTGCAACAACAGACTCTTTATTATTGAACACAAATATCCAAAAAGTCAACACAAATAACAGGCAAAGAGCATCCAGCTCAGTAGGTTTCTTTTGTCCCACAAAGATTTCTTCCTACTCAAGTCATTGATCTATCTGGTTTTCTCATGAGGATTTCTCTTCATCTACCAATTCCCTTCATTCATGGAAGATTTGAACGCCACACTTCTAACCTATATCTTCAGGTAAATTTTAAGGGTGAATACAATATACATAGCATGGTCTGTATGTGTAACTGTTACAAAGCAATATGAAATAGTAATACTTAAGTAAATGGAATTTAAAAATTGATTGAAACTGTACTATCACAATCAGTAACACATTTAGATGAGAATTCAAGTTCAATATGAAATATGGTTATCATAACAGTTGAGCTATCTCTAAATGTCTTTCAGGTTAATAACATGCTATTCAGAGAGGTATTTAAATGCCTTCCTGACATCCGATCCCGTCAGATCTCGGAAGCTAAGCAGGGTCAGTCCCGGATTAGTACTTGGATGGGAGACCTCCTGGGAAATGCCGGGTGCTGTAGATTCTAGTCCTGAGGACTTCACTGGCACCGTCCAAGCTCGCTCGGCCGTGGCCAGTTCTGCGCACGCTGAGCCTCACCTGAAAATCCACTGCGCAGGTTGGAAGGGCACACCCACATGGGGACAGCCCTTCCTAAATCTTCGTTCTCGAAGCTGAGCCACACACACACAGCTATTCAGAGGCACAGATCCACACCCTCCCAGCAATGTAAGCACAGATTTCTTTTTGTTCAGTGTCTCATTATACTTATTTCACTGTAAATAATTTTAGTCCTATAAATTCTCTTTGATTGTTATTTACACTGAGCTTCTGAACTTCAAAGTGATTGTGGAGCTCCATAACTATTGCATGACAATGATGTTCATATCAAGTTCAGTTTAAAATCTGAGTGGTTTTTTTTTCTCTCGCTACTTCCAGCTCTACAAAGTCAAGCCAATGCCCACACTGTGATAACCAGGGCTGGGGTTTTCCAGGTTTGCCACATGGAATCTTAACCAAGGGTCTGAAGGATGTGTTACAGGGTCATGTTTGGTCTACTGTGTACTTACACATCCAGAGCTTCTGACTGCCAAAGTCATCTCCCTCAAAGTCAGCTCTGGCATCTGGACCCAGTGAAAACACACAGCTCAGATGCTTTTTTTTCTGTATCACTACTGGCAGTAAAGGTGGTGTCACATTTTATCCATATTGTCTTCAGGTTATTTTCCACTGTCTCCACACAATGCTAATTTCCACCACTACAAGGACATTTGCTGTAGAGCGGTTTTCTCTTGCTGTAACTTCAGGGATGAGCAAGTGGCAATAGGGTTATGAAGGTGTTATTGAATTGTTACTGCTGGCAATAAAGTGCCAGCAGAGCAAAGCACAGTGACTGCCATATTCCAAACTGAGTTACCAGCTCTGACAGCTATGAGTACGTATCTTTTTGCTGATAAAGTGATCACACTTGTCTCGAAGACCCTGGGACACTGTGTTTGGAATGATACGTTACAACTTTTATAGCCACTAATCAGGGGAGAAATGTGATTGCTATAACTTCCTTTAATGCAGACATCTGAATGAGATAAGCTAACTGCACTCAGGAAATCTTACAAAAACTGAAATTCTGATCCAGAGTTTAACAATAACCATACACACCTGCAGTAATAGTTTGAGCTCCCTAATCTTTACTGCATGTGCAGTGCGCTATTGTGGTATCGTAGTATACTTTACAGTCATTTGTCTTTCAGCACTGAAGATTTAAATAATGTTAACCTTCCTTTAGGTTTGATGTAAATTTAACTTGCTTATATAGCAAACTCCAATCTTTCCCTGGGTAAACTCTGCATTCCTCTTCTGTCTTGACCTTTGAAAATCTTCCCCATGACTACCAATCAAAACACTCTAAATATCAGAAATTCTTTCAGATCTTGCTGGAAGAGTAATCATTTGGTATTCCAAAATATTCAGCTGAGAGTCTTTTAGTTAGTTAATTTCCTCAAATCTCATTCAAATAGTATCTAAGTAATAAAAAATGACAGAAATGATTAGTGCAGTATCTCACATTTGAAATGGAAAAGGATGTGAATACTTCCTCACCAAAGTTATTCACTCCCTGAAGTGTACTTTTTGCTTCCTAAGCTATGTACAATAAGAGACTCTTATGCCTGGAAGCAAATATACGACATTTAGAATCTGATTCCCCCTAGGCAGAATCCAAAATTCTTTATGTCTGGACTCCAGGTATGAGACACAGAGAATCACACACCACAAAATGAGACCCGGGGCAGCAGCTGTGCTGAGCAGAAAGCTGATAGAGACCATTTATGCCCAGAGTGCAGCCACCTAGGATATGTCTTAGGGAAAAAAAAATAAGAAATGAGATAACTCTGGACACAGCTTTAAAACAATTTAAAATACCTCTGCTCTGGCTCCTTACACAAGCTAGCTTGTTTTCAAGAATACCAAGACTCAGAGATAATCCAAATACAAGAGAAGACAGGTTTAAGAAAGAGCTGTCAAGCTATATCCAGCAGCTCTCCCAAAGCTCACTGGCAATTAGCACAGACACACTCCAAACAACTTGCCAAATTCATGCCTTGCCATACTCCATAATATGGGATGAAGGTGCATGTGTGCATTTGCTGAGTGTTCACGCCGATCTTAGGTCCCTATTCTTTCCCCTGTTGTCTGATAGAAGATAGAAAGGTGATTAGATAAGAAATAATCAAAAAGGGAGCTCTGGGATTTGCTTTTTTAACATGATGCACCCACTCACACAGAAGCACAAAATCCTAGGTGGTCACTATTCCCACAAATGTAGTTTCTCCTTTCTATTGCACTGGAAACACATGTATCCAAGGGAAGGCTCTAAATTTAAGCAGAGGGAGACAGGTCTTTAACAGTAGGGTCATGTGGCTGTTCATCCCCCAGATGCTGCACTTTTCCCTAGAGAGTTATTTTATTTTTAATTCCCTTGTATAACAAAGATTCATGAAATAATCATGTTTATAATAATTCCTCCTTGGCAAGTACCTGCAGGGTTGTTCAAGATGAAAGACATGTTAGAAACAACATTCATTATGATCATGATATCGGGATTTATCATTTGCTAACAGTCTTAGTAGCTATTCCTAACTTTATGTTTGTACTCCCAGTAATTGGTATTTCTTTGGGGATTCTTCAGCAACAGATGGGTGACCATACGGATAGGCACACTTGTTTATCAACCCTGTTATTTATGCACCTACAAGGCTACCTAGGGAAAATAAACTTCCCCTATATTTTATTAGGAAGAGAGACATGGAAGTATTTTCATTCCATATTGGCAGACATTATGTTTTTCTTGTCCCTTTTCAATAGAAGTTAGAGGAAAAGCTTGGTTTTTGTTATTATTTTTTTAATAACTTCTTAAAGAAAGTGAGGATTTAAACAGTAGGAACACAAACAGCAATCTGTGCAACTATGCCACTTTTTCTTCTCCAAAGAAAGAGCATAGAATGGTAAAAGGGGGAAAATAGGTGTCTTGCAAGAAGACTGACTCTAATAAAGAAGAGTGTGTTTGACAATTGGAGAGTGCATCAGAAATATCAACTGGAAAACCTGCATTTAAATTCCACTCAGAAGGATTTTGATCTATAAGATCTGTAAATGTTTAGAAAATGTTCAGTAGCTCAAAGTTAACAGCTATCTGCACTCACACAAGTGTTATTGAGATCAGTCCTTGGCCTGGAAACTGTAGTAAAACTAATAATGTTAGAATAACACTTTAGGCTAATGGTAATTTACATTACTTAATTTGCCATTTACCTAAAGCCATTTCATCCACCAGAAAAAAACTAATTTGCTGTTAAAAGACCTTTTATATCCCGTTGACTTCAGTGGACATTGGATAAACCTTTAGGAGTTGACAGAAAGTTTTATAAAGGAATGGAGAAGAATATTAGCCAGGTTCAACGTTGGGGAATTGAGGCAGTGTGAGCATTGAAAGAGGCTGTCCAGGGTGGTGGTGGAGTCTTTATCCCTGGAGGTATTTAAAAGATGTGTAGATGTGGCTCTTGGGGACACAGTTTAGCAATGGCCTTGGGAGTGCTGAGTTAATTGCTGAACTTGATCTTTAGGATCTTTTCCAACTTACATGATTCTAAGTGTAGGGTGATAGCCCTGATATGAATTGAGGGAAATGCCTCGACCCCCTGGAGGGATGCTTGCAGGAACTATTAGCTCCCTGAAACTGCTTATTGATGGGGTTACTGAAGATTGGAATGTTATGGAAATGACATGACCTTTCTTCACTGCACCCTGTGGCATCATGCAGAGACCCAAGGAGCCATCCCTTAGGCATCTGTCTATCACCCCCAAAATATTGACTATAGTCACTCAACTTACCTGAAGGAAAAAAAAGGAATAAAAAGAGATTGGGCATGAGCAAAAACTAAGGAGAAAACTTCCATCACCTCTGGGAGGGCAACCTATGAGCTATCCTTTCTCCCTGCCCCACCTCATGAGACATTGCAGGGGTAAGCAACCAAATTCTTAAACTATTTTCCTATGCCTTACTAATTATAATTTGTTATAACTCACTGAGTGTATACATGTTAGTGGGAAGCAGCTGTATTCTTCCTGTTGTTTTTGCTTTGGGTTACTGAATGTATTTAAATGTGGTGTTGAGTTGTTGTGATTCGAATTAGTAATCCTCTGTTAGTTTTGTCATGGGAGGGGTATACTGCTGGAGTTGCGTGTAGAGAATGTGTTTTGTGCCAGTTTCCTTTGGGTTTTTTTGTCATCAATTAAATACAATCCTGCAGCTAAATGTTGTCATCGACTAAGCAACCCATATAGTCATTGTCACATACTTGTGTTAATAAAAGTTATTTTGGGAGCTGTTGTTATTAAGTGTGGTCCATAAACTGAACATCAAAGGCCTTTCCAGGCAGTGTGCTGTCCTGTGTTGTTTCTTCAGGTGAGACGGAGACAGGCTGATCTGGGTTATATAAAGCTTTGATGTTCTGGGATGCTTATAGTTATTAAGTTCTCCCTGGCTAAAGTGTGGTCTTCATAGGAAGGTCGAAAATCTTTCCAGCCTGTGTTCTGTCCTGTGTTCAACAGGCAGTGTTGGGGTCATAAAGTTTTGGTTGTTCTGAAGATGCTTATAGCCAATAAGTTTATATTAATATAGATGGGACTAGAAATCTTTGCATTTCTGTCCATCTCCCCCCTTTCACATGACACTA
The DNA here is from genome assembly GCF_047495875.1 of Pithys albifrons albifrons. Classification (NCBI taxonomy): domain Eukaryota; kingdom Metazoa; phylum Chordata; class Aves; order Passeriformes; family Thamnophilidae; genus Pithys; species Pithys albifrons. The sequence continues at coordinate 34,924,936 of NC_092461.1, read as the reverse complement.
AGTGAGGAATCAGATGAAACATTTTATACCAAATAATATTTATATATTTACTCTAAGCCAACAAAAGAGTTTTTTCTAACACAAAGTTTAAAAAAGTTAATAATTGCATTACTAACACTTATAACAAACACCATTTCACAAGGCCTTGCACTGAAAAGAAATGCAACTGTTTTGTTTTGCTGTGTATGGCATCAAGTCTGTGTGAATACACCAGATGAGTAAACCTTGCAACATCATCAAACCAAGTAACAAAATGTCTGCTCATATTTTTTAATGTAAGCATTAAACCTAGTCTGATGTCACTGTTGGATTGAAGGACTGAAGGACTGAAACATGGCAAAATGGTATAAGCAATGAAAGACAGAGTTATCCCTATGTATTCCTAGCAGGACTATGCTATATTCCTGCTGTATTCATCCCTAGGCATCATTGTCCAACCTCAAAGGCCTCTTCCAGTTTCTCTTAGACCCTGTTCTTCCAGGCTGCAAACCTTAGTGGGCCAGGCTGACAGCCTGTTTGTCTTCCCATTTCATGGATAAAGGGAAGAAAGACCAGGGTATCTGTGTCTCATCTGGACATGAAGTCAAATGCAAGCAGGACCTGAAAGTGAATACAGAAGCTCTGAAACACAACTCAGATTGTCAAGGTTTTTGTTTTGTTTGGGGTTTTGCTTTTAGTTTTCAGATAGAGCTCAAGAAACTGCTTGATTTTTGTTTAGCCTCTACAGCCACTTGAAAGAGAGGTTATAGCAAAGCTGAGCTTACATTTTCAGATTGTTGGTTTCAGCAACACAGCACTGCAGGGAGTTTTCACAAAGCAGTTCACCTTCAAAGCCTAGTGTGCAGGAATGCCTTATTTCCCCTTTGAAGCTCTGGAAGGAAAATAACTAGATGGTGGGAAACAGGGCAAGTATTCCCCTGTTCTGCAAGTCTCCATTTAATTTGTCTGAAATTCTGCCTCATTTTGATATCAATCGAGTTAACTCAGCTGTGAAGTTAAATTTAGGTAGGAGGTTTGCATTGGCACTTCTCCTCCTTCCCTATAATCCTCCAGTAATGCTCACAGCAAACGCAGCAGCAGGTTGGGTACCTAAGTACTGATTTCTCACAACTACATAAAACATCCACACTTTCAATGACCGAGAGAATAGAAAGTGTTTTCTAAGGTCAGAGGTTTTTTCCTGTTTACCTAATAGCCACATTAATGCAGCTTTTGTGTAGAGTTTATGGCTATGTCTATACAGTACATTAAACAGTGCCAGGAAACATTCTCAGACACAAATGTTCAATTCTCTGTATGCACTGTTAAATCATACAGATGGTCCCTGATGCTGTTTTGGTCCATGCCAACCAGCAGTCCTCCAAATATGTTGGGAGTTAGAACAGGGCAGGGATCAATCCTAAGAGGAAATTAGAATTGGTTTGAAAGCCACAGAGTTTCAGCAGTGTGTACACCAGCCAATAGCTTCAGGGACAGATGATCTTGGTTACTTTTGACTTGTTATTACAGTAGTAGCCTGTGAATTTTTGTATGAAAATGTATATATCAAGAAAGAGATGTTCAGAAAAGTGTGAAATTTATAGCCATCACAGGCCATAAAAAGTGCATCCCTGTTACAGTAGGCAGCAGTGCATGTTATTAGGGCAGTTTATGAAAATAATGGATATAGGAGATGAAGAAAAGTACAGACAAGATGAATCCAACAGTAAAATACACTGTGACGGTGACCAAGCACTGGCACAGGTTGCTCGGTGAGGTTGTGCAGTCTCCATTCTTGGAGTCTTTCAAAAGCCATCTGGACACGGCCCTGGGCAACTGACTCGAAGTGGCCGTGCATGACCTCTGGAGGTCAAGCCTCAACCATTCAGTGAGTCTGTGATTACAATGAAGAAAAATAATTTCAATTTCTTCTATTTTAATTGTGTCAATAACCACAAAGAAGATGAAGGAAAATGTCCTTCCTTCTGGACTGTTTGGTAACAGAATCAGTTGCCTTACTGTGACTTCGTAAGAATTAGGCAGCAGAGAGTTTTACCCATGGAAATACTCTGCTGCTGGATATGCTCCTGTACTATAGTTTGCAGGAAAGTGGGAAAGAGACCGGTGAGCTAAGGAAGTAGAACAAACACTTAAAAACATCTTTGTCACTTTTCCCTTGTACTGATAAAACATGAAAACCTAGTACTGTCTAACTCAGCTGGAATATGACTTTTTCCTTTAAAGGCAGAATGTATTACATTACAAAAGGTAATGAATTGTCCAGCTTCTGCAAGGAATAGAAAACGTACAGGGAATAAAAAAAATAAAACTTCTTTGTCATGAACTGACAAGCATGTTATTAAAGCTGCTTATTCTCCAGAAGTAAGCTGTCATCCTGTCATCTGAAAGGACTGCAGAAGGAAACAAGTACTTGTTGTATGTGGACATCTGACCACTAGAAACAGGGCTGAGATCACTGCACTCACTTTCAACCACAGGCTGTAGCATAAAGGGTCTCACATCCCATAATTCATCAGGCTTATAAAGTCAGAAATATGGCCACAGCTGTGGTCTTATTTACTGAATACACCTGAGTGTTAAAATACAAATAAATCAACTTTGAGGTCAAATCTGCAAGGGAAACGTTTCAGATTTCTGTTTAATATTTCAGAGATTGATCTCAGAGGTCTCTTCCAACCCAGATCATTCTATGATTCTAAGAGGGTTATTGGTCCCTTATCTCTCATTTCTCAGAGGGCTGAGAGTTTGAAAGACATGTCTATATCACCTCCCTCTCATATCAACTGCACCACATATTATTGTCTCTGAATAACCTACATTTGGACTAGGTACAACAAATAGTTTTTGATAACTAAGTAGAAAGATGTTGACCTTGGGCAATGGAGCAATTGAAGGTATAGAGAGAGCAAGAGTTTTTTAAATGACTGGTGTCAAAGGAATTCAAGCCAGATCAAGTTGGAGATGGGGGAACCGGTGTTGCCAAGTGAAACAGAAGTGGAAGGAGTATATGGAAATGGGACTCAGCTCAGCTGGTAGCTACCACTGGGGTACCTCAAGCAAAGTAGGTTTCTCTTCCTGGCATTGAACTCACTGTGCATGCCCAGAATTGCCCTAGTTAATCAGATAGGACCCTAATTCTTGATTTCTACCTGGGCTGTGACAGGGTAAAAGAGTAGATAAAGTAGGTCCACAGTGTCTTGATGGGCCCATCTGATCTGTTCAGAGTCACATGACCAGCACATCAACCACTGGACGCTGCAGATTATGTTTATGTTTTCAGTGATATCTGGTGGCACTACCAACATTTTCTATACATCTTATCACTTATTAGATTCCTCTCAGGCAGCAGACTGCATTAGCGGGGGAAGAGGATTTCTGTCCCTGTTGAAGTGAGGATGATGTTCAGAGAAGTGTAGCTTCTTTGAAACCATCGAGGCTGAGAAAGACCTGAGACCAGGGTCTCATTTTTTGGGTTGGAGCTTCTAACCACTTCTCTTGAAGGTACAGGGGTGACACTGTCACTGCTTTTCCTGCCTTTTTAAAAAGACAAGAGTGAACCATCATCACATGAGCTTTTTGAGAGAACGGTTGTAGGGGCTTTTCCTAAAGAGAGGACTTTGAGCTGTAACTTCCAAATAGCTAGTTGAAACTCTCAGAAAGGCCTTTGTTGAGACTTCTCATCTCTGGAACATAGTGAAGGTTGAAAATGCCTAGCAGATTCAATAGATGGCATGGACAGAGGCCAATCTGAGCTCTGAAATGTGGGAGCTGATCTAATATCTCATGGCCACTAGGAGTGACCTACCAACGGCTATATGCTCTCATTGCATTCCACATCCACGAGAGACTTTACATCTCACTAATTCAGGAGAAAACTGTTCAGTTGTCCTTCTTAGAGCTGTTTTCTTCTAGCATAAGAGAGGGAACAAAGAGAGGAGAAAGAAAACTGCCTCTGTCCAATTTTAGTTTTTTCATGAAATATCACCCCCTTAGTGCATATTCTTAACTTGCTTTCTCTGCCTAAATCTCCCTTTGCATCAGAAGGAGAGTCAAACTTCTGAGAACTGGAGTCAACCCCAGGCACCAGGGAATGCCACTTATAGGTACTTTAGTTGTACATTGAATTAATTCAACAGGAGTCAATAGGCTACTGTGGAAGAAGTCCCAAAGTCCAATAACCACAGGTGAACAGATCTGAGCTCTGCTGCACTTTCCTAATGGTGAGTAATGTAGAGAAAGTGATATATCTTGACATGTGGAAAACACTTCGGAAATCCCCCAAGAAATGAGCATTTTGTTGCATAAATGAAAACTGTTTTCACCATTATTTTAAAAATAGGCCTTTGTGTAAATCTGCAATAAACAAATTAGTGACTGACCTCATGAAAACAGATGTTACAAATGGATAATTTAATACTTTACTAACTCAGTTATTTAGGATTTTTAGTCTTGTTATTAATAATGTTTGGACCATTATTAATCCAGGGTCTTATTTAATTTTGCGACACTAGAATTAAGTCAAACTGGAATTGTATTTTCTTTTTTAAATATGTATTAAATGGTAGTTGTTCCTCTCAGGCACTTCCTAATGGGAAAAAGGTGAGTGTCTGTGCCACTGCAAGTGCATTGACTCATGGAAAAGATTGGAGAGCTGAACGGGATAAAGAAGCAGTAAGTGAAAGTGGAAGAGAGGTTATTGAAATCAACATATTGTTTCAGCATTAGTCATCAATATGCATCATTTAGAGCTAATAAAAAGTGGTAATTACAACTCCTTACTGATCTAACCATTATAAGATGGCAAAATTATATAAATATCCATGTTATTGGAATGGATTGGCATGACTATTCACAGCTATATTAATACCTATTGTGACATAATGGTCAAACTCCTTTTCATATATATGTGGCATATTAAAATTTTAGTTTTGGTGCAAAGAGATCTGCTCCGTCCATTTCAGCATAATTCAGCTGATGCTGAATTTTCTGCTAACTTAACCCTAAAGAATTATTCCTGCTAAACTGTCATTTTTCTCTCCTCTCGTCCCAATCTACATTCAGAATAGCAGGACAAGCACTGGGAGGTGTCAAGCATTTATAATTTGCCTTCAGTGAAAGTTACAGATGCTTGATACTTTTCAGGTCATGAACCACCGTCTGCTTCTCTAACTTCTGAAACACTGATGCTGTCTGTTGTAATTTGAGTTCAGTTTCAAATCATGGACTTGATTGTCAATTGCTGGAGTTAATGGCTATCTTGCCATTCATCCCACATGGGTAAGAGAGAGCTATAGCCAAAGAAAAACAGAGATTTATTTGTCATGATTGCATAGAGTATCCTCTGAGGGAACTAAGCTGGGTTTATAGAACAGATTTTATGCACAAGTCATAAAAGTAATTTACAAATGACATGGGGCTAAGCTTCATGTTCAGCTACCAGTGCTTCAGATGAACTTTTGTGGTAGGATTTGGTTGCCCTTTGCTCCAAGTTCAAGGCTCCAGGTAGGCTTCAGGTAATCAACAAAATACTTCTTTATCAAAGTAAAGAAGAAAACACTTCTGTAAATAATTGTCACAGCACCAAGCACCTGACAGACTTCAAGAAGTATTTGGACAATACTCTCAGGCACATAGTGTGATTCTTGGGTAGGGTCCTGTGCAGGGCCGGGAGTTGAACTCAATGATCACTGTAGGTCTCTTCCAACTCGGCATATTCTGTGATTCTGTCATTTAGTTTAATTATTCAGTAAATCTGGCCATAAAAAATGTCAAATTTGGCATTTTTAATTGATACTTAAGTGAACGAGCTTCATTAAGATTTGGCATACAAATTAGATTAAAAATTGAAAAGAGATAAATGTATAAAGAAATTACTCCAGTGTTCACACATGGCCATGTGTTTCTGTGCCTAGAGATTAGACAGGTGTTTTGAAGGGGGTCACATGAATTTCAGATATTCACCTTCAGGATCTATAGTATTTCTGATAAGTATTTTCCAGGCATAAATGCAGACCTGCTGCACCAATGTTTTCCAGTTGATCTATGTTTGAAATTTCCCAAATGGGCTAACCAATCAAAGAGTGGAGGCTGTGACTCCTGTGACTGAAAGGGCATGAACACATTGCAGCTGAATAGAATTGCACAAAATCTTCTAACTCCACTCAAACTGAAGTTTCAGGCAGAGAAAAGATGTGACTTAGAAAACGTCAACATATGGCTGCCATAAACCACTGGGCTCTGCAAAGCAGAGATACAAAGCAGAAGAAAGGTAAATGAAATGTCTTGCAAGATGTTACGAATGAAAAATAGTTCCATTGAAAGTTGAACATTAGTGAAATCTCAGCACTGGGGTGACAATGACAGCATACCACTGTCAAGACCACTACAAGTTCACAGCTCTCTATTTATTGTATTTTTGGAAGGATTTTGATCTTGAGAGATCTTCATCACTTATAAATGAACCAGTCATTAGTAGTCTTTTATGTATCTCTGGAGAGCTATCACAGCTCTCATTAACTGCTAGATCTAAACAACTGAAATCTCCTGTTGCAGTGGCATGTGTTTTCAAGTCTGAATCCTTACCTGCTACCATGTCCTATCTCACAGAAGCAGAATAAATTAGGGTAAATCACAAACCTTTCAGCACTGTCTCAGTGCTTAGGGTATATACAAGATATATTGAACTTAACCACTCAGTTTCAGAGATATCCTCAAGAAAATAATAAAAAAGTAAAGGACTGATACAAAATTTTTCTTATGAACTGATGGAACGAGGGTTTTTTCCACCCATTGTTGGTGATTGAATCAGTCATTTGCTAGCTATGAATGTGGTTATTTAGGTCAGAAAAACCCCCTGCAATAACGAGGGTTTTATGCAAAACCAGTTTGGATAACTCTGGAATACTATCAAGAAAAGCAGCTGTTTTCCTTCTTCATTTTTTGTCATGACTTTCCAGAGGAAAAGAAATATAAAATAAATGCAGAAATGAGTTGTCACGTAATTCTCAGCCTCCACGCTGTGATTGTATGTTTTCTTTGTCTAAGACTTGTAAAATACAATATGTACTTAATAAAAGAAATAATTTTGCTTCTCTCAGTCTTACAATTACCCTCTATTTTAGCTAGAAATTTGAAACATATCCATACTGATTTAGAGAACAGGTCCAGCTTGCTAAGTCTTGTCTGCAACAGTGGCCAGTAGCTGCTGTTTATAGAAAGGTATAAAATCAGACTAAGGGTCCAATGGTGTTTTCCCTCATCCACCTTCCCAGTTTCTAGCAAAAATATAATGGGCTGCTTGTACTCATCTTTTCACCCAATTTCTTCCCTTCCTGCTAACTTGAAGGATTTTATGAAGCACTAAAAGTACACAATCACTGTCCTCTTTTATGGGCACAGACAACATTTTCCCCTACCCCCCTCTTTTATTACATTTATAGCCTTTGCCTGTCAAGATACTTTTATGGCAGTGGGAATGATTGCCTCACTCTTGATAAAGTCTGGAGTATCCCTTGGTGCTCAATATAACTTGTCACAATACTCTTAACAACAGCTCGTCGTGCGTTCCTGAGCGACTGACGCTTGCACCAACTCCCCTGATGTGCTTTCTGATATTGGTAGAGAATATTCTCCTTTACAGCACCTCCCACACAGGGCTGTGCACCAGCTCTTTCCAACTTCTGCTCTTGTTTGCTTCACTTGTCTTAACTCCTGGGCTTTTGCCTTCGGAGACAATGAAAATTTATATGCTTGCTTTGCACAGTAACTACGCAAACAATTTAAAGGAAAACATTTCCTTTGTTGCCTCGCATTTCTGTTGAGAGTGTTGTGTGTGGTTTTCTACAGGGTATATCCCCAGCACTTTTTTTTTAAATGTAACTGGAAACAAGGCATGCTTACCTCAAAATACCTTGTATAGAGCAGCTTGCATTGTTACAAACTCTTGGCTTTCCATTCAACTCAGCCCTGTTGCCAGGTTCATCTGCATTTCCCTCTCACAGAAGACTACAAGTATAATTTTTGTACTGAAACGTGTGACCTAAAGACAACAAAAGACCAAGCAACAATATAAAATTTGTTCTTCTTAAGAGATCTAAATGGGAAAGACTTATTGAAGATACTCTTAGGGCCCCTTGCTGAATCATCAAACTCTTTTGCAGTGGTAATTGAGACACCATATAAATACTACATAGATATCTCTTCAGGCCCTCTTCAAAGAGCAGTTGTATTCTATTAAAGTGCTTTTCTCGCACAGGTTAATCTCTCAGAATAAAAGTGGAAAATACAGCAACAAAACAAGATGATATTTTCACTACTCAATAAACCTCTCTTCCCTTGTCTGTAAATAAATGATTCCCAGAGGCACCCTCTCAAGGGCTTCTGAAAACTCAAAAGGGCAAGGAAAGGAATTAAAAAATATCACAGCCTACTCCTACACATTCACAGTGTTTATTAACACAAACAAACAAACAAATCATCACATCAAAGACCATCTTGCTTTATACTGCTTTTACATGGTATGTGAGTTAAATCAGATTTAGATCCAGTTTGCCTGTAGGAGCACACGCCTTCTGCCCCCATTGGCTGACATAAAGGTGAGAACAACCTCCCTGTTGATATGAAGGAGGGAAGCTGGGTTTTTTGAAAATGAGAATGGCAAATCAGGCTGGATGATCAAGACAAGTCCTAAGTGTGAAGAAGGGGAAGAACAAGCTGCATTATCACCTCTTACAATTTCATGTACATCCCTCACTTTCTTTTTTACTTGCCCTGTTGGTTTTTTTGTTTTGTTTTGGGTTTTTTCAGTACCAGAACTACATCTACAGCATAGCACCTGATTTATTTTGGATACTAAGATAGTGTAACTACCAGTGATAAAAATACATTCTCATTGCAGCTGCACACATAGGAAAGTATTTCAACACTCAGAGCTGGATTGATTTCACATTATACTTGAAAAAAATACAAACCTCTCTCCTAAGGGAAGTGAAATCTTGCAGTATAATGGCTGTATTCCAGTATCAGGGTACTTAGATAAATTTCTTTTATTTATCTAATTATATACTATCTGTCATTCTGTTTTGACACCTTTGTTCTCTTTCTCTTCCAAAATGGTGTATGATTGGTATGGCATATTTTCGCAAACAATATACAGTTTCTTGCCCAAGATGTCCTTCATGGGCCTTGTATTTCCTTTCACAAAGGGTGTTTAAAGGAGTCCATAAAATGCTTTGGGATCTTTGAGGGATGAGAGGAACTATATAAATCCTAGTAATTGCTATTAAAAGACCATTGAGTGAGTTTTCTAGAGGCAACTCTAGTATGTGGTTTGGATCTTTATCGATAAATCATAGAAACCTGCATTACTACCTGCTTTACAGTATGTGAAACAACTGTTGGATGACATCTTGTATTTCACCAGTTGCTTTCCTGCAATTTCTCAAAGAAAGTAACAGAATATATGGCCCACCTGCTGAGAGAACATCTGAAATACCACAGACAGTAAAAAGCCTTTGAGTAAAGTTCTTCTAGAGAATCTTTTGTTGATATGCTTTATAGCATATACAAATACCTTACATATACACTCCCTTACATATATATTCCTTATGACCTATACCTAATATATATCTTATTCAGTTTTCAGACACTATCTCTAGTTTTCCGTCAAAAAGAGCTATGCTTATATCACTATTCATTTTTTTATGTGCATGAGAATTCAGTGAGAATATTATTTTTAAATGTTTTTTTTTCCTTTTGTTTAGGCTTTTTTTTTTTTTGTAGATTTTCATTTAGGTTTCCACAAAGGATCAATCAGCCCATTATTACCTCATTGCTATCAAGAACAAATCTATCTTCTGCAAGAGTCCTAACAAATGACTAATCTTGTATCTTTCACTTATGTAAATAAATTGTCAGATGTTAGTGGAACTAATTACAAGAGCATTACTTTCTGCTTTCATCAGGACTTCAAGGCCTGATTGAAGCATGGTCAATAGACACCATTGTCTTCCAATAACATTTTTATTCCTGATTTTGATTCAAAAAGGAGTGTCCTCTTTGAGGACTGTGAAAGAACTTTAAAAGAATTAATTCCTTTTGTGACCTGGAAGGGGGCTCCAGCCATCCAAAAGGCAGGTCAGTAGTTGCAGCAAGGCTTGGTGGTTCATCTGACACATCCTCATCAGTCACATTTTCCATAACCCACATAATTCTCATCATTAAATTCTGTTTGATTTCCTAAAAGCATTCTGTGCCTTTGATTTATACTCAATTCCTTTAGACCCAGAAAGAAGACACTTAATTGTACTGTATGTACACTGTGGAATGGGACCTTAAGGGATAGGTTTTTAGTAACTCTGATGACACCTTTCTAGTTAGTGCAGTGTAGCAGGATCCTATTTAAGATTGCTTTGTTTAATTATTTAAGAGCCATTATGGTTACTGGATATACTCTAAGTGTAATTTATTAACTCATACACTTGAATTATCCAAGTCTCTACATCCACTTCACAGAATTACAGAGGAACTAGAATAAGATAATGATATTGAAATGCTACAGAATATTCCCTCTGCTGAAAAGTAGAGAAGCTCTCTTATCTCTCACAGCAAAGGGATTCATAACCTTTTTCAAACTATGCACTACAAGAATCATTTTATACTAGCAGCAGCTGTTCATATAGACAGCGTTAAAGAAAATATGTGCATTTTCTATACAAGTATATGCCTGTGTATGTATAAGTAAATACCTACACATATATATGCATACACAGATAAGTCTTCAGTGTAGTACTAGAATTCACTTTCCTTCTTTATGTGTAAAAAATTATATTGCATCCATCTGTTCACCTCTCTTTCTCTGCTCTTCTGAAGATACTTCTTCATGCTCTGATCCTTGTCTTTTTTTCTACCCTTGTCCTTTTGTGTTGTCTCTACATTTTATCTAAGCTGGAATGCCATGTGTTGTAGTTTGGGATTATTATGTAAATTCTCTCCCCTGCCACTAACTGCCCATGCCAGCAGTTAACAAAAGAAGCAGTTAACTACTGATCACTTGGATGGGGGCAGGTTTGTCTCTTTTGTTTTTGGGGACATCTTTTTTTTCTTAGCTCCGTGGAAGGCAGGAGCGGTGGCTGCCGAGGAGAGAAGTGGCTCTGCTGGCACTGCTGGGGCTTCTGGCTGAGCTGCTGCTTTTTTCTCCTCGCCGTGGCTGTTTCTCCCGGTTCCTGCATCTGGGATCCCGGCCTCTGTTGCAGTCTGACCACCGCCTGCACTGACCACCGCATGCACTTGTAATAGATGAATTAATTAATTTGCTAGAAACCAAATCAAATAGTATTTTTAATTTTGTTTTAAATGTAAAATTAAATATGCCTGAAAACTTGGAGGATTGTAAAAAAAAAAAAAAAAAAAAAAAAACCAGAAAGACAGCTTCTCAGCAACGCCTTATCAGAGAATGGCTCGGTGCTTAACAAGGAATGTAAGGTACTATCTGTAGAGAAAAGGAACGATTCCCCAGTTTCGATATCTCTCAGCCCGGTGCCTTCCCCCCCTCCTTCCCCTACAAGTTTATCTAGCCCCAAACAGTTTCGCCCTGCTAAGAAAAATACCTCCTTGCCTTTTTTTTCGTTTTCTAGCCCTAAGAATTCCCTTCTTCTCCTCAGCCACATTATCACACCGGGACCCTGCTAGTCAAACCCCCCCACTGAATCTCCGGGGAAGACCCGTGCCCTGCAAACCCCCCCGGTTCGTCTCGTTCCCCTCCTAAACCAGCACCCGGGAAAAACCCCCACTTCCTCTCAGCCCCTCCATCTTTCCCAGTACAAGCCTTTCCTGGCCATACATGCCCAGTTTCACTCCCAAAACACCCAAAACTCAAAGCCACCAGTTTTTCTCTTTTCCCCTGCGGCCCCGGTCGGTCTCGACTCCCACGCCAGCCGCGCTGGGGGGCCCTGGCTGTCTCCATAGTCTGCCGGGGTGCCTGCCAGCCGTGTCGCTGGGGGCCGGGTCCCACGGAGCGCCCCCGGGGATCCCAGTACCACGGTCACCCACAGCGCAAGCCCTGCCAAGCTCCCCGCCAGTTCCCCCCCCTCAAAGGAAGGCTGTGCAGCCCCCACACCTGGCCCCAGCTACCCCATGCCAAGGCAGGAGCACAGTGGAGATAGATCAGCAGAGATAGCCGCCACCCTGGAGAGCTTCTCCAGCTAGCCACGCAGCCGGACAAAAAGCAGCCCCACCGGGGAAGTCCCGCCGCCCATGCTAAAAGCTGAACCACCATGGGGAGCCTGCGACCAAGCATACCAGCGGGCGCCGGCTCGGCACGAGCCGACCCCCGTCTGAACGTGCAGCATTGTAACCCTTCCTGCTGTGTACGACCAAACAGGACATCATGCCAAAGCCTGCAGTTTGTCCCTTGCCAAGTACCCCCGACTGTGCAGCCACATGGAAACCCCCCCCACTCCTGGGCGCCATGAGGCGGGGGTATTGCGAAACACGGCCGGACCTGGTTGAGGACTGCAACTGTTACAACGAACAGAACTGAGCCTGCGCAAACGAAAAGTGCTTACAAACTGTTATGTAACACATGGAAACTGCGCCTGCGCAAAGGGGGCGTGGCCTACGCCAGAGAAAGTGAATATAAGCAGAGCCCTGGACGAGAGCCAAATGTGAACCTTTTGGAGCTGGTCTCCTGGGTCACCCGGTGCTCTGCTATCCTGCAAGCACTGTGTTGCTCCTCTCCTTGCCTTCACAAAGAGCTGTAATCACTGAGGCTAAGGCCTACAGAGCTGGACGCTGCAGTCACTGAGGCTAAGGCCTACAGAGCTGGACGCTGCAGTCACTGAGGCTAAGGCCTACAGAGCTGGATGCTGAAATCACTTAATAAAATCACTACCTTTTTTAATAAATGCTATTAACCTTTTTTTCTCCTTATAAAATAAAATAAACGTTGATTTATCTAGCTAATGCCTTGGTGCCTATAACACACTGACCACCGCCTGCACCGTCACAGCCTGCCTGCCCCGGCTGGGGCAGTGACCCAAGAGAGAGAGAGAGGTTTGCAGCTGCTTTTGCAGGACACGTGGTGGTTCCCCACTTTCAGCTTTCTTTTTCCTTCATCTGGGACAAGAGACACAGAGTTCATCTGAGAGCTAACCTGTCTGTCTCGCTGGAGAGGGACTGGGAACTACTGGGAACTCACTCCGCAGCCAGCCGGACTGTGACATTTGACACTGCTTAAGTATAACTTTTCCTCCTGGAGGAAAACCTGCTGGGTTTTGTTTTTTTGGTTTTTTTATCTTTCTCTTGTGGTGTTGGGGAAGCGGTTTGCACTAGTCTGTTTATATATAGCAGTTAAGAACAGTTATCCTTCTATTAAAATTCCTTTTTTTTCTTAAATTTGATAAAGAGTGGCGTGATTATTGTGGAGAAGGCCCCCTCCCCCGCTTATGGGTAAACATTTTGGTTTTTTTCCCCTCAAACCAAGACACCATGTTAAATGTTTCTTTTCTCACTGTAAATACTGCCCATTCCCCTGGTTCCCTTTTCACCATTATCCTCTGTGCACACTGCCTGCCTGCCTCATGCCTGTCTGCATAGGACATCTTTTTCCTCTGGAAAATGACAACTCTGAGAGCAGCACCTGGAGAGTGCTCCGATATAGTGTCTGCTCTTGCCATCAGCAGCTGGATTCTCCTCTTGCCATTTGGGCACTTTTGCCCAGAGCTGTCATTTGCAAAAAGAATACAGACACATGGAGCAGCAGATAAATAAAAGCAAAACATCTAGACTAAACGATGTGAGCTAACAGCCTCCGAAAGCTATAGCAAGCACTCATAGACCATCTCAGTGTCATAAATTCATTTGGAACTGTTTAGAAAGAAAAACTTTCAGTGCTCAAGGTTCTTACTTACAGTAGCCTCTTCAACAGAATATTCCTTCAGTTACAGCATTTATCTTTCTTAACCCAAGATGCTTTCCACAGTTCTGCTGTGCTCCAGACAACGTGTCATAAACATCAGGAACGTGCAGCAGAGCCATCATTAGTCCTGGATTCTGGGCTGCAGCGTCCCTGCTGTTCAAATATACTGGCACAGGACAGAAAACTGATGACAGTAATTCTACAGAGCTTTTGAGCCAGGATAAGAAGAGGATTGTGAACAATTACTGCCTTGGAGGCTCAGATGTTCTAAAGCAAAAAGGGAGAAAACTCGTAATTTACCTGGACTGACCACTTCTGCAATAAAAAAGTAATTTGCTCTAAATTAAGAGCTTGCCAAAACTGAAAAGTTAGACAGGCATGCCTGAGAAAGATTATTAGCAGATACAGAATGCTTTCCTATGTAATCACTAATGCCCAACATCCCTCTTATATTTAACCTTTGTGTGCTACCAAAGAACTGCATCAACATTGTCTTTCCAGCACATGTCTGTAACCAAAAGCTTTTAATGTCCTCCTTCCATCTTGCTCAAAGCCAAGATATTTGGAACATGGAAAGGCTTAACCACTTATTAAACAGCACTATCATGTCAGAAAATATGTTCTTTCTGCAGGGCACTAGTGAATTGAATGTGCAAGAGAGACAAAGTGTCTAACAAAGAAAAAAGCTGCTGCATGACAAGGATTGCTTCTCCTCTCCCAAGGAACTTGACAAGCAAGGAAATCTCCTTGTGGAGTATAAATGAAAGCAAGCCTATGACAGCAAATGAGGCAATGAAAAAACACAGAAATAAAGACGTAGAAAGAGTCTGATGGGCATGCAGCTTTTTCTTTTTTCTTTTTTTTTTTTGGGGGGGGTGGTGGTGTAAATATTGCTTCAGTAGTAAATGAAAACTTCAAAGAATCTTAGAATTATAGGATGGTTTCAGTTGGAAGGGATCTTAAAGATCATCTAGTCCCAACCACTCTGCCACAGGCAGAGATGCCACCCACTAAATCAGGTTGCTTAGAGCCCCATCCAATCTGGATTGTTGGATCCAACTTGGCATCTAATTGCTTTGATTACCTGGCTCAAGATGAACTTGACTCTTCCTTCCTCTTTTTCTGCAATGTGGACTTGGAAAAAGCAGGTCACACTGTCATGTTTCACACAACCATTGCCCGAACATGGTGCACATGAAGTCAAGTACAGAACACAGCTCAGAATCAGGCCCTGAGACAGGAACTGATATTGAGAATCATAGAATATCCAGAATTGGAAGGTGTTATGGGTTTGGCCAGGTGGGCCTAAATTTAAGTTTTAAAGTTCAGACTAGGCCTGAAATTGTCAGCTAACTTGAGCTGGGCTGAGCTAGCTAACAGCTGACTTCTTCTAGCCAATAATATTGTATTCCATACCATACTACATCATCTCAAAGGATGTAAAATCCAGTGTGTGGGAATGGCTTGGTCAGTTCCACCATAGCTGAGGTACAGACAGGACATAGTGCAATTCCTGTCTTGCTAGAGTAGGCCTTGCTCCTGCTGCTGTCGATGCTTGCATTTTGTTTGAATTCAGGGAAATAGAAACATTTTGTTGTTACTCTTTCTGTTTCTTGCTGGGTGTCTTTTAGAATACTTACAGATTTAGAGTGATACACTTTGTATTAATTGGGGAGTGGGAGGTTATTTCTTGTTATACTATACATAACTTGTGTAAGTGTGTGTTGTAGTTTTCTCTTAATTTTCTCTTTTCTGTATAAATACATATAGTTAGTTTCAGCATAAACCTGGTTTAGAGGGTTTTTTCCTCTCCCTCTTCTTTTTCCCTTAGCTGGTTGTGGGGGGAGGAGGAACCCTTTTCACTCTGTCTTGGACACTTGGCATTTTGCCAGCTCAACCCAACACAGAAGGGATTCACAAGGATCATCGAGTCAACTCCTGGCCCTGCATAGGACCAAGCCCAAGAGTCACACCATTTATCTGAGAGCATTGTCCAAATGCTTCTTGAACTCTGTCATGCTTTGGGCCATGACCACTTCCCTGGGGAGCCTGTTCCCATGCTCAACCACCCTCTGGGGGAAAAACCGTTTCCTTGTATCCAACCTAAACCTTTAGAAACAAAACAGCAGGCTATTCCCTTGGGTCCTGTCACTGGTCATCAGAGAAGACAGGCCTGCCCCTCCACTATCCCTTGTGAGGAACTTGTAGCTGCAATGAGGTGTCTCCTCAGCCTCCTCTTTGCCAGGCTGAGCAGACCAAGTGACCTCAGCCTTGTATGGCTTCCCCTCTAGGCCCTGCACCATCTTTGTACATGCCCATTGGACACTCTCTGATAGCCTTATGTTTTTATATGGATAAGAACATGAAATAAGTATCATTATATAATAATAGGTATTTAACACTGTGGTTAAGCTGCCATTGGGGACTGTTCCAGTGAAGAAAAATGCAACAAATAGCTCTTCCATGGCACTATTAGCACAACTTTACTGCACAACACAGGTCCATGCACACATATTGACATAGAGAGGTCAGAATGAGTCTGTATTCAGCTGAACTACCCCACAGCTTTATCATATCAACACCTGTACTATCTGTGGAGACACAGAAGTGCAAATGGTTCAGGGCTCCTACATTCCTATGTTGGTAACTCTCATCTACCTCTGAAACTGCTGCTGATACATATTCACCCTACCTCACATTTGTTTCCTATCTTTAAAGCTATGTCTAAATCCATAACTACCAGTGGATGTATAGTTATGAGTCATAGAAAAAAACCCTCAGCAATTCTAGGCTCTTAAGTGTCTGAAACCCAACCTGAGACGTGTTGACCAACCTACTTACCCCTGCAGTTCTTTACTAATTAGAGGACACGGGGGCTTGGGGTCATATTCACTGTTTTTGGTTTTGTTTTTTTTGTTTGTTTTGACAGAATTCCATTCAGAAAAAGAAGACGCAGCTTTTAGACTTTCATGCTTAAAATATTTACCTAAAATCAGTAACTATTTAAAAAGAAAATGTTGCCTTTAACTTTTACAAGGCCTGGAACATCCAGGACAGATACTTTCCATGGTCATATGAGATCCTAAGTACAGTACTAAGGTGAGGAAAAAACCCCTCACAAAGCAACTCTAAAACTGAAATATACCATGATTTCAACAGAAAACTAACTTATTAATAAAGAGTTATATTAATATAAAAATTAAAAATTGATTATTCTGCTTATTCCAGGTTCAAAAAAAGTGATTTTCTTACAGTTAGCAAAATAGACATTTAATTAGGCTCTGTAATTCACATATAATTGAATTAAAAAATGTGGAAAAAAAGGCATATCCACCTCAACTCATTATACACCATTGTCTGAATGAATACAGCTTTTCTCTATAGCCTTTCTTTTAACAGTGACTTTCCATGAGTCATCTCTAGCAGGACTGAGGCATTTAGTAGGTTTCGTGCAGACAAACGAAGTGGACCTATGTGCTCCTGGAAAGCTGTAGACAACAGAAAAACCTAATGCATATAATTAAGTTGAGGGATACAGACTCATTATATCATTCCTGCAAAATGATGTGAAGTTGCAAGCAATCAGATTGCTCAGGATGCTGCAAAAGAAATTGCTCTTGACCCAAATTTGACTTAAGGAATAGAATGCTTTGTGCCTTTTCCTAAAGAATCTTGCCAAGGCAGGATAAGAAGAAAACGGTGTGTTGGGGTTTTCAGAGTCTCAATTACTGCAATTATAGTAGAATAATCCTATTAAAAATCAGAGAAAAGCATCCTGCACATGCAGATACGGATGTGGCTACATCTTATTGTATACAAAAAGAAGAGGCTGCTTGTGTCCATTCAGCATTCAAAATCCAAAAGAAACAAGATCATTTAGTTCAGCCAATAAAACAGCTGTAAAGTTTAGTTATCAGGAATGAATGAGAGAGGAAGCCACCGGGAGGCACTATTGCCACTTAGCAAGTGCATGATCAAAACCTCTCCTGCTGCTGCGGGTCTTCGACCATCAGCTAAACAGCCTTATGTGCAAGTCAACTTATGAACAAGAACATCACAGTACAGAAAATCAGGGGTTTTAGAGGCTAGTGCATTTTTACCTATCTTAATAGTGCTGAAAGTATTTACAATAATGTGTATTTACAATGATGTACCAGTTTTGCTAGTTACAAGAGACTGAAGTCATTGTGGTTTGCTAGTTTTGTTTTATTATATAGCATCATCTAACTTTATCCTGAGCAATCATGGTATAACAAACACGAGGGCTATAATGAACAAACCAAAATTTTAAGGGAGTATGAAAGACCTTCTTTTTTAATTAGAAATTAAGAAATGCCTGCATAATGAATTCAAAAGTGCAGAATGTTATAACAAAGAAAACTGAAAGTGATAATAATATGACTCTCCTTGCACTTGAAAAAAACCCTTAATTTTTTGTTTTATTAATTTTCCACTGTATCAAACTCTTTGACTGTATGAAAAACAAAGCTATGTGTGGCACAGATGAAAAATCAGAAACCACGGAAGCCTGAGATATCTTGTTCTTATACTGCCTCTCATCAGAATAAAAGTCCCCAAAATCCAACTTCTTTTTTCTTCCAGGTACAACCAAGTAAAAGCTTATTTTTCATGTAATTAAGAATTCTTTTGGCAATTTTAAGAATATTTTATGTCTTTTTTTTCAATTCTGTATTCCAAGATTCCAAAGGAACTGCATAAACATGTTTGACTCTCACATATATAGTGTCACAGTCAGTGAAGGGTCTACTTAGTATTCTTGTCATATGCATTTATTATATTTTTAAAAGTTGCCATAATCTGGAAAAATATGGCATTGTTTAGGATTTTTGTTATTTTATAAGAAAATAGCATATGAAAAATGCCATTTAAAATGCTTTATGATCTATATGGACAAGAGGTTAATTCCTGAAGCTGATCATGCATATAAAATTTTCCTTTTCTGCTGTTACCAACAATATTTCTCAGGCAAGTTGTGGGGTGATGGCCCCTGATAAGGCCTGATGGGTTGAGGAAGACGCCTCAGCCCCTGGAGGGGTGCTCCTGCAGAGAACAAAAAGCTTTCAAACTGATGAGATTAACAAAGGGTGGAGTGTTAAGAAATAGCATGGTGTTCCTTTGTGATATCTTCTATAATTGCTCAAAAGAGCCACCTCCCCTTGGGCATCTGTATCACCCCACCAAAAGATTGACTTTTAGTAACACAAACCACATGAAAGAAAAAAAACAAAGGTATAAAAAGTGTTTAGAGCCCTGTGTGTAGTGCTGGGACCCAGCTGTTAAGAAGGATATGAAGACCTCTGAATGGATCCCAAGGAAGACAACAAAACTGGTGGCAGGACTGGAAGGCACATCCTGTGAGGAACATCTGATGGATCTGGGTTTGTCTAATTTGGAGAAAAGGTGGCTGAGGGGTGACCTCATTGCTCTCTATGGCTTTCGGAGGAGGGGAAGGGGAGAGGGGGGATGCTGAACTCTTCTCCCTGGGATCCAGTGACAGAACAGTGATAGGGAATGGTTCAAAACCATGCCTGGGAGGTTTAGACTGGGCATTAGGAAGCATTTCTTTACTGAGAGGGTGGTAAAACATTGGAACAGGCTTCCTAGAGAGGTGCTCAATGCCCAAGCCTGTCAGTGTTTAAGAGGCATTTGAGAAATGCCCTTAAAACATGCTTTAACT
The DNA here is from genome assembly GCF_047495875.1 of Pithys albifrons albifrons. Classification (NCBI taxonomy): domain Eukaryota; kingdom Metazoa; phylum Chordata; class Aves; order Passeriformes; family Thamnophilidae; genus Pithys; species Pithys albifrons. The sequence goes on along the minus strand of NC_092461.1, from coordinate 34,905,323 downwards.
TTTGGTCAGCCCTGAATTGGTCAGGCAGGTGGACTGGACAGCTGTTACAGGTCTCTTCCAACTGAAATATTCTATTCTGTTTAGTTCTATCCCTGACTCATAGACCATGATTACAAAGCAGCTCTGCCCTCACACTGCTTACTGTGCTGCGAGTCTCCAAGAGTCCACTCGGGCACCTGCGATGACCTGTGTGTATGTTTTCATCACTGTGTTAATGAGAGTTAACACAGCTCAGTTTAAAAGTTGCCTTTTCTGACCTTGATGTCAGAGATCATTTGTATGTAGGGAACAGTTTCATTGGTTTTATTAACTAACTTAGTTGCACATTTAGCCTCAGCCTTCTGAGGTTACAGGCAACCAGAACAGGTTTCTTGAACCAGTTGCACTCAGTCCTTCATCAGACAGCATTTATCAGATTGTGTTTCCAATGTTTTTACTACAAATAAAACTATTCAGGGTAGATAGTTCCAGCAAATTTGAAATCTGACCAAATGAAACTCACCTACCTTCATTATTTGGAAGATTAATTTGTACAGAACTGAGGTTTCTTTGTTCTTTGTTCTTTTTCTGATTCCCTAAAGGATAATTATTTCTACAAGTCAGTGGGAGTGGAAACTTATAAATGACTGTTGATGGTTGCAAACAGAATAGTCATCATAATTAATAACTTAGTAACATTCTGTACAATGTCATGACCTGGCAGAATCTTTCATCACAGTGAAATTTTGGGTTTGATTCGCAACAATGAAAACTGAACCCAATGCATAAGTCCTGAAAATTACGTTAAAACTAACTAAAGCTTTGCTCATTTTTATCAAGATACAGAAATAGAACTTTTTCATATAAAAATAAGTTAAGAAAATAAGCACTTACTTACCTTTACTGTCAGAAATCGCTGTCCATTTTTCCCACTGTGATAATGCTGTAGCTGTAGAGCTAAAAGATAGGCTTGGAAGACACTTGCTATAAAATTTAGTCTTTGGAGAGTTACTGGATTTATACACTTTTTTAATGGAAAAGGGCAAAACAAAAACAATGGGGGAAACTACAGCATATAAATAGACCACGCACCTAGTTATGTACTATAAATCCTGCAGATGAGTATTTTTAACTGGAGAAAGAAGACACAAGAACAATGAAGAAATATAGCTGTTTCTAAGCCCTAAGGTGATGATATTCTGTTTTTCTGGAGACACTAGAAATGCACATAGACATTGAGCTTACTTCTCAAAGGAAACTGATAAATGAGGGAAGGAATCCCAAAGGGTTCCTTAGTTTAACAAAACCAAAAGTAGTCTTCAGTACGTTGTTTTTTCTTCATGTCTTTCCTCAAATGAAATGAATTATGCACACAGATTGTTTATTGTGAGTTTGGATGCTGTGGAATTTCTGTGGTAACAAACGAGGCCTTGAGGACTTCCCTATAAATGCTTTTCCTGTTTATTTATCAATGCTTATCTCAACTTCAACATCCTATCTTCCCCCCAAACATTATTAGGTTGGAGATGCTGAGGTATATTGTAAGTTGCTACCTCTCTGCATCTTTCCATCCGCAGAGCACATGGAATAGGAAAGTTTGCATTCCTGCAGGATCTATTGTGAGATTTTTTTACATTCCTTATATACTTAGAAAGTGGACTCTCTGGCTATTTAAGTTAATGTTATAACTAAATTAGCAGTAGGATTTAGGAATAGCCATGCACAATTAAAATGAAAAGTGCATACAAAAAACCAAGCTGAGGATATTTTTTATGGTATCTCCATTCTGTACACAAATAAGGATTTTTTTTTTCAAACAGACATAATTCTGCCTTCTTCCTCTGATAGCCTGAAGCATGAGCTCTGTCAGGATCCAGAAAATAGGTAGAGCAATGCCTAACACTCAGACAACCAGTCTGGAAGACGTCTCCTGAGAACAGTTGGGACACATACTCAAAAGGACATATACTGCTAAAATAGACTTGGTATCTTTATTCTTAAAAAAAACCCAACAAACAAACAAAGAAACAAGCAAAAACAAAGAAACCACAAACCAATCTGGAGCAGTATCTGTTATTATATCAGACCAGTAGCAGCAATATTTACCCAGAAACTGTTGAGAATCAACTTGTATGCTTTGGGAAGACTTTCCTCTCTTGGAAAGCTACTCTGCTCAGTAACTTACTCTTTCACATCCATTCCCCTCTTTTCCTCCTTTTCAACATAGGCAAAAATTTTGAATGTACCTACAGGCAAACTTTGAACATACCTACAGGCTACTATATTTTGCATTCAATAGGTAATGGATTTGAAGAAAAAATAATCATGAAGGTGATGCCCAAAGAGGCAGAACAAACTGTTTAGAGGCAAAGTTTTAGTCAATAAACAGCAAGGCATTTATTAAGACAACGTTGGGGAACCTTCTAATTAGTATCGGACAAAAGAGCTCCAAAGTCTACAGTGAGAAGCTACAGTATTTATACATTTCTAGTGAGGGACTACAATATTTTTACCACACAATTATAATATTGCAATATCTAGTTATAATATTCATAGCAGGCGGAGCTGGGGCGGAGCTGTCCATTTTGAGGAATATTATGAGGGGAGATCCTGTTACTTCATCTGGTGGTGGTCATATTTTTGCTCTTCATCCTCATGAACTTTTCAACTCGGTCTGATTTTGCTGATTCTTGCAGTGGGTCTTGCCAAACATGGTGCTCTGGCTTCTTTCTTGGGATTAACCTGTTCGCTAAATGGATCTTTAATTATGACTTCACTGAGAGTTAGATGTCTTCCATAAATTAAACCTTATCTCTTGGAAACTCCCCGGAAAGTTGGGTGCTTTTAGTAAAATCCCCCAGGTTCTGGCTTTTCTCTACTTCAAAGGCAAGTCAAGACTCCAGGATTCCACACTCAAGACATTAGGCACTAGTGGCAAAGTATTTCTGACTAAGAGTTAAACCCAGCAGGTTATTTTGCACAAGAAGGGTATCACAGTGCTTTTAGCACAAATTTTTTCCATTTTTTCAGGTTAGACATCTTCCCTTATAACTGGTTTTGACTCTGGACTCTGAGGAGGCCGTGTAGCATCTCCTTTGCAGAACTACCTGTGGTGCCTAAATGGCAGGGAGGACACAAAAAATTGACTTCTCCCATGCTCAGAGTTTTCCACTGGAAACCTCTGAGGTTCTAGCAGTATCCTAGTGAATCTGAGGGTCTTTGGAATGTCTTCACAAGGGAACATTTTCTCTCCACAGCATTGCAGAGAAAGCGTATGGTAGGCTTTGGCTTCCATTTCTCAAGACCAGACACCTAAAAAATAACCATTGCAAAAAATCACTGCAGTCCTTTATCCATCTGTCTTTAGTGCTGGTGAGAGACAATTTTATTCCAAGTTGTTCATACTGAAGGAGTCCTACTTAACTGAAGTACTGCCATAGAAAATAGCTGAGGAGAGAAGATGTTCTTGGAGGATATCTTTGCTCACTGAAGCAGATGATGGTACTCCACTGACTTACACAATCCTGAAAAAGCAGGAAGATGCAGAAGGTTCATTTCACCTAAGGTTTCTGTGGCTCTCTGTTCCCACCATAAATGTACTCATTAAAATCCATCATAAGAGGTCTCCATGTATCTTTGCAGTTAAACACCTGCATAACCCTTGACACAATGAAGTCATAGCTATTACCAGTTAAGTTGGTACTTATTTTTGTCTTATTTTCATCTTAGTTTGCATTAAAGAGGTTACCAAAGCACTATAAAGTCATTAAATATTATCAAGACATGAAAATCTTGGTGAAGAACTTCAATTCCTACTTAAAAAAATCAGTTAAGCCAGAGGAGCAAGTATTTAAAATTTTTAAACATTATTATAATTACTAGCTTTACTGAGTAGACTTAGTCTGTGAAAACAAATCAGTTTATGATAGATTTCTTTGCAGTTAATATCAAGAAACCAACACTTGCCACCTCAGTAATTTACAGAAGAATAAATTTTGTCTGAAGTAAATATATTTGGATCCTTAACGAGGGTATGACATTCAGTCATTCCAATCATTTTTGTCTGTAAAAGGAGGTGGTGTCTTTCAGGGACATTTCATAAGTTAGAAAGAAATTCTGCTTGGATGGGAAAGGGTTCAATTTGGTTTCCTAAGCACAAGAATTTAGTGCTATTAAGTTCTAAGGTATCTATCTATCTATCTATCTATCTATCTATCTATCTATCTATCTATCTATCTATCTATCTATCTATCTATCCCATAGGGAATATATATGTATATATGTATATGTATATGTGTTACAGCACAAGATCTATAGGTAGCCCATATTCATCTGCAACAGTAGCTGGAGTCCAATATTCCAGGTTTTTCAGATGACGTTAGACAAGTTTGGTACCTGCTTCCCCCACAGGTGAATACTGCATCAACTTTGTGATGAAAGAGAGCTCAGTCCTTGGTGTCCACTTGGTGCTGAATGAAAAGTGGTGGCCTCACTGCTACCATTACTGATGAACAGCAGTTTAAACAAAGAAGCCAGAACCACAGTTATAGTTGTCAACAATTCTAACTCACCCTCTATTCTCCTACTTTCACCCTTAAAAGCTGTGTTAAGATCTTAGTAAGAGGTAGTTGTTTTTCATATACAGAATTTAAGCTATGCATTTTTATTGCTCAGACACAGCTCATGCAAAACCAAGTTTAGAAATCAGTGTTTTGGTTTAAATATCCTTTGGTAGGTTCAGAATGACAGCAAAAAGATTTCACTTCCACTTTCTAAAAAAATGGCACATGGTTCTGGTGACCCTGTTTCAAAAATGTAGGAGATTGTTCTTTCACAAAACAAATAGCAAGTCTCATTTTCCAAGAAATTCTTTGTTGGACAGATTCAAAGGGCTAAAAAGGTTCTCCAGTGGTAGAGCAACCTCTGCCTGTAGGGTCACTAATGCATCAGCATTGCAGGAAACTGACTTGTATAGTGTACCAAAACTACATCCTGCAGGTAACAGAGGGATATAAAAAAACGTGTATTACCCCAGTGAATATTGAAAAAAGTAATAAAAGTAGGGGTTCAAACTACTACTAATACTAGTACAAAAACCCCCCAACCAAACAAAACCCAATCAAACAAACAAAACTCCAGAAATTCCAGAAAGCAAAAACCAAACCCAACTATCTTAACAGAGTTCAACAGATGATTTATTGCATGCTGCTCTCATACCTTGTTATAAAGGAAATAGTGAAACTCAAACCAAATTGCCCTACATTATGTTCATAAAAAGCATGTCTTCTTTACAGAAAGAAATCAAAACATAGGCTCTAAAACCACCAGATAACCCAGACCACATGCAGCACAAATAAGGTTATGGACCCTTCATCCACTCTAACATTCTTGCTAGTGCTGTGCTGTCTTCAAAATATAGTTTTATCAAGCACTATCAGCTCTTCATCTCCTTTTCCTCTGTGTGTTACAAGGTTTAAATAGCAAAATAAGCATTTGCAATAGAACTACATTTCCCAGAGTGTTTTGTAAAGCAGTTATTTTTCAATGCCTCTCAAGACACATATAACAGAAAAAACTTTCTCCTTGAACATTTGTCAGGGAATGGATTACAAGACCCAGTTGAATCAGTCACTAAAACTGGTATTGTAGTGTTCTCACTTCAGGGTTTGAAGGTACTTGTAAATACAGACAAAAGATCAAGTTTTTACAGGGCCTTTATGTTGTCTCTACTGTTTATTTATGCTACTGTTGCATCTGTATAATGTTGTATATTGTAACTAATTTATTCATAATAAAATTTTAAAAAAGGAAAAAGAAATCTAAGAATTTTCTCAGCCCAAGAAATGTTAAAATATATGACAAAGGAAACATCTAAGGCTTATAGTGAGCTTCCATTTTGGGGGTTTTAAATTTTTTTAAAAACCATAAAGGATTTTTAATATGAGATAATATGTTTTTTTCCAAATTTTTAATGTGTGTCAACTTCTATTAATTTCAAATTTTTTACTATTGGAGCCAATCCCCTTTTTGGTGTGTGGATTCTAAGATTCTGGAGGATCAGAAATAGATTCAGAATTCCAGGGCTGCTTTTTTTATCCATTTGGATAAAGAAAGACGTTACAAATAGCACTAGCTGTGTGTGAGACTTCAGGGTTTTTTGGTTTTCAAGGGTGATTGTTGATGGCTTTTTAAAAATCATTCCATTTTTTAAAATTATTCCAGTAAAGACTCCTGCTGTGTCAGCAGATCAGGATAAAAGTAATCAGTACAAAATGATGTGTGGGTTTCTTTTCTTTAATTAAAAAAAACAAACCAACAAAACAAAATTCCAAAAGAGAACAGAATTTGAGAGTTTAATGTAAATAAGGAAAAGCATTCCTGCTGCTGCCACAAATGAGTGGTTTAGGTTGCTTAAAGAATCACCAGCAAGGAATCAGCAAAGGCAGGTTTAATATAAATTTATTGAAGCTCGAAAAAGTGCTGGCAAGGTTCACTCTACTGTTTACTGTATAGATAAGGCACACAAAGGAAAAATAGTTGAAAAGTAACCTACCATGATTTTTTCTGAGACCAGGGACACAAAAGGGTAAGCAGGGAAGAAAGTAAGGGATGCAAAGGGGAAACAGAGACCATCCTATTGATTCACAAGGCTCAGAGTGGAGCCCCTTGCCAAACTCAGCCTTGGAGGTCTAAAGGATTTAGCAGCTCTTATTCATAATAAGACCATAGAAAATATTTTCCATACATAGTGAAGCATAATATAGTGGGGGGTAAATTTAGGCTTTTATCTTTTGTTTAGTATAATAAAGGTTACTGGGCTCTTCCTTAGATTTGAAAAAGGCCACATAATTATTCACATCTTTTAGGTAGGGTGAATATTAACAAACCAGATGCAGGATGTGTAAGATCAACCTGTATAACCTGAATAAGTGGGATAAACTTTGTATATGTTGTCTTACAGATTCAGGGAGAAAGTTCAAGTCCTACAGCGAGCTCTCTCCTGGTGCACTTGCATCCCATAATGCTTTACATGAAAGGAGATGTCTGAAGGTGTAAGAAAAGGCTGTTACAGGGGGCATTGCATCCAATTTTTGGCAAGGCAGTTCAGCAGATATTAGCGTTCCCTGGATTCTTTCCTTGGACAAACTGCTGGATTAGATGACCTTGTGGGGGTCTGTTCCACTCTCCTTTTCTTGGGTTATGTATCATGCAGCTCTCTGTAAGACTGTGTTGTCCAGAAAAGAAAATCCTGTTGATACTTTCCTCACATATAGAGGATAACAGCATCTGCCAAAGCAATCTTTTATAAAGCTGCAGTTGACCACTGGCCTGTCGTGTTAAGGAAATTTGAATATTTGTATTTTCTTCCATATGAAAAACCAGCAGGACTTTAACACTGCTGTAGCTAAATACCATAAATGTTGAAATGAAAGCATATGTTTCTTTCACACATTCGCACTTTTATACTTTGTCTCAGCCTACCTGAAGTGTTTTTACTCAAATTAGTTATGTTACTAGTATAAAATTATAGCTTTTCTATTTATGTGCTATAAAAAAAAATAGAAATGTATCTGCTTATACTTAGGATTGGATATTTTTAGGATTGCTTCCTAATCTTGCTATGGAAATCTAATGCAATACAGAGCATAAGAGATCATGTTATTATACTTATGGCTATAATATAGGCAATCAGGAATTTAAAAAAACCCCCAAACAATAACGGATATTAAAAATCTAATTATTTGTGTCATTTAGAACATTGCATTTGCTTTATAATACAACAAAGAATATGGCACATTTGTGTAACACATTCTGTTTATTGAGAAACAAATCCAAAATGAGATAATTTTAACTGCATATTGTATCATGGGAGCAAAAGATCTGTGGCAAAACATCAAGAGAAAAAAAATCACAGTAATGATTGAAAAAATCAGTAGCTGAGAACCTTACAGGAAGGGACCCATTTGTTCTTTAGGATTGTTATGCTAATTTTCAGGACTTGCTGCAGCAGCAAAGTTGAGATTTTAGGATGAAGACATCAATTACTAACTACTAATGCTATAAAGATATCATTAGCTTCTCAAGGTAATTTAAAACATCCATTCATATTCTACTTTTCAAGCACTGCACTTTTACTTGAACTCTGTAAAAGGTAAAACTCTTCAAAAGTCAATAAAATTTAACAGTTTCCTTAACAAACCAAAAGTGGTTTCCTTGGAAAATATTATGTTCTAATCCTCGACTAATCTAAAAGAAAAGATAATAAACTATCTCGAGGCCTTTGAATAAGACCCAGAATTGAGATATTAGACTGTTGATGTATTATTTTTAAGGAAGTATGTGCTTAGATTCACTTTAAGCCTTACTAAGCACTTCTTACCTGAGCTTCCATTCATGGCTGTTCACTGCCAAAATAAGACACTGCATGAATAAAATCTAAACTATCGATTTTTAGTAACTTATTTTTGACAAAAATGTATTTCTCAATTTAAGTCACAGAACTGCATTAAAGTCAGTATCCCAAGTTATTAAGGAAAATGATTGGGGAAAGAGGGACACTACATTTAATGAAAATCTTCTAGCAGTAAAGAAAAGACATATTTTGCCTTAACATTTCACTTCCTACAGTGATCTATAATGGAACAGTCCTTCAATAATGAAACAGTCCCTCTTCTTACTTTCCCTCATTTTGCTAAAACTTAATATGTGGACAGAAATGCTGTAATATTTGTGAATGTATGGTCAGAACTATTGTTTCCTAATTGAGTTCTAAATTAAAAATTAGAAATCAGACCATTATCGCCTACTGAAGTCTTGCACACTTTTTAGAAACAGGTGGATTTGACCGGATTTTTTCTAAGTGACTTATCTTTCTCTTCTCACAGTCACATTTCCTTTAACATCCCCCAAAGCAACAGTTCTCTCAACTCCTCTTACAGTGCTCTTTTCTGTCCTGATCTCACATTTAGATTCTCACAAATCTGGGCAACCTCCAGAATTGCTCTTTAAGTCTCAAAAGCCAATCTCCTAACATAAAATGGCCAGAATGTATTCCCAAACCACTTTCCCTTGGGATTTATTAGTGCTCTATATTTAATATTTTTGTAGACTTTTTGTTTTGTTTTGTTTTGTTACCATACCCTTTTCTTATAATCCATGTTTCTGGGTTGGTTTGTTTGTTTGTTTTAACAGAGTAGTGATGCCAAAGGGGTCTTTGATTTTTTGATTTTCACATTTTCTATATTTTAGGTACACAGTAACTGTAGCAAATGTAGTGTTCATATTTGTAACAGCTTAAGTTCATTGTTTATATATCCTAACCCCTTCCACAGATCAGTAGCTCAAATTCTTTTAGTTATTTAGACTCTCTTCAAGGTAAAGGGCTAAAGAATATCAGAAGGCCTGCAGAACAAGACATAAACATAAGCCAACAACCTTGAGTCTAAGAACACTGGAAGAACTCCAAAAGCCCGAGGAAGAGGAAAATGAAGAACAGAGGGTCTCATGACCCCAGGCTCAAATCTTGAGGAGGTGGAACCAGGGGCTGGACTGAGAGATGTGTAAACTGAGGATTTGGTGGACAATATTATAAAAACCATAGAAATCAGTGTTCAGGGGAAGATGTCATCATGTATTCCTAAAAGCCCTAAGCCTGGACATTAAAGAATCTACCTTTTTATCTTATCCCACATTAACTTGGCTCAGAGTCCTGTTTTTGGGGTGTCTCTCACGGCATCAGTAGGTAAAATCTGATTTTCATGTCATAAGGTTAAATTCTGAAATCATCTAACTTCCTTAAACATTCCTAACACTGCAAGAAGTAAAGAACGCCATCAGACAGTTGATAAGATACCACCTTATGACTGTAAAACTAACCTGAGGGGTTATGACAACTGTTGTGATAATTCTTGCTCCCATAATCTGCACATAATACTCCCTGGTGTTGTGAGTGCTCCACATAGAAACAATGCATGACAGTGAAACAAATTAGAGGAAGCATGAATCTTAAAAACCAATTTTAATTGCTGCTTCCATCCAGACTAATTAATCACAATAATGAAATAAATACATGGCTATATATTTCATATAATTTTAATAAAACATATAATTATTACAATTAACTCCAGATTGCTGTTCTAATGCAGTACCATATTGTAGAGCAGCCACTTCCAATACCAGTTCATGTCCAATATACAAGAAAATCTAAAAATAATATCAGGTGTTCCTGACATGGAAGGTACCTCATCATCTGGTAATTTCTCATTAGATGCATCAGGCAAAGCATTACCATGAGATGTTTGTCCTTCTCTGTTCTGTGCTGGTGTAGCCTCATCTTGAGTCCTGTGCACACTTTTGGGAGCCACAATATAAGTAGGACACAAAGATACTGGAGACCATCCACAGGAGGGCTACAAAGATGGTGGTTGCATCTAAACTTATGTGAGACTTAAAGAGCAAATGTCTTGTGAGACAAAATATATAAATATAGAATGTGACACAACTCTGCCTTGCCACCATAGGTACTTTTTCTCATTACTAATAACTATCAGTATAAACTCAGCTGAAATATTTTTCTAAACGATTCTTTTGCATATATTGGCTACTTACTTTGTGATATTACAAAACTAAGCAATGAGATACACATTAACATTTCAGTGTGGAGATGGCATTGATTGGTGGCTTGAAAGCACTGGTCCTTAGAAACATACCTACTTTTAGTTAAAAGTGCAAATGACATTATTTGGAGCGGGACATAAAAACACACCAGCCTTTTCAGCAAGTGCCAGTGAGCTGAGCAAATCTCTGTTGGCAAAGGTATGATGATTCTCCTTCTGTCCCTTAACTCTCTGCATCAGCAAAGATACCAAGAAGTACTGAGAACATTTTGCATTGCTTGCTCCTTCCATTGTATATATGCCTGGCAGAACAGGAGCATGTATGAAATCCATATTTCACATACCGATTTGCCTGTATGCTTTGAGCAGGAGCTGAGTCTTGCTGTTTTACATGTGAGTTCCTCTTTCACCTGTTGCCTTGTAGAAGGTACAGAAGGAGGATGATCCCATTCCTAAGCAGAAGATGAGCTGGTTCAAATGTTTTATGCTTTTAGGTTTGGTTTTGTTTTGTTTTCCTTTTTGCCACTAGTTCGTTTGGGACTCTCCTACAACTGCTGCTTTCCTTCATAATCTAACTTCAGGCATGCAGAGTCTTGAAGGTCATTACTTTTGTTTGCACTTTGGTCTTAACATAGTCTGCAAAGTTTTCATGTAGTATATTCTGGCTTATCCCCCAGCACTTTAAACAAGATTTTTTTTCCAACAGAAAATTGGAAATTTTACTGTTATTCTTCCTTCCTCTTAAGAGGGGGTTAAGAAATGCTTTTTATAGGACTCCTTCATTATTACTGTGTCTGAGTTAACTCTGTTTAAAAGCAAATGCAATCAACTACCATCAACAAATGGCCACTATTATATAATAACGTTAGTTTGCTCTGACTCTCTGAGGATCTGAGAAGACTGGAAAACATATTTTTGGATGTATTATCAAATAAAGAAATTACAGTTTTCATGCAGAGTAATGAAAGAAAAGGACCATGGGAAGATCAGAAAAAAAATATTGCAGAAAAAAGTGGTATACAGAAGATATTAATGCAGCAGATTTCTTTCATGGTTGTAGTAGATAATATTTTTCACCTTGCATAGCCACTGATTCCACAAGGTAACATGGAAAAAAGGTATTTTCAAAGCTCAGGTATCCAGTAAACTCACACAAGACAGGAAAATAGATTATCATTTTGAATTGAGTTCTCTTTCTTTTTCCAGAAAACATCACCATACAAAGATAAATGTTGTGAGACACATCAAGGTCTTACTAAGACAACTGATATGTTATGCCTCCTGAAGTCTTGCTAGCTGGAAAAGACAGTCTGTGAAAGACAAGTTTTTAATAGATTGAATATAGAAGAAAAAAAAATAGTAACAAACAATTTCACACTGCAAAAAGCTGTCCTAAGAACAAAAGAGAACATTCATTAGCCCACAACACAATGTGCTAAAAAGAAGTGAGAGCAGGAAGAAGACAGGTATAACAAAGACAAGAACAAACTGGATTTGGCATCACCCACGTTCAGAGCAATAAAAGAGATATGTGGGAGGACCAGATGCATGAAGGTCTTTAATACATGTTGATTACCCCAGCACTAGAGAACACAGTCACAAAGTGCACAAAGCAAACCACCTTTATAAGCAAAATATACAGGAAAATCGGAAATTAAAGAGCATACCATTTTGCAAAACTCCTAGAGGAGGAATTTAGCAATAGTACAACATTTCTTTACAGCTACAGTATAAGATCAAGAAAGGAGTAGTAAAGAAGTATTTATATTCAAATATGACACAAGAGAAAAAGAATATCCAGAAAAAGTCTCTTGCCATGACAATGTCAGTACCTTTTGCACCATTAGAACTATACGAAGTAAGCATTAACAAGTATGTAACAGAAAACGACAAAATCTAGATTTTTAACAAATACTTGCACAAAGGCAATACCTGGACAGAGAGCTGTAAAATCATCAAACCTTATTTAAAACAAAATTAGAAACTATCCTTTCAATCTCACAAAATACTTCAGAGCAGAGAATATAAAGTTCATCAGCATGCCTACAGGGACATCATATGACTAAGGTATATGTATGTGCAGCTCCAGGATTATGTGCATTGCTAGAACTGCCATTAGCAAAATGCCTAGAGAAAAGAAAAAATCCCTTTAGATTATGGCATACATAAATATAATGAAAAAGGTGGTGAGCTCACTGCAATGTATTGCCTCAATTACTGCACTAGAAACTAGAGAGACTGATCTGATATAATGTGTTTGCTTTTAAGACCTAAAAAGAACAATAAAGTGGAATGATAAAATTTACCTGCTACAGATGATGTAATCACATTTCTTTACAGGCCTCATACATTCTTTGTACTGTGTTCTACTTGGATACGAAGAGCTCAGGCCAGGCAGAGTATTTCAGCTCTCTGGGAGATAGCAGTTTGAGAAAATGCTTTTTATCATGACTGTTGCACATAAGATTTTAAAGGAAAGTACAACGACACCATAGGAAGACTTTTTGGAATTAGAAATTATCAATATTATACTGAAACAACAACAGATTATGGCAAAATCCTAATGTCATAGTCAAAAGGTACAAGCAGATGCAATCTAAATTCCACTTGATGAAAAAATGGTGTTAATCATTTTGGTTCTGTCTCGAAATAGAGATGTAACAACTGTACAGAGTCTAAGCTTAAAGCAAGTAAAAATATTTTCTTATTACAAGAGCTGAAAAGCATAATGAAGTTGATGACTAAGACTGGCAGAAATCTAGATCAACTGGGAAGGAAAGGATGAAAATGATTTGGGATCACAGTCTGAATGATTTCACAGACGTTTTCCATAACCCAAAAGACTTAGTCACTTTATGATTCTACTTTGGTATTTTAGCTCAGTCAAGGAAACACACTGTAAGGCCCATACATAATATGAAGAAGTTAAGAGTAGTCTTTCATTAATGTAAAATTATGGTTATCAGAAGAGTAGATATTATGTGGATATGATACATCTTTTTTTTTTTTCCATCACAGATATGGGAACATCATCATACGGAAATAATAGAATAATAGAAACTAAACATAATCAGCTCAAATTCAAGAAAAATCTTGATGAACTTTTAGCTCTTTCAGTGTAAACTCTATATTACAATATGAAAAATATAAATGTAAAACTTGAATGAGGCACATAATCCTTAAAATATATTCTTCTGGATATGTTTTATATCATTGTGAATTTTCAAGATAGGTCAGGAAGTCTGAAGGTCATCTGGACCGGCCCCTTGTTCCAAAAGGACCATCTGGAGCCAGATATGCAGAACTATGTCCAGAAGACTTGTGGATATCTCCAGAGATTGGAGGATACACAAACTGCCCGAGGAACTTGTGCCAATGCTCAGTCACTCTCACAGCCAAAAGTGTTTCCTGATGCTCAGTGGGAACCCCTTGCATTTCAGTGTGTGTCTCATGGACTTCTGTCCTGTCACTGGAACCACCAAAAAGAACCTGGTTCTATCCTCCTTGCACCCTTTTATTTATGTGCATTAGTAGGACCTTCCTGAGCCTTCTCTTCTGACTGAACAGTCCCACCTCCCTCAGCCAGACCCTTCAATACCTTCGTGGCCCTTTGTTGAACTATATCCAGTATGTCTATGTCTGCCCTGTACTGGGGAGTGGAGAACTGGACACAGCACTCCAGGTGTGCCCTCACCAGCATGAAGCAGAGGATGAAAATTACCTCCCTCAGCCTGGAAGCAACACTCCTCCCCATGTAGCCCAGGATACCATTATCCCTCTTTGCATCAGGGACACATTGCTGGCTCATGTTCAAGTTGGTGTCTACAGCACCACTAGGTCTTCTTTCTACAATCTATTTTTCAGCAGGGTGGCCTCTGGCATGTGCTGCTGCCTGGGCTATTCCTACCCAGGTGTAGGAGTTTCCACTTCCCCTTACTGAATTTCATGAGGTTCCTGTCAGCCCATTTCTGATATTTAATACCAAAAATTAAGGTATAAAACCAATGGAATGCTTGGATGAACAGGTTCATCATGCTATAGTGACTCCAAATATGGCGGAAGAACATATATGCCTGAAATTTATTTTTTTTTCTTAACACATGACTTTTGTTTCCTCCAATCTTTGTTTGTCTTAGAAAAGAAATGTAGGGAAAGAATGAACAAAATATTGAAACAATAAAACAAATGTTTTAAAACAAGCAACCTTAACTTGGCAGATAATGTTTGATTAATTACAAAAAGAGCCTATACTTTGAACTATGGGGCAGAAGATATAAAAGACTAAGTTGCAAATTTTTAGAAAAAAATTTTGAAAACAGTTAATGATGGATGTCTTGATATGACAGTATACTCTTACCTATTTTTTCAAACTTTAACACACATGCAAGTTAAGAAAAAAAACCAAACAAGCAACAACAAAACCCAGAAAAGACCACAGGAATATTGGGGAAGGGAATGCAATGCTAATTTCATCAAGCCTAATAGAAATTGGCAAGTGACACACTGGAATATTAAGGAAGCCAGCACCTACTTAGCAACATGCTAATCAGAACTGTGGTGAGTCACATCAAGGACATATTCACTAGATGTGGTATTTGCGACAAACTATTTCCCAAAATAGTCCCTGCTTCTATAGGTCTTCAGCTGGCGGCATTTTAATGAGTTGAAGTCTCAAATAAATAAAGATTCTGTAACAGTGTGTTGTGGTCTGAGATTTAAATCAAGAATCCAGGGGTTAATCAGAGGCAAGCAAAATATACCACAGAATCACAGAATGCTTTGGGTTGGAACTGACCACAGCAGGATGACAGTCTGTGAGTGAGATGCCTCTGTAGCTGAAGTGAGAGTGATGCATCATCAGACTTCTCTTGATCAGGCACCCTGTAGTAGACACCAACCACAAGGTTGATTTTGCCTAGATTAATATCCACTTATTTTGATTTTTTTCTTCTGTGAGTAGTATTCCACTTATTCAATGATCACATCAAGCTGCCACTGAGCATGGTGCACTAGCAGCCCAGAAAGTCAACCATGTCCTGGGCTGCACTGAAAGGAGTGTGGTGAACATGTTGAGGGAGGTGATTCTCTCTCTACTCTGCTCTTGTGAGACCCCACTTGGAGTGCTGCATCCAGTCCCGGCATCCTCAGGACAAGATATGGACCTATTGGAGGAGGTCCAGAGGAGGCCACAAAGATGAGCAGCAAGTTGGAGCTCCTTTCCTGTGATGACAGGCTGACAGAGCTGGGGAGTTCAGCCTGGAGATGGGAAGGTTCCAGAGATAACTTATAGCAGCATTTTGGTACTTGAAACAGGCTTATAAGAAAGATGGGAACAAACATTTTAGCAGGACCAGCTGTAATAGGACAAGCGGTGATGGTTTTTTACGTAGAGGAGAGTAGAATCAGACTAGATATAAAGAATAAATTCTTTTCAATGAGTGTAGTGAAACACTGGCACAGATTTCTCTAAGAGGCTGTAGATGTCTCATCACTGAAAACATTCAAGGTCAGGTTTGAGGGAGATCTGAACAACCTAATGTGGTTGAAAATGTCCTTGCTCATTGCATGGGGAGAGTTAGACTTTATGACCATTAAAGGCCCCTTCCAATCCAGACCTTTCATTGATTCCATGGAAATGACAAATATTTAGCTGTACTTACAATGTTAGGAATAAAGACTTAATGGTGAAATTACTTCTTGTTATGTTGATCCAGCAAAAAAAGAAACTGTAACTTCAGTAATTTGTACAAAACCCACATACCAGAGAGAGGATGCAGCTCAGTTTCAGCCTCTTCATGCAGAGTCCCGTGATGTCCTGTGGGTACAAGAAGTACAGAAGTGAAGCTCACTCCTGAGAGTGAGCGTACCAACACATGCTAATGTTTTTATTAAATATCAGGATGAATTTCAGCATCTACAACTTTTGTTTATAGATACGCGGGCACACTGTCAGGTCAGACAACTGGTTTTTTATGAGAAGCAATGGATATTAGTCTGACACGGCTCCTGACTGATGCACACGTACCAAACCAACTTAATGAGAATATCACACGCAATAAACAGCAGAGGGGATGTGTGAGATCCCGTTTACTACTGGAAAGTAAATACATTTAAATTATGAGTTTAAAAATTTGGACTCACAGCTTTTCAATATTCATGAATACTAAAGCTTATATGTACTGGGCAGCTCCTTGAGTAAATAGCATTTCAAGCTTTGTATAGATTTCAGTAGCAAGAAAGCAATCAATCCTTAAGAAGGTGGTGTTTCCTGTCTTTCCTGAACAGTAAGAACCATGCTTAGCAAGCTCTTCCTGGCTAACCACATCCTGGGCTTTTTTCTATGGCCCAAGGCTCATAATTTCTCATCCTTTCTGCCCTCCTCTTGTTTTATTGCATCTTAGTGAATTTCATTGGAGAAAACAATATCCTACACTTGTTATGTGCAGGTCTGAGTTTGAACAATAGAGTACAATGTGGATAATTTTATAATTCTTATATTGTCATAGACCTGGAGAGAAACAACTCTTCAGACTTCCAGTAAGTCTTTCACTATTGAGAGCCAGAGGGAACTGCTATAATTTGGGAAGAAATACTGTTGTTTCTTGAAACACCAAATGTTATTTAATGAGATACCAGGGAGAACATGACTCTTTCCAAGAAATGTATATTGTGTTTTACACCATTTGTAATAATATCGCTACCTTTCTGTCAGAGTTCCTGCATGCTTTAGTGGAATTTTAAATACATTTAGGCTTCACTGGCAAAAATAGGGATTATTTTGCTCCAGGTCATTCAATAAAGATTACACTCCTACATATTGTTCTGTGCCAGAGTTGTATGTGCCTGCCTGTTTCACAACAGATGGCTGTATTTCAGTACTTTTAAATAGAAAATGTATACGGAAAGTTGAAAAAAACCCACATTTGTTTTAATTCAGCTTCTTCCAGTTGCTTTTATGCTTTAGTTGTATCTATCAAGCTTGATGTCATATAAAAAAATTTTTAAACAGAACTTTGCAAATTTGTTTCTGCTCATCCTCAGTAAAGATTAATTTGGAGTGGCAGTAGAGAGAATGTAAATCAAGTATATTTCATCTTCATCTTTTGTGAGGTATTCCAGTCTGTGAAATACAACAAGGAATAAGATACTTCAAAACATGGTCCTTTTTGTTGTTGTTGGTTTTGGGGTGAAAGGGAGCCTTCCTCTCAGTTTCCAAGCTTTAAGTGAGCATTTCTGACGCGTTCTTACTTTTCCAGAGCTTTTTTCCTCCCCATCTTGCAAGGATATGACTAAGATACATCACAGATTTCCTTCTCGCATGAAATACAAATGTAAATGTGTGGTTATTTGATTCACAGATATAAGAGTACTTTCAGCGGTCTTTTAACTCTGGGTCATCACTTAAAGTTTCTTATCAGCTTTTCCAGTAAACGTTGATTTAAACTGCTGCTTTAGCATTACGGGTTTGGCTTCAGTGATTTAGTAATTTTCCTCTGCTCTGCCCTTGTGCTCTGTGACAGAGAGTAGCTGGTCTGGCTTCCTCGGGGCTTTTGTCACCCGAGATTCATTGATGAAACACCTAAGGACTAATAAGAGTAAAGCCTCAAAGCTAAAGATCAAAGTGAGTAATGATCTAATATACCAAGTGTATCCACCGGAAAAAAAAAAAGGAAAATAGGCTTGAGCAAGGTCTTTTGAACTTTGCTTCTGTTTCCTGCTTTAAAACAGGCTGAGCCACAAACCCCCTTCGAGCGGCACGTCCCTGCAATTCATCGAAAATGTGATTTTCCGGCTGGTGCTTGGGAAGGGCTTTGTATTTACTAGAGGCGTAAGTACAGAACGCTGCATAAAGAGAGGATACCGCTGCTTGGAGGAGAGACAAAAAAAAGTTAAATTCGCCTTTTCACTCCTCCTTTCAACGCAAATTTGTCTTTCTCTGTGAGGTCCCACAGGGACGAGGTGGGGACGCCTTTCTGGCGTCACGGTCGCTCTGAGAGACCCTGCGGCCCCGGGGAGCGGCCCCGGCGGGGGTACGTGGGTCGGAGCGGACAAAGGCTATTGTCCCCTCAGGACAAGGGCTGCCGTGGAGGTTTGAGGGGCTCCGCGCCCCGCAGGATCCTCCGTGCCAACCCCTCCTTCCCTCCCGGCTCCCGCTCTGAACGCGCTTCCTCAGCGCCGTGCCCACACCGGCCGCGAGGGGGCGGGACGAGCAGCACCCACCAATGGAAAGCTGCGTTTCCTCATGACTGACAGACCTCGTCATCCAATAGAAGTCGCCACTTGAGCAAGTGGGGCGACGGGGGTGGGGCTCGGTGTCATCACCCATTGGGAGGAGTCAGGGGAGTGACCAGAGTAGGAGGCAGGGCTTAATGTAGCGGGGGGCGTGGCTTAAGCGAGGACATATAAGCGTGGCGCGGAGCTTTCTGCATCCTCAGGCGGCGCTGCCACGCCGCGGGTGTATGCGTGTGTTGGGCTCTGTGCGCTCCGGCTGCCTCACGCCCCCCTTTTTATTGTGTGCGGGGTGCCCGGGGGGCCTGTCCCGCCTGGATCAGCGGCTCCCGGGCTGCGTCTCTTCCCTCGTGGGAATCCGCAGACGGATTTGTACGCGCTCCTTGCCCGGTAAAAGGGGGGGGCGACCCCCGGCCCGCGCCCCTTCCCTCCCTGCTCCCGGCCGGCAACTTGCGGCGCTTCCTTCTGGATGCGTTCCCGCAGCCCCGGGCGGGAGGCGGCCAGGGGGAAGCGCTGCCTCCGAGGATTTACCGCCGCTTGGGACTCGGACCTGCGCCATCCCCACGGGAACACCCGGCATCCCGGCTCCGCTGCCGCTCCGGGCCGCTGCCATGGACGAGAAGTACCTGCCCGAGCTGATGGCGGAGAAGGACTCGCTGGACCCGTCCTTCACCCACGCCCTGCGGCTGGTCAACCAAGGTGAGGGGCGGCGGGGCACGGCCGGGCGGAGCGGGGTCACCGAGAATGCTCAGCCGGGAGTTCACCCTTCCTTTGGGACCACTTGGAGGGGTTGTTTGCGCTCGGGCTGCTGGTGAGACGCTCAGTGAGGGTCTCACCCCTCCCTTGCACCGCTTGGTAGGGTTTGTTTGCATTCAGGCTGTCGGCGTTCGCCGGCTCCCGGCGCCTTCCCCTCCTTCCGCCGGGCAGCGCATCGCTCCGAAGGCAGCGCACGCTGAATCCCTTCCCGCATTTTTCCTCTTCCGCGGGTGGTTTTTTTGCTGCGATCGCTCACTTGTCGAGTTATAGCTTATTCCGAGTTGAATGGTCGCATAGAAGAGCTGGGTCTGCTGTGCTCTGCTCGGGCTGAGCGTCAACCCCAAAAAGGTTTTCCTATTCTGCCTTGTTTCTGAACAATAAATAGCTTGTTGTTTATGTGTGTATGAGCCTTTTTAAAAAATGAGGCTACAACCGATGTCCTTTCCTAGGAACTTTGGGCTATGAAGCTAAAATATTAAGAAACCAACAATACCTTTTAGTAAATCTTAAAAAAACCAACAAAGCATATTTTCTCTTCCAATTATATAACTTCAGATAATAAATGATCCCCACCCCTTCCGCATCTGACATGTCAGATATGCTTTAAAGTGCTACCTCTTTTCTAGTCAGTGTAGCATCACTGAAACAAAGTCATTCTATGTGAGTTACAATATGATTTAATGTACACTTGGAGATACTGTGTAACTGGCAGATGACTTTCAGGTATAGCTCTGGGGAGGCTCGATACAGTGCTTGGGATGTTCATGTGAAATAAGTTGTGAGCTCATCTTCTAATATAACTTAGTGACAGCTCAAATGATGTTGGCTTCAATTGCAGTGATTGCAAAGCTGTGCTGCTCTACTTTACAACCTATAACATGAACAGGTTTTAAATCATTGTGGATTCTTTTAATGTCTCGTGGATTTTGGTGTGTGATAGTGCAAATACCTGTCTCTGAACCAGAAGGAGAGAGACTCAACTATTGTCTGAAACACTGTAGAGTTAGGGGTAGCTGTCACAGTTTCTGCTATGGAATGCATATGCCCTGGGAGTTGTATCTGCATGTCCTTGGGTTATTCATATTTTGTGTATTTTTCCTAGCTTTGAATTTGTAAAAGTGTCACTGTTGATAGTGGGGAAAAAAGAATTATGTTAATGAACAGATTTGTTGTGTTTGGTGTAAAATTCATGCCTGTGAATTAGTGAAGTTCCTTTCTGGATAGCAAAGAGAGAATCCTTTTTGCATATGAAAATTATTGTAGGGAGTTACAGAAGTGTGTGATTTGCAAATGGTGTTTAAGAAAGTATATCTGACTTTATGGCTGTTATCAAAGTGACTTATTGAGGCTCTCATTGAAATGAGAGTCCCCATTAGAGGACTGAAACTTTTGCCTTTCATCATGGTATCTGCATGTGTACATACAGCTCCATAAATAAATCATATTATCAGTAGAAAAGGCGAATGTAAGCAGATGCGAATCCAACCTCTTGCACTCTAGTATGTCTCTTGATTTTCTTGTTTACTTTGAAAGTAGTCTTACATTAAATCTGAAGTATTTAGATTTAAGGATGTTAGAGAGAGGTGAAAAAAGATTAAGAAGGGTGACTAACTGGTTAACTGCAGTTTAAAATGGAAATTTGTGTAAAGCCTATGTAAAATAAATATGTTTTAGTTGTAGATTCACCAAAGAACCAAATAAGATGAAATGACTGTCTAATACAGGTGGGAAATATGGCTACAGGAGAGGGTGTTTTAAAAAGTCATCCTGCCATAACACTAATTCTAACATGAATTATTCATTCACAGTTATAATAACTATGCACTTAAATGAATGAAAATTATTAGTGGAAATATATATGTAATAGTTTTTGCTTTATATGATAGTTCAATGTGAAGGGAAATGAAACGGCTTGTCCAGTTTTTTAAACTGGGTTAGTTTAGCTTTTAGTTTTTGAGTGAAGTAGGTTTCCAAGTTTGACTTCTTTTGGGTATCTTTGAATGTCTTAGCAAAGGTTTTAAGTGCTTTAAATAGCCAGCTTAATTATGTAATAGCATTTTGATGTCTTAATACTATTAAATTTACTGTCTGTATTTACCTAACCCAAAATACTGTACATCAGCCAGGTTTCTTCAGAAAGATAAGATTGATCTGTAAGAATTGCGTGGCTGAATTAGGAAATCTGTCTGAGATGCTGAAGGAATTAAGGTACTGCTTAGATAAAAGAGCTGCATAGCTAAGAATTTCTAATCATGTTGAAATTTGGTTTCTAGGGAAGGGTCCTGTGTCTGGACTTCTGAAATCTGATAATTATAGTTTTCAAATTGAAGTGGATGCATTTGTGTATTATGCTTATAATTATAAATTATAATTTGAGTACACACAAATTACATAATTTTAAATGATACAGGTAAAAAGTAGAGCTTGAGTTTCTTCAAGCTTTGGGGTAACATTTCAGTTGAAGAATGAAGTGGAGATAACTCAGTTGCTGTAAGAACACTTTTGTGGGTAGTATTCTTAATCTGTCTTCCTGCATTAACATATGACAACAATTTCTCTGCCTTAAAACTTTGGTTTCAGCATTTTGAAAACACTAAAATTAAATATCAGTACCCTTCAATGTTCCTGCATAGTGCATAGAAGTGCTGATTTTTCTTGTTGAAATATCTACTCAAGGATTTGATGCCTTGTCTCTTTGGGAGACCTATTGCTTAAATTTTGCTTTAAACAGTCAAACATTCGGCTGCTGTTTAAATTTTGGAACAGGAGGAATCTTTCTCATGAGACTAGACTACATCCCTTACTCTAATTAAGAAGATTTATTTGTACACTTGAACATTAAGCCATCCCTAAAAGGGGATTTTTTTTTGCCTGTAAACTATTAAACATGTTATAGATTGGAAGTGGACTTATTTTGCATGTGTAGTAAGGTGACCATGCTAATAGGATTAATTTGCAGCTGGTACCAGACAATGGGAACTGGTACATTATGTCCAGTTATTAGCTTATCATTTCTGCAATTGAAGAACCTTGGGGACAATGAGGTTCTATGAAGAAGCAAGAACTTGTACCTTTTTATTTGTACTTTTGCTATTTGTAGCTTTCAGGTGCTCATTTTTATGAAAAACCTGAAAAAATATTTTTGTATGTGAAACTGATGCTAGTTCTGAAACCAGGGCTTATTCTGAAGGCTAACTTTGCACTTGAGGTTGTATGTAAACATTGTTAAATGTGCAAGTGTAATGTTGGTTGTCATAATTTTGTTCATGAGTAATGCTCTAAAAATATTGAAAGATCTGTAAGAGACAAGTTACTTTATCTTTTTTCACATGTATGTATAGTATTGATATATGACAAGTTTTTTTGTGAATGTTAGATGAAATTTGTGAAACTGCAGATGGAAGAAGCTAACTGTAAATAAAACATGATACCAGACACATTTTGTAACAGGGGAGACGTTGAGATGAGTGCCTGGCAGTTGTTTGATTTGTGTAAAATTAAATGTGTAGGTGAGAAGAGCCCTGTCATCAAAGCTAGGGCTGCTGAAATCCTTGTCAGAAGATAATGAGTCCTGGTGCCATTGCTGTGAGACAACTCTTCCCTGTAGACTGGACCTGTGGATTTCTTCCTTGCAAGCTCATTTTAGCTGCTCTGAGATTTGAGGTAATGTCTTAAATTGGCAAGGCTTCCTGTAAGCTGTCAGTGAGATGATGCACGGGAACATCAAGCTTTCTTATCAGTAGATGGCTGTAGGTGCTAGCTGTGTGGTCAATGGCTTCCCTGAGCCACATGTCTAGCAGTGTTCAGACAGGACTTGCTGTGTCTTCTGTCAGGTTTTGAGCAGGCATTCAATAACCAAACAGAGCAGTACCTCTCTAAATATCAGGGAGAATGGGATAAGAGGAAGTGTACTCACTTCTGCTTTGTGGAGGGTATTAGTGGTCTGGTTTTTATCAGTTAAGGAATGACTTTGTAAAAATGGTTAAAGTAGGAGCTTAATAAATTAAGATTCCGTATATGTTATTGATTTTTGTTGTGGTTTAACTCCAGCTGGTAACTAGTACTTGTCCCCTTGATGGAATGTGGGGAGAATCGAAAAAAGGTAGAATATGTGGGTTTAATAATTGAAATAAAGTAAAATATAATAACTGCAATGAAAAGGGAAAAGAGGAACAAAACCCAAGAGAAATGAGTGATGCACAGTACAGTTGCTCCCCACCTGTTGACTGATGCCCAGCCTGTCTCTGAGCAGTGATCAGTGGCTTACAGACAAATCCCTCCAGTTTAAATGCTGGACATAATGTTTGATGGTGTGGTATATCTCTTTGGCCAGTTTGGGTCACCTGTCCTGGCTGGTTGCACCATCAAACCAGGGAATGCTAACTTGTGTTCTATTTGTTTCTCAAAGCAGCATGAAAAGTAAGTCTTGGAGGGGAGAAAGGGTATTTCAGAGTCTGTCCCTTATCTCAGCCATCCGTATTTATTAATACTTCAGAAGTTCATGTTTTTTTCATGGTTGCTCTTTGCTTTTACTGCAGTGAAACTTTATGTTGACAGTTGTAGGACTTATTAAAAATTAGATTTCAATCTTGGCCTCCTAAGAGGCTGGGGAAGTGATTTATCAGATATTCCAGCCATGTTAACAGGCTTCTGTGAAATGCAGCTGAAGATAATCATACTTTCTTCAGCCCTGGGCTCATCTGCTCTGGAGCATGACTGAGCCTGCAGCCACTCACCGGCGATGACAGTTAGTCTGAAGCTGACTTCTAATTCACTTGCACACTCACTTTAGCAGTCAATGAGAGAGATAGAATTTAAAGGTTTCAAATGCAGCCTGACATGGTTTGTCACTTTCAATCCTTTTTGACACAAGCCATGCAAATTAAAACTGTAACCTTCTGAGTACTTATTTACTGGAGGAATCAGAAAGAAGGTCACAGCACTCAATGGCTGCTCTTCTAGCCTGTGGCTTGTTGGACTTCACTTGCATGTACTTAAAAATTTATGTACGTGACCTTTCTACCTTCTGAGTTTTTTCCCCCTTTCTGACCTCAGGTATAATCAAGAAACAAAAGAATTTAGGATGCACTTTGATTTGAAAGAATCAGGTATGAAAGGTCAGAGTTGAGTGGCCTCTATTAAGTATTCAGTGAGGTACTGCATGACTTTTTAATAACTATTTAGCAGGTTCAGTAAAAAGCATGCTTAAATGGATTAACTGGTAATTGACACACCTAATATTTTATGGTGAATTAACTGACTGTTCTTAGCTGAGCTCTGCAGGAATCTTTCAAGCTTAATGTTTACATTATTAATGCTCTTTTTCAAATAGAAAATTATGAAGGACAGGACTTTTACACTGGGCAAGAGGAATATCTTGGTTAAGGCTGTCTACCCCTGAATCCTGGGAAGGCAAGTCTCACCCATGCAATGGGGGCTGTTTGCTAGGGGTTGTAGTAGTTTTGGAATTACTTTAGAGCCATGTATTTCTAGCTGAGTGTGGTTTTTCAAGTATAACACCAGCTAGAAAATTAATCTTTATGGCCTTAACCTAAGGCCACAAGGGCATATGGACTCAGGAATTTCATTTTCTTGTGACATTCTAGGTATAGAAGTCTGTATGTCTTAATCTTTGAGGAAATCATGGAAAAAATACAAGGCTTTGCAAGCTTGAGAAGGCCTGTAGACCTCTTGCTAGGCTGATTGGTGTGTGAAGGTGATCTTTGACTTGTGTGCCTGGCTGCCTTCAGAGGTAAATAGGTGTTATGTTAAATAAGATGTTAGGAGGCCCTTTAAAGTGATGGTGAAATGTCTGTCCAAAAAAGTACACATGAAATAACAGTGCTTTAGCAATGGATGATTAACTCAATCCAAATACGAAGAGTGGTGCAGTTTGCTTGTCTTGACATCTTTGATTCTGAGTGAGGTGCATTTGTGGACATTTGGTCTCAGGTATATTGTGGAGCACTTTGAACTATCAGTGACTTAGTCTGCACAGTAGGTATAGCCTGGCTGTTCATGACAGGGAGTAAATTAAAGGGAAGCAACCGAAGAGGTGGTATGAAGGAATGTTGTTAAGCTGAGTGATGTATTTTTGTCTCTGCAGCTGAACAATGCATGTTTTATTCTTTGTGTGTGTATTTTATCTTATAATATTCATTTGCTTGAGCTCAACTTTGTCATATTTATCACTTATTGTTCTTTTATGTTGTGGTGTTGTTTTTCATCATTCTACCTTATTGTCAAGGTAAAATTAATAAGAAACCAGGAAGCTAAATGGATTTCCTTCCTTCCTACTCTCCATCTTCAGTTGCTACGCGCTGGCTGCCTTTCATTTCTTATTTTGATGTGTTTATCAAACTTTTGGCTTCAGGTAGAAGCTCAACAGCAACAAAGTTGCAAAGCAGAAAACAAATGTCAGTTTAATTCTTGTAGATGGTAAATCTTTCGCTTTTTTGGCTTATATAGGTTTTCTTTTATGAGTCTTTATTTTCAAGGAAGAATTTCTTGACAAAGTAATTGGAAACCTAAAAGATTATAAATCATTTCAGTAAATTGTACTTGATCCAAAAGAAAATTTAACAACTGCTGCTGTGCTGATCTTAGTATAATATGACAGTGAAAACCTGAAGTTGCAAGTTCTTTGAGGTTTTACTGTTTTCTTCAACTTTATTAATCCCTCTGGATTGTTCAAAAGGAATAGGCAGAGGAGGATGCCTTTTTATTGACAAGACAAAGAATATAGGATAAAGCCTTGACTACCCTGTGTAGTTTTATACATCACAATATAAGAAAGATATAAAGCTATCAGAAGGTGTCCAAAGGAGGGCTAAAAATCTGGTGAGGGCCCTTGAGGGGAAGCTGTATGAGGTTTGGCTGATGGGCACTTGGTCTGTTCAGCCAGGAGAAGAGGAAACTGAGGGGAGACCTCATTATAGTTACAACTTCCTCATGAAGGGAAGAGGAGGGGCAGGCACTGATCTCTCCTCTGTGTTGACCAGTGACAGGACTCAAGGGAATGGTCCAGAGAGGTTTAGGTTGGATATTAGAAAAAGATTTTTCACATAGAGGGTGGTTGGGCACTGGAACAGGCTCCCCAGGGCAGTGGCCACAGTACCAAGCCTGACAGTTCAAGAAGCATTTGGATGATGCTCTCAGGCACATGGTGTGACTTTTGGGACGGTCTTGTGCAGGACAAAGAGTTGGACTCAATGATCCTCGTGGGGCCTTTCCCATTGGGGATTATGCTATGGTTCTATAAGTCAGAATTGCTTCTCCTCTGACAGTGCTGCTGTATTTGCTGGATGTTTGGAGAGAAAATGTGTCTGCAGCTTTTTACTGTCTCAGATCATTCAGTAACAGTACTCTGGGAAGCAGATGTGTTTGAAAGTAAAAAGTTTTAGATTTTTTCAGCCATTTTTCGCTACTCTTTTGAGATAATGTTTTTAAAAGCTACAGAAATGGAAGGACTGCTTTTAATGGTGTCATTCTTCCTGTAATGTGCCTCCTTTTGTGGTTGCTGATGATGGAGGAAGGCTTTTGTTACTGGTTCCTTTTGATCTGTGTCCTAATTAACTAGAGGTGGTCAAGTACCAATCCTTATGTGGCTCTGGTCAGCAGCCCAGTTTCTGCTACCTGAGATCAGATGCACAGTATGAGGATTAAGGAGCTTTCTGTTGCCTTTTTTCTGATACCAAGTAGAAATTATGGGCTGCCCTGTATGCAGACTTCAGTGATACAGCTCCATTGGGTAAACCAGTGAAGGAAAATAATCACCCTTTTCCACCCACCTCCAGACTAATGCTAAATGATAAATTTCACTTTTGTGAAAGCAGGAGCCACTAAGGTTGTTCATGCCTGCTTTTTTAGGATCAAGAAGTGTTAGTTTTGAGGAAACTTGGTCACAGATGAGTTTTCTGTTTTCCTTAAAGGGATTCCCCAAAACTTTTGTGGTGGTTGAAGGTGATTCTTAAAGCAAAACAGCTTGAACTTTTCAGTTTCTCCATTTAAAGCCTTGTGCCTGGAGGAGCTAAGCTTCTTCACTTTGTGCTTCACAGCAGATAGGCTGCAGTGATACCTTTAGCTCTAGTTAACATCTGCTGTTTGTGTAGAGTTATCCTGGTAATATCCTAGGCTGGTCTGCAAAGTGAAATGCAGCACCTTAATACTGAATCTTAAAGACTTGAAAGGACTATTGTGGTTCAGTTTGTCTTGCATAACACAAATTGTCTTAAGCAGTCTTTTCACTTATATACTCTTGACCTTATTATTACACAGTGAGGATGCTGGGGGTGCACAAGGAGTTTGGGAGGGGCACAGTCAGGACAGCTGATGATGACTGACCCAAAGGATATTCCAGACCACATGGTGTCATACTCATCGTATAAAGCTGTGGGAGGAAAGGAAGAGTCAAAATTGTGTTTGTCTTCTCAAGTCATTGTTACATGTGATGGAGCCTGGCTTTCCTGGCAATGGCTGAACAGCTGCCTGCCCATGGGAAGTGGTGAATGTATTCCTTGTATTGCATTACTTGTGTGCATGGCTTTTGCTTTACCTATTAAACTGTCTTCATCTCAATGCACGAGTTTTTTCATTTTTCCCCTTCCAATTCTCTCCTCACCCTCTTGTGCGAAAGTGAGCACATCTGCGGAGTTCAGCTGCCAGCTGGGGTTAATCCATGATAGGGAGTTAATGACCTCTGAAGATTCCCCTCTCCTCCTCCCCCCCATCCTTATTTCTTCTGTGTATTTGTGAATCTCAGGCTATGATGAACTGTTATGGGCACACTTTGAAAGAGCAGAAGCCTTCCATGGTGGATTTTCCAATAGGATACCAATACAGCATTTTATACATAGTGATGCAGAAATCCTGACGATTGCGCAGGAAAGTTTTTGGATGCTTCTCTGTAAGGGAACTCTCGATTATTAGTAGGGCGCTAGGTGTTAGAGAAGGCAATTTTCAAGTTTCATTTTGCGAACTGTTTCTGGAGGGCTTTGAGAAGTCTTTCGTGTTCCTTCGGGAGCGGTGCCGTACGCAGCACCGCACGGTGCCAGGAGGGGGCGGCAGCGGCCCGGCCCTGCGGGGCACCGGCAGCGGGTGTGAGCCCTTGTGGAGAGCCGGGATCGGGTCGGTGGGAGCGGGTGTGAGCCCCTGTGGCGAGCCGGGATCGGAGCGGTGGGGGCTGGACGTGGGTCCTGGGTGCCATCGGTGTCTGTCAGAGCTGCTCTCCCAGCCAGATGTGTTCTGTCTGTTCTGCATCCCAAAGCCCGGGTGTGTCTCTGTCATGGTTTAAGCCCCGCAGGCAACTCAGGCGCTCGCCAGTTTCCCTGCGCTGGGACCCGGGAGATGGATAATCGCAAGTGTAAAAGCTAGAAAACTTTGGCTTAAGATAGGGCGACTTGATAAGCAAGGCAAAAGCTGCGTGCAGAAGCAAAGGAAAACAAGGGATCTATTCATTGCTTCCCATGTGCAGGCTGGTGTTCAGCCATCTCCAGGCAAGCTGAACTCCATCATGCCTAATGGCTTGGGAAGACAAGTGCTGGCACTTTGTACATCCTCCCCATCCTTCTTCTCCCCACTTTATATATCAAGGATAAGAGTGTATCATACAGGGGGATGGTTTTAAACTAGAAGGGGAGAGCTTTAGATTAGATATTAGGAAGAAATTCTTCACTGTGGGAGTGGTGAGGCATTGGCACAGTTTGCCCAGAGAGATTGGTTGCCCCATTCCTGGAAGTCTTCGAGGGTCGGGTTGGATAATAGCTCCAAGAACATAGACTAGTGGAAGGTGTCCCTGCCCACATCACATGGTTGCAACTAGATGATCTTTAACGTCCCTTCCAACCCAAACTCTTCTATGATTCTGTGGATTGCTATTGAAATAGCCTTGGTCTGTAGTGTTTTCTTCATGTATATTTGAGACAAGGTGGACTACTGTCAGCCCTCTTTGGTAAGTGTTGAATCAAGTTTTAAAAGAAACTTTCCTAGATTTTTAATCTTCAAGCTCTTAGCATATCACTTCATATTATCAGCTGATTAAATGGAGAGTGCAGGGGAATTACCATACTGTTATCTATAAATGATTTGTTTATAGATGCACTTATACAGTTTGCAGACCTGAAATAATAGGCCTTGTTTGGAACACTAAGTAATAGTTCACATAGTTCAGTATAAGGTTAATTAAAAATGCTGATGTATATTTCATTACCACATAAGTGGCAAGTAGCTGCCTGTGGGATCAGTTCTGTGAAGAATTCTAGGCCAATTATCCTTCAGATTAATGCCTGACAGTGGGAAATGGACGTGATTTGCTTTCTTAACCAGTAGATCACAGCTTCTTTAGGCTGAAGTGGTACACTGAGCACTGTGCTAACATAATGTGTTTTCTGCCTCTGAGTAGGTTGTAGGTCCTGAGTGCACTAATCCCTTATCTATGCCCATGTGTTCAAGGCAACAACCAAAGCTTCCAATGACTGGTTGCGTAGGCTGGAAGACTGCCTGCTATGATGGCTTACAAGTTGATGCTGAGTAGTTACTCTAGGAACTAACTGAAGTGCTAGGGTTGCTGGATAGCCTCCTGCTTGGTCTTTCTGCTGGGGGAAACAGTGAAATGGATAGGAAAAACTGAACCAAAATTACTCTTCTTTCCTACTTGGATGAAGTATAATGTAAAGCTATAGTTTTAATTCTGTTCAGTCCTTTCAGAATTTTTTATTAACTTAATATTATTCCCCTGGTGTAATACCTGGCTAGAACTCAAACTTGTAGTTTCCATTTGAGTAATTTTTTCAGTAGTAACTATTCATTATTTCTAAGTCTTTGTGAGTGATGCTAATCATGTAGGTATGTCTTTTCACCATTTGTATGAGGTTTTGGGCACCTCATTTGGATTGTTTTGTTGATGTTGTCAAATCTGAGATTAAGCCTTTCTGCAGATTTATCTGAAAAGGGCTGAGTGGAGGGAATGTAGAAAGCAAGCATAGTTCTTTTATTCAGGCTTGGCACCTTAAACATGGCTGTGCATACTGTCAGTAATGGATGCCAAGCTGTGCTGTAATAAAACAAATGTTAGCTGTTTTAAAAATTTCATTGTATTGATGACTGATTAGCTGTTTGAGCAGTATCAATTATAGTCAATCAGCTTTTGCTAACAACCTCTTTTCCCTTTTCACCCTACAGTATTTAATCCTCAAGATAGCCATCCTGACATGGGAGACAGTTTTACATGTACTTAATTGAAATCCCAAGAGAATAGTCAATGTAATTTCAAGCTAAACCACAAAATGAAGAAATAAGAGCAGATGGCCCCTTCAGGGGAAAAAAAAAGGAAAAAAAAAAAGAGAGAGAGAATGGATGCTCCTGGCCAGCTACAGTTATTCTCATGCTTCTTGCCAAGAGGGTACTGTCAATAGATTGTTATTATGCAATGGTAAAGTACAAGCTGTATGAATTTAGTGAAAAAAGCTTTTCCTCATTCTCAGCCCTTTCTGATATTTAGTGTTATGTTCATGTTTTTAAGATGATAGTTATAGAAAACTGAAATAGTAACTTGTTAGATTAAATTTGTGTTGCTTTAGAAAGGGATACTGTAAAAAGAGCAATCCTGGGCATGTAGTTCTATTTAGGATCCACAAAGATTATAAATGCATTTCTGGTATTTTCTGACCCTGTGACACACTGATGATTGAGTCTAAACCCACATGTCAAATTTGGAAGAAGTATTTGTGCCTGTGTTTATCCTGATGCCATGAGAAATAGCTTATCTTTCCTGTGATTGATTGTTCTTTTCAGATATTTTAGGGGAAAGTCAATTCAGTTAAGCATTTTTATTTCTTTGGTGTATGCAAAACAGCATATTGTAGCCTTTTAGGTGGTTATTCTGTATGTTACTGGATATGTCATGCATGTCCTTGCTCTAAAATCAATGAATTGAGAAGGGGAAGCAAGATATGAAGTTTAGTAACACATGACCCATTCTTTAAGAACACTTCATGGATCCACAAGTATCCATTGTGACTGTTTGGGTTTCTTGTTTTTAATAAATGCACTTTTTGCTTTGTTTCTCTCTAGTAGCAAGGAGTGATAGAACAATCTACCCCGTTAAGTGATTATTGTTCAGCTGTCCTTCATTCTTTGGTCACCAAGACTGAATTTCTTAAGCAGCTATATTTTTCAAAATGCATCCCCTTTGTCCTCTGCCAAAACTAGAAGGTAACTTCATTCTATACTTTAGGAAAATAGAGCTTCAAAATTTTCTTATCCATATAGAAGCAATTTGAGCATCACTGAACCAAGAAGTAATGGCACCTCAGGTACTTGACGTTGGCACTTTTCTTACTGTTTCTTGGCAGACAGAAGTGATGAAGGAGCAGAAACCTGAATATATGGGGTTAAGAAGGCAGTTGGGGAACAGACAGGGCAGGTGTCTGCTTGGTAGCAGTTTCTGTAGCTTCCCAGTGCAACTGTTTCAGTTTAGGTTTTGCTGTCTCACCTTAATTGTAGCTGAATTTCTCAGGCTATGAGTTGTTCCACTGCACTTGAAGGTGTCAGCTGCCTTGTGCATATGACACTCTGTAATAGTGGATTTTCTGTGCATAATCTGTAGAAATGTATTGAAATCTGCTATTTAAACTGTTCAGTTTAGGAATTACTCTCCTAACAAAGTTCATAATACGCCCCTTCACTCATCACAGGGAAAAATGTGTTTGGTGAAATTTGGGATTTTGAAATTAGCTGCATTAAAACTAAACTAGTAACAGGTCTGCAGTTAATTCATCATATAACTGTGTGACATAATGGGGTTGCAGTAAAACTCAGGCATCACATTTCCACTTCTATATAAGCACTTGATTTTAAACTGTCTTGAAAACAAATTAGTAAGAAAAATGAACTTTCAATATCTTGACTGCTGAGTATTTGCACAGAACATACAGGTATACTGCTTCTTACATCTCTAAGTCTTAGTCATGTCTGTTGAAAAGAAACTTGACCTTGACCTTTAAAAAATGCTTTTTACCAAAGAAATGTGCTTTTTTCTGTAAAGCAAATTACTAACTTGAAATATAACTTAGAAGGAACTGCTTACTTTTATTTAAGGTAAACATGAAGATATTTTCTTTAGAGAGATTTTAGTTAAGAGCTGTTTCCTTTGGCAAGTGAAACCATTCCACAAATGCTACTTAAGCTGTAGTATATTTTAACTTTGTAATGTGTGTTTCAGCCAAAGCTTAGTGGCAGTACTTGGTATCTTCAGATACTTATGCAGGTATTAAACATAGTCTGTTTAATTTTTTTTCTTAAGTTGAGTAATGTTCTATTAGGTGAATGCTAGAAATACTAGTTTAAGAAAAAACTTTCTTTTTCAAATGCCATGAAAGTTGGAAGATTTGCTTTCCTCAGTGAAGGTGCTACATGGGCTAGCACATGGCCCAGCAGAGACCAGGCTTAGTGTAGCTGTGGC
This sequence comes from Pithys albifrons albifrons, assembly GCF_047495875.1. Taxonomy (NCBI): domain Eukaryota; kingdom Metazoa; phylum Chordata; class Aves; order Passeriformes; family Thamnophilidae; genus Pithys; species Pithys albifrons. The sequence goes on along the minus strand of NC_092461.1, from coordinate 34,872,284 downwards.
TGCTTTCCTGCAAAGTGTTTGCTTTCCTGCGAAAAGTTGTCTGTTGAAAGTTGTTTGTTCCTCCCCTTATGAGTTGCCACTGGAATGAGTCCATAAACTGGACTTTCAGAGTTTACAGCACTTTGAGGGGAGTGTAGTCTTGCAAAATTCTGTGGAGTGATTCAACTAATTTTATGAGAATATGCTTAATAGACTAATAATTGGGAAAAAATTGAATGTGGTAACAATATGCTTAATTCTGTGTAATATGTATCTTGATACACAGAAAATAATTTGTATTCACCTGCTACTGAGCATGTGAAAGGGATAGTAATTAATGTTATCCCTCTGCTAGTTAAAAATTAATTGGCTGCTGAGCTTTTAACATCCTGTTTATGCTAAGGCTCATACATAAAATTTCCACTTAAATTTCTTTAAGCTGCACTTTCCCATAGGATGGTAGATGTACAAGCTGCCTTTTATATGTTTTTCCTGCCAAGTTTTGTTACTGCAGCCAAGGACCGTAATGGATGACAAATAATAAAAGTACTGCCTACAAAAATTTTGTAAAAAAGTAGGGTTTTATCTCTTTTATGTGCTGGCAGTGGGATAAATAGCCTTCTGAAGGAATCATGAAATGGTTTGGGTTGGAATGAACCTTAGGGGTCATCTAGTTCCAACCCTTCTGCCACGCGCAGGGCCACAGTCCACCTGGCTTGTTCAAAGCCCCATTCAACCTGGCTTTGAGATTAGAGGATTAGTGATGTGTTAATGTAATCCAGGATGGTGATGCCTAAAGGTTTAGTGTATTTTGTAGGTTTTTAGAACTTTTAGGATTATGTAAGTTTTCTGGGTTGCTCACATATTAGAAATCATTGGGCACTTTTGTACAGAATGTTTCTCACACTTTCTCATGCCTTGACAAGGCAATAGTGTTTGTGAAGAACCACCTGCAGATAGCATAAAGACAAAACACAAGAAGGCCTAGAGGTCCTGGAGCTTCTCCAACGTGCAGTTCTGAAGATCTCCATGGGTGGGGCACCAAGGTAAATGAAAACCATGGTTGGTCATAGATAGCTCATATGTTAATTGCTGGAAAGTTATAAAAACTGTAACATCCCTGGTCACAGGGTGTGCAGACCTCTGCTGTGCACCTAGAAACTTCTAATAAGGGTATACAATCTTTCTCCACTAGTGTTGTATCAAGCATCTATTTTGCGGAATACTGTAGGCAAGCATGGTGTGTTGAAATTAGTCCCCTTTATTTACATGTGTTAACTAACCTCCATAGGTTTGCTTCATACATCTGTGGATCAGAATACACAATTGCTTTCAGATACTTGGGTTGTTACCTTTCCCATAAATATTCTCTGAAAGCATTTTTCAAATTCTTGATGTTTTTTTATGGTTGTTTTACAGATTAATGTACAACCCATCCATTTTGTCCCATGTGGTTGATTTTTTTCTATACAAGTTTATCTTTGCACAGCTTACTTACATATCAATAGTTTGTGCTTTAGTAAACAAACTTTCAGATACTGTGTTTCAGGAATCTAAGCAATTAACATCAGAGGACCAGGAAACTTTTGTTAGAATCAACAAGCTGAGAAAATCATAAACAGTAAGTTGAATCAACAGATAACTCCAGCATATACTGTTTTCAGTGGTTAATCTTTCACTGGCTCCAAAGCAGTGGTTACATTCACTTTCCTGGTTTACTTGATCAGTGCAAAGTCACAAAATATTTAGCTGTTTTCATCAATTCTGTAGAAAGATTGAGGTTATGCTTGTTGGTAATGGTTAAGCTGGATGAGTGGTTATGAGTTTTCTATTCCTAACAGTGTCCGTTTACCCTGAGCTTTATACTGAATTCAGTATAAGAATTTAGAAACATTATAGGTACTTGTGATAAGCTCATCTGTTTCTTTCCATAACTCTGTTTGAAATATGAATAATGACAAATGTTTATTGGACAGAAAATGTATTTTAAAAAATTATGTTCTAGGAAGCAGTGGAAAGAGCTATGTAACTTTGGAAGAATGTGCATTTTCCGCCCTGCGGAGTACAGTAATGGTGGGACTATGGACAAGGAAGGCAATGGCCTGCTGTACCCTGGGTCTGTCCATATAAATTTCTCTTGACTGTGCATATATAATCCTGCGATACATTAACAACATTAATTTCTAGCATGCTTTCAGGTAACAAATCATGGCTTTCTGGGCTACAGTATTTCATGAGAAATAAATCTTGGGGGACGACAGAATTTTCTAGAATATTTTTCAAAGTACTGAAGATGGAACAAAACTTTCCTTCAAACAATTGTTTCAAAACTCTTCAGTAAAACAGCAGAAATCAAACAAGCAGCTTGCTTAAACTTGCATGAGTGCTGGGTAGAGAGCAAGGATCACTACTTCCAAAGTGCTGGGAGTGTTGCTCTGGTGTCAGTCCAGGTGCTGGTGGCCTTTGCAAGTGCACCTTCCTGGCTGGTGTTCAGCTTGTTTGAACAAGTCCTCTTCTGCAAAACTGCTTTCTGGCTGTTTGGTTTCCAGGCTGCTCTTATACATGGGGTTATTCCTCCACAGGCACAGGACTTTGACTTCCCTTTGAACTTCATGAGGCTGCTGTTAGCCCATTCCTCTAGCTCTTCAAGGTACTTCTGAGTGTCATCACAATGTTCTGATGTTTTAACCAGTCCAGTTTTCTGTTATCTGTAAACTTGATGAAACTGCACTTTGTGCTGTCAGCCAGACCATTGATGAAGATATTAAACACCCACCAGTGTCCAGGCTTCCTCTGGGCTGGTGATGATGCCTCTAACACAACACTTTGAGCCAGGCAGGTCAGTTTTTGGTCCATGTCTTTAGCCTCTACCTCATCAGTTCATGTGAGGATGGTGTGGGAGACAGTATAAAAGCCCTACCGTAGATGGGGTGGATGAATCAGCTGCTTTTGTCTCATCTGTGGGGTGCTCATGTTGTTGATTGCTCTGTTTGGTTAGGACTGACTTCCCTGTCACAAATTGATGTGAGCTACTCACACTCACCTTGCGCTACTATGTTTAGAAGTGATTTTCCAGGGCTGTTTACTGCATCACCTTTCAAGGGATCCAAGGTGAGTTTTAACATCCCGTTGTGCCCCATTTCCTCCTCCCTGCTCTTGAAAATGGGACTGATATTTGCTTTGCTTCAATCATCAGTGATGTTCCCTGATAGCCACGATCTTGTCATCAGCAGGCCACTCTTTTTATATCAGCCAGCTCCCTCAGCATTTGTGAATGTTTCCTGAAATTTCTGGTTTAGTGTTGATTTCAAGTAAACTGTGACTTACAGAAGGTGTGAGTTCTGTTTTACTGCGATTTATCAGTGGAATGTGACACTTTACTGAGCTAAGGATTGCCAGACTGAGCTGTGCCCTGGCCTTCTGTCAGCTGGGATGGAGGGTGCTGGCAAGCTCTAGTTGCTCAAAAGGATTTTTAGGGAAGTGGGGGAAGACAACACTACTATGTCTTGCTGATGCCTACATAAATCTTGCATAATGCTGGATAAACATCTGTACACTTATTTGTGTAACTATCAATTATACAAAATACAGTGATGGAAAAATCCCTGGTGAGGATGTGTTTTGATAGCATAGCTGTCTTCCAGTATTAAATGTGGTTTGTTTCAATCTGTCATCGGGTTTTTAGGCTACATTGCCTTTTCCAGTGCCCTAGAGCTTTAAGTTTGGTCTTTAATAGTTCTCAAATCTGTCTGTTTTAAAGTTCACTAACTGGATGTGCTATGGTTACTGTTTCAACTTGGCAATAGTTTAAAATGTGGTATTTGCATGTTAAGAACTGCAGGTTGATCCATTTCTCAAGTGAGATCTGACATAGGCTTTTTCTTGTGAAAGTTGTCAAAGGAAGTCAAAGTTTGAGCAGTGCTATGCACGTAATAAGGAACAAAGATTATAGACCCTTCTTGATGACTCACCAAAATGACAAGTTAAATCTCATGTAAAGGCTACTTGGCTGTGTTCATACATATAAATGAAAAAGATGGAACAGTTGCTTTTTAAGGGTTCTTGATACAAAATATTCACTTCATTTTGCCTAAGCTCCGTGCCACAAGTAGTATAAGATGCTCTATAGGTTGGATCCCCTTCTGAAATAAGTCATGGCTTGGCATTTAAATCTGTATTGAAAGTAGCTTTATATCTATACTGCCAATTTCCTTTTTGCTCATGCTGCTTTTTGAGGGAACATGCTTAAAAATCCATAAGAAATTTCTTCTAAACAGAAAGATCACTTAACACTAACTCCATTTTGTTCCTACCATAGCTTCTATATAGTTCAGAGGGCTTTCAGAGCTTTTCCTTTGGGGTTTTGTGTGCTACTACATAGAATAATTTATAATCACTGAGATTGGAACAGATCTCAAAGGGTTAACTCAGCACCACCATGTTCATCGCTAAACCATGTCCCTAAGTGCCACATCCATATACCTTTTGAACACTTCAGGAATAGTGATTCCATAATTTCCCTGGGCAGCCCATTCCAATGCCTGGCCACCCTTTCAGTCAAGAAATTTTTCCAAATTATTATCCAGTCTAAATCTTCCCTGGCACAACTTGAGGCCATTTCCTCTTGTCACGTGTTACCTGTGAGAAGGGATTGACCCCCCCTCTGGCTGCAGCCTCCATTTTTGTGCTGTGATGTGGAAGTGTAAAAATGTCCTTACAAAAGGGAATGGTACTTGTACAGGGTCTTGTGCAGTAGATAAGGTAACAAGACAGGGTCCTTTTTAAGGCACTTCCTACTCAGAGAAAAGACCATAAGGTGCTAGCAGTTCTAAGAAGCCTCTGGAGCTCCAGAGTCCTGCTTCAAGCAGGACAAAAGCCAGTATTTCTGCCAATAATCAGGCAGTAAAGTTAGGTGTTCCTGAGACAGGGAGGAACATGGCAGTCAAGTTTGAAGGGCTTGGGTGTAGTACATTGAGTACTTTGTTTCCACCTTTAAGTTAACTTTGGGTTTTTGTATTTTATTTTTAAGTTACAGAACAAATGAGGTTTATGGTGGGGTTTTTGTTTATTTGTTTGGTTTGGATTTTATTTGTTTGTTTTTTGTTTTGTTTTGATTTAGTTTTTTTTGTAGTTAGTGGATTCCTGACCTTGCTAATTTAAAACCATTCATGTTTAAAGAAAGCCATAAGCAGAAGGTAAATGATACAGGTGATTTTAGCGTTTAGTTATAAGTTCAGAATGAGAAATAATTTTCATTGGAGTGTGGTGTGTATATGGGACTGATGCCTATGTCTCATGTTGTTTTCTTCCTGAGCAAGACTGATTAGACATCTATTAATCTGTTATATGATTTTGGCAATTTCTACTGTGGTACTTTCTGTCTTATTGCTAAAATTAATCAGTCTAAACAAATTTCAGTGGAGTCATTTTTAATGTGAAGGTTATAGGTGTTCAATTAGACTTGAATTACTGAAATAGAGGCCCATTCAAAATATTTGTCATACTGGTGACTGAAATATATTTTCAGATCAGTGTAGACAGTAGTACTTAGACTGTAAAATAGAACTTAAAGTGCCTGTGAAAGCAATTTAAATAAAGATGGTTTTGAGTCTTTCAACAGGGATATTATTATTAACTTGAAGATTCTGAATGCTGTAGATATCACTCTAGCATGAACCACTTATTTTATTGTAAATTCAAATTAGATTCATTGTCAGTTGCTTTTACAAAATTAAGGTGGCATATGAAAGGCAGTTATTCTGAATTCAGCTATTGTTAATAATGTGCATTAGTTGAAACAAATTCCTATATTTTTTATGCACAGTTCATGCTCTTAATGTATTACTTGCTATGCCATTTCAAAATTACGACCTATTAAAGAGGCAAAATTTGTGATTTTAAGACTACTTTTTTAAAGCATCAAAATATTGTCTGAGTAGGGTAAACGAAGTTTTCTGAGGCTCAAAGGATGAGGATGAGTGGAGTAATAGAGCAGCATCATTAAAAATTGAAAAATTTATGGAATTTTTTGTCTTTTAGACCCATTCAGGATGGGCTTATATGTTGCCATTGCACATATATTTAGCTTCCTTATTTTAAAATTTTTGAGGCTATTTTTGTTTGCTTGATTACTTTAGTTTTCTAATTTGCCTTTTTTTGTGAAGATATACTGATTAGTATTTACTTTGGAGAAATGTCTTGGGAGTGGAAAAAGGGATATTTTTCTAAGCATTTACTCACATCGGAAAATGTTCAGTTGCTGCTCTTAATTGTGTGTTTTTCTGAGGGACTGGGATGCTCCATGCAGTTGAAAGTGGAGAACTCTGGATCTTTTGTGAATATCTACACAGAATGACTGCTTTGACGCAAACTAGACTATGCAAGACATGTTTTAAGCTACTAAAAAGCAGGAGGCTGAGCTTGTTTCTTCTGTTTAGTGCAAACATTGGGAGGGTTGTCCAGCCTCATTATGATCAAGAGGACAGGGAAAGTGAGTAGCAGGTCTATTAGAGGCTGCTGTCAGGAAATCTGTGGGTTTTTTTCTGGCAAGCCTTTTGAAGTGTAATAAAGCCTTAGTTTGGTGATTCTAGTTCACGTTCCTGCTGTGCATAATGTTTTCAGCTCAAAAGTCAAATGTTTGGAGAGGTACTGAGTCAGGGAACTGTAAATCATCCCCTAGTGGGACAGGAAATAAGGGAGTCCAGTGTGAGAGATGCATAACCAGAAGCAGAGTCAAGACCATTTTACTATAACAATAATGAGATTAAGCTCTCATCAATATTGTCAAAATTAGAACTATAGCTGAGTTCACGATCCTGTGTTACTAAATGTTGGATTTACCAGAAGTTGTGGAAGGACTTTGGGCATTAAGTCCATCCAGAATGGCAGACTTCCTATGACTTGGCTTCATTGTGGAAGTTCAAATTGTGATTGTTTGTTTGTTTTTGTTAGATGTTCTTCAATGTGCCTTCTGAGATACAGTGTAGATTTTCCCACAATGGAAATTTTCAAATCAATAGTATAGAATGCTGCCAAGTTTTAGCTGTGGAATAAAAAGTAATGTTTTTACTGCAAAGACTGTTTCAGAAGTTCCTACTGATACCCTGAACTGTAAAAATTGTAGGAAATTTGATAAAACTCAACTTATTGTTGGGTTTTCCTTCAGTAAGGAAAAACTATTTTTTTGTTCCAAATTTCTGCTACAACTGACTTGGAAGTCCTCTTTTTGCTTTGGGAGCTTTTCCCTTAGAAAAGCTTGTGTTCCTTTAAGGGGCTCTTCCTAAAATGCAAACTAATAAATCAATCAAAATCTGGTTTTTTTGTAGTGCCATCATTTTGGTTTTCTTTTTTTTTTGTCCTAAGATGAAGCCATAAGGAATCATACTGCCAGAGGAGACTGCCATGTAGCTCAGTGTTGTATCTACAGATATGGTCAATAGCAGTGATTCTTCAAGAACTGAAAGGACAGGAAAACTATGTAAAGATACTTCTACAGCCTTCAGTTTGACGTAAGAGCTTTTGGAACTCAGTGTAGTGGGATTTTTATAAGTCAACTGTGAAGTCTTAAGAAGTTACTGAGAAATGTTGTTGTAATGTGGGCTTGATTCAGTAGTTGAATGATACACTTGCTTGATTTACCTGGTCTAAATTTTGATGTTTCTTTTTCTTAGACACAAGGTAATAAAATTGCCCCAATAAAGTGAAATATATTGGTGCTATTGTATAATGTTAGTAATTCTCAAACCTACTTTATTTAGGACTTTTTTAAAGGATAATGAGATGCTTAAAATATTCTCACTTTGAAGAGGAATGTGGAAACTACTTCTAGTGCAATTGCAGTGCAGTTCCATTGGTGCCCTTTTCTCTAAAGCTACAATCATTTGGATGTCCTAGAAAGAGCCTTGAATTTTCCACTTGTTCTTCCCCCTGGAGTAGTAAAATTATTTGGATTTAATGAGGTGGTTGATAAGACTTGACAATCTTAGTAAAAATAGTAGCAAGTTTATTAAAAAATTATAGGCAAATTTACCTGGTTTGTTTCTCTTGATCTTGTGTTAAGGAAATACTGTGTTAAGGTCAAATGAAATAAACATTTCTGTTGACTTTGACATTTGATCTTAGATTTATTGTATTGATTTACTATAGACAAATAGAGCATCACTTTGCTCTGCATTAAATAGAAGTATTTATATTGGGTTAACAGAGGGAGCTGGAATCTGGGCTTGTAGTTCTGCCTGAGGAAGATTAATTCTAACTGAAGATTAATGTGAAACAATTCTACTTTGTCATTATCTGATGTATCTAGCAACGTTATTTGGTGAATTAACTGAGGACTAATCATTACTTAGATCTCTGCTATGATTGACTGTAAAGAAAAAAAATCCATGCAATTATTACAACATCTAGTTAAATTCCTGTTTCATTAGCTGCATCCTTGGTCTGGAAACATGGGATTTTAATCTCTAGCATTATGGGAAGCTTTAATCACATTTATTTACTGTTTGTGATCTAGGAAATGTCATTGCTTCATATAGCTAAGCAGTACAGAATGTAATCTAAGGATTAAGAAAAGGCAAATCTTCCTATCTATTTGACCTTGAAAATCTGATTGGATTTCCTGTGTGATCTGGCAGGATTTTTCCCTAATTATCTAAAGCTTGATGTATGTGAATGATATTGCATGAGCTGTGCAGATATGAATAAAATTCTAATGCTTAGCTATATTTCATATTTCTCTAGGATTTGAGTGTAAATGAATGGAAATTTGTATGGCTATGTGTGATGTTCAGATCTGCTTAATTTTTGATGCAGATTGAACTACAAGTTCGAATCATTCTCTTGAGCAAAATTAAAACTCAAACAAGTTATCTGTAAATACCAAAAACTGATTTTTATTAATTGATTGCGAGAGAGATGCGAAATGAAAAGAGGAAAAATAAGAAAGGTTAGGAAAAGTGCTTAAGATTATTTATAGAAGCAGAGAAAAGATACCACCATGAAAAACTACTTGAGTGCCTTATCCATGTAACTGAGAGGAAGGGGGGGGATGCAGATGCTCTCTGTTCTGCCACGATGTTATCTCTTGGCTGCAAGAGGATGGTGAGTCTTTGAAATGCAAAATGCAGTTATTTCCCCTCACGACCAGACCGGCTGGCTTCTGGAGTAGCTGCAAAAGAGGGTACTTTATTTTAGCCTGTAAGAGAAAAATTCAGAGAAAAGATATACCTCCACAGACAGTCACAGACTATTCAGGCTGCCAGGCAGTCTCGCTCTAGGCCGATGCCCTCTCTCCAGGCTGACAAGCAGTCTCTCTCGAGGCAGATGACAGCTGGTGGTGTTGGAAGAAAGGTAAGACGAGCTGAGAGGAGAGATCAGAAGAAGACTAGGCAAGGCGTCCTAGTTTCTCCTTGTCTCTTGTTCCTCCAACTTCTGAATTCATCTTCAGGTTTTTATAATGCTTTCTCAACCTCTACACATGTTTTTTGGCACGTAGTCAGGTCCAGATGTGGGAAACTGATCACAAAAGGCAGGATTTTCTGGCAGGAAATATTTCCTTGAGAAAGCTTTTCCACTAAAGCTGACATAGCAATGTTAGCAGAATGTATTGAGAGGCAGAAAACAATGGAGAAACATATTTTTGACTTGTTTACACGCTACACTATGGTAGTGGGATGTGGCTGTTAGAAAAGTAATTTGACTTTAAAACAAGTGGGGAAAATTTTGATCCATTTTGCTGAGAGTTGTTTTGCAGCCTCTTATGTGTTTCAGTAGCTTCTTCAAGCAAGTAGAAAGTTGTTAAAACATCACAAGTATAAGAATAAAAAGTCCTTTTTCTTAAAATGGTCAATAGAAAGTTGTGTAGATATGTGGACTAGGAAAACTGATTTTTAGAAGTAATGACTGGGTTCCTTTTCATATTGACTTCAGCTTCTTCAGGTTCAGTTTTTACCAGAGAAAGAAGGGAATAGTCTTTCAAAAGCTTTTTAATTTTTTTATTAACTAAATCAAAATACTCATAAATTATGAGTGTATTTAACATTAATCACAGTGTGAAAATAAAGTCCTTCAAATATTGAATCAAACGAACTTCTTTAAGCTAAAATATTTCAGAAATACAAACAGAAGTGTATTGATCTCCTAAGAAATTTATGCACCTGTCTCAGCTGAAGAAGGTTGCTGTGATAGAACTCTGTACTTGACTCTTGAAATACATGTTACCCTTAAGTACTTCTGAGATGTCTGAATGTTCCTGAAACAACTCACTTCTAGGTGTAATATTTCTTGGCAATTTCTGGGAAGGTCCTTAAAGCACTGATTGATAAACTTGTGGTTTTCATTTTTCCGGGGGCAGGGACATTGCAGTGTATGCCATGTTGTGCATTTGGGGACAGAGTCATACAGCTCACCAAGAAAAAGCAAGTTTTTACCTTTTCCAGTTCATAAAAAATACGGTGGCTTTTGGTAACAAACTTATTTTAGAAATTTAGATTCTTCAAGAAAAAGTCCTGCACTGTAACAATTGTTATAATGACTGAAAGCTTGTAAAGGTCTTGTATCAGCCTATTATCAGTTGAACTAACAGGAGGTTTTGGTGCACTGATCTGTCACAAAAAAGGTGCAGCAAAGTGCATTAATTGAATTTTTAATATTGAATTGAACGGAGTTGAACTGTGCTTTTCTGATTTTGGACAAGTCCTGGTCCTAACATTTAAAGACAATACTAAATTAAGTAATCAAATTTTGTTCTAATTGCATTTGCTTCAGTCATAACAAGTGGATGTATTCTTATTAGTTTTACTATTTGGTATTTCTTTGTAAAATATTGCAAAATAAACAGCATGCTTTGGTCAGTTCTTAGCTTTTATAGTAATACTGTATACCAACAGCAGCCTTAGATATTAGTGTTGGGTTTTTACATATAAAACATAAAAACCTCTTAAGTATCTAATCTTGTTTTTCAAGAGAAATCAAAGTTTTATCACTACTGCCCTTGTTATACCAGGAAAGAGGGGTGCTAGACATAGTTTATTTGTATTTGAATGCTGTGATAGTACTATGCTTTTGTCTGAGTGTGATACTTGGAAAGTTTGACTTGTAAACAATACCAGTCACCTACATTTTGAGTGGGAACATTACACCCTATAAAATTTTAACTCCAGAACTTAATCTCACCTGGAAATGAGTTCCAAGTTAAACAGATGTAACTTCACATCTGTTAAATTGCCCATAATTCTCTAGTATATAATGTGGCAACTCTAAAGAACATGTGAATTTCATTTTTGCCTAATTTGGCTGTTAAAATGTTCTTCAGTTATTAACCTGTGGGGTAAGGGTGTTGGAGTTGGTTTTTTCCAAGCATGCTGAAACAAAGGACATTTCTGGAACAAGGCTGCTTTGTTAGGGCTCCTCCAGAATTTTTACATTGCTAGAATCCATATAAATCAATAAATTTGGGGGGACTTGACAAGATGCTAAAGTATAGCTGGGAAGGCTTTTCTTTCAAGAAGCCATGAGAGAGTCTGAGGCTAGTTTGGCTTGCTTAATTCTTCAGTCACTGAGCACTAACTTAGATTAATTGTATTTATTTCCTGTACTGTGCTAGTGAGGTGAAAACTTACATGGAAGACTGGAGTTATAGGGAAAGATGTTGGCATCTTCATTTCAGTAGTATTAAAAGGGAATGGTCTGGTGGTATTAATTAAATAAAATCTAATGATGCATGGATTTTTTTTTTCTGTAGTAAGAAATGTGTTGGTTTATTCTGGTTTTCATTGAATGTAACTTTAAACTAGATTCATTCTTTTAAAATGTACTAAAGGATGCTTCCTCCTATATTTTTGATCAGTTTCTTTGTGTTAAAGTTTTTGTTACTGTCTCCTCTTTGCATAAGATCGCATTCCCACTAAACCAACTTCAAGGTCTTGATAAATGTCCTTAAATTCTACTGGCCAAGTAGAGTAGAAGGGTGCTTCTTGTTATGAAAAACTGTCAAGATATAAAGGTGAATGTGGAGGACAAATAGATTCCCATAGAAGAACTTTTCTGACTCTTTTGCAATTAATTGTTTTTTTGGATGTGGTAATATATTTAATGCTGCAACCCCAGTGTGCTGGAAATATCCAATCCAGCAAATACCTCAAGCAGTGCCTCACTTCAAGTCTCTGTATGCACCTCCTGATTTCTCACTAATGAAATGAAATCTGGACTTTTTCATTAGCACACTGGAGAGTCAATATTTGGAGAGACTTAAAATCAAGAGTCAGTTTTTTATGTATATCTGGAATGAATAGAGACATGCAGCTTCGTTTGAACTTCTAAATCCCATTCCTAATAATATAATTTTTGGTATAACACTAATCTCAGATTTTTGGGTATCATCTATGTCCCTCAATTACATTCCTGAAATTCTGAAAGATTAAATTGACATTTGCTCCTAAGTGCACTGTAGATAGCCACTGTTAAAGCCGCATACTTTGTTTATAGAAGAGGCATGATATCATTGACTATTATGTTTTACGTTTTGGAATTTAAACATGCACAAAGGTGTCAGAGTAGTTTTTACAACTTGAGTTGTATAAAAATGATATCCAAAGTGTAAAGTTAAAAGCTAGTATAATGTTTGCTATTCTATTCAAGATGGAAATATAAATATAAGAAAAGCCTAAACCAAAACATGCTTTACTCTATTGACTTTGTATGCCAATTATATGTATTAATTACACAATATGCTATATGTATTGTGCCGTACATTATTAGTTTTGAGATTTATTTATGGTGATTGTGAAGGTTTTCAGCATTTAGATTGTTGTATGAAACTGATAAATAACTTCTTTTTTAACAGAAATTGAAAAATTCCAAAAAGGGGAAGGAAAGGAAGAAGAAAAGTATATTGATGTAGTCATCAATAAGAATATGAAGTTGGGACAAAAAGTTCTAATTCCAGTAAAACAATTCCCTAAGGTAAGCCCAATTTTCATACTTGATAAATTTAAGTGCATGTAAAAGACATTTCACTAGTATCTTAACTAGGTTTTTTTAACTGTTACATTTAAAAATATTAATCACTACTGTTGCTGTTCTGCAATCTTTTCTGTAAGGGTGCTAAGATAGAAATAGTTCTTGTTGGAATAAATGTGCAGGGAAGTTGTGCTGGTCACACAAAATAGTATGTTGAGGGCAAATAAGTGAATCATTTTCAGGACAGCAGGATCTTCCTGGTCAAAATATCAGAAGGAAAAATAATATTGAAGTTGACTTTGATGCTAGACTTTGAAACTTCCTTATTGTAGCTTAAAATGCACCATTAAGGAAGTAATTGTGTAAATTTTCTTCTCATCCTCTTAAGTTTCAGCCATTGTTAGTCTTGAATGACTTATATCTACGCTACTAAATTATGCAGTCTGTTCTGGAGGGGTAGGGATTGGTTTGTTAATATCTTTGACCACCATGAATTCTTAACACTTCTTTACTGCCAAGTATTATTCTGCACTAAAATATTGCTGCCTGGAAGCATTTATTCAACATGCAGTAGGCTGTGGAACTTGATTATTTTGGTCCCATTTAAAATTCTAAGGTTAATGTTATGACAATCAGATTAGCATTTTTTCATTTGTTTGAAATTGCTTTTTCTTCCTGTTAGAAATTTCAAGACACTACTCATGGAGGAAAAATTCCTTCATTACGTCTTCCATATGTTTAGGAAGACCTTTTCTAATTATTTTTTCCACACAGTATGAGTTTTGGTTTTTTGGGTTTTTGGTTTTTTTTTTTTTTTTTTTTTTTCCTCTCACAGGCCTATGCTGAGTAACTTGCAGGGATTGCTTTGCTGCTGTTGAAAGTTTCATGAAATACTGCTATAGTGAGTGGAAGAGTGCATATCATGTGGGCACCTCTTTGGAACTCTGGGTAAAGTTATCTCTATGACTAAGTAGAGCTATATACAAACATTCAGAAGCATAAAGATGGGAAGGTAAAAGACAGGGACAGCTCACTATATGGTCACCGTTTGTAAACAAGCTATTTTTCTTACAAATGTTAAGATGTAGACACTTGAGCTCAAGGGGGAGAAAGGCAAAATGGCTATTAAAAAAGGAAACACTGTATTCTGAGATTTCTGCTCCTTTAGTGTCAACTTTCTTTACAGAACTAAACACTGCCATCATTTAGGATGAGTAGTAGGAAACCCTTGCCATCTTTCAAATAGGTAGTTATGCAGTAGTTCTGGCCCACAGAAACAGTCTTTGACTGTCTGAGCTGGAATAAAGCCTGCTGTGTGCCATGGAATGAAACCTGATTTTATATCTAGACAGAGCTTTGTAATTCCATATGTCTGTTTAGAGCACCAGGATACAGCAGCACAGAGTACAACTGCTGTGCAGAATAGACATGCCATGTGAGTTCCTGTGTCTCCACTAGGACTTGCTCCACAGAAGCAGAGTACTGGTATCTCTACTTACACATTTCTCCCTTCTTGCAGAGTGAATAAAATCCTAGGTATTTTGTATTTAAGAATATTTTTACCCTAATATAAAGGGGCTCAATTTTTCTTAGAAATTTCCATTTTATTACATAAAAATGGCAATTTATATTAAAGGTTACTTATTAAAGATTTGGTATAGTCAAAAGAAACTAAAATTTCACATTGTATAGTAGCGTGGGGAAGGAGTTTCATTTCAGAATTATGACGGGCATCCTTGGTCTTCTCTGGAAACCACAAGGAGTCACTGCAATTCGCTATCCCTTGTTTACTAGAATTGGACTTGTTTTGTTTAGGATCTAATAAGTTATACTTTGAATGAAGTTACATAGATTTAATATGGCCAACTAAGAACCTTATCCTGGTGTAAGATAGTCTGCAGTGACATGAGTTTTTGATGTCTATACACAGAGGAAAAAAATGTTTGTGTTCTAATTTTTTCTCTAAATGCTAATCCTATTAATATTTTATGTTTTGAGTGGAAGGCTCAGAAGTTAAGGATGCTTTGTCAAGACTTGTGGGATAGATATCGGTTTGCTCCAGTCATCCTGGTTCCACTGAGCTCTGTGTGGAGGTCGTGTTGTATATTTAGCCATGTTGTTTGATTGGTGACAGCCAGCATGGCTTCACTGGGGGCAAGTTGTGCCTGACAAAACTGGTGGCTTCCCATGATGGGGTTACACTGTTGGTGGATAAGGGAAGAGCAACTGACATCTACCTGGACTTGTGCAAAGCATTTGGCACAGTCTCATATGACGCTTCTGTCACTAAACTGGAGAGACATGGATGGACCATTGATGGATGGAACACTTGGTGCAGAAGGAATTGGCTGGGTGGTCACATTTAGAGCTGTGGTGTCCTAGTGGAGAGCAGTGATGAGTGGTTTTCCTTGGGGGTTGCTACTGGGATCACTGCTATTTAACATCTTTGTTGGTGACATGGACAGTGGGATTGAGTGCACCCTTGGCTAGTTCCTTGAGGAAACCAAGCTGTGTGCTGCTGTTGACACACTGGTGGAAAGGGATGGCATCCAATGGGACCTGGACTGGTTCGAGAGGTGGGCCTGTGAGAACCTCATGAAGTTAAGCAAGGCCAAGTGCAAGGGTCCTCCATGTGGGTTGGGGCAATTCCAAGCACAAATACAGACTGGGAATAGAATGGATCAAGAGCAACCCTGAGACTTGCTAGGAGTGTTGGTTAACAAGAAGCTCACCATGAGCTGGCAGTGTGTTTTTGCAGCCCAGAAAGCCAGATGGGTCCTGGGCTGCATCAAAAGGACTGTGGGCAGCAGGCTGAAGGAGGTGATTCTGCCCCTTTGCTCCACTCCTGTGGAACACCACCTGGTGTACTGCATCCAGCTCTAAGGTCCCCAACGTAAGGACATGGACCTATTGGAACGAGTCCATAGAGGCCATGAAGATGACAGGGCTGGAGCACCTCTGCTATGAAGACAGGAGGAGAGAGACAGAGAAAAGAAGGCTCCAGGGAGACCTTATACCACCTTCCAGTACCTAAATGGGTGTTTACTAGAGAGTTGGAGATGGACTTTTGACAAGGGTGTGTAGTGATTGCTCAAGTGGGCTTGGCTTTAAATTGAAAGAGGAGAGATTTGTATCAGAGTAGGAAGAAACTCTTCAGAGATCAGTGAGATACCTGGCACAAGTTGCCCAGCAAAGTTATGGCTGCTCCATCCCTGGAAGTTTTCAAGGCCAGATTGTATGGGGCTTTGAGCAACCTGGTCTAATGGATGGTGTCCCTGCCCCATGGTAAGGTTGGTGTAGATGATCTTTTTAAGTTCTTTCATCCTGTACCTTTGTGTTTCTTTTCTTTGGAACTTATCATAAGGTATTGTGGTGCTCATGAAAACCTGAAATGGTCATTCACGTAAATGTTTTATGCCTGTGTTGCTGTTCTCTGTGCATGTTTTCTAGACCATTTTATCTATGATGGGTATTGGTATTGGTGTGCATGTGTTGTTGGTAGAGGGTAACAAGGGCTAGTCTTTAGGAAAATGGTTAAGATTTGTTTCTCAATCTTGAGCCATTTTCCTTCCTACTGACCATTATTGGTGACTAATGCTTCAGAAGAATGAAATTTAAGACTTAAATATGGATGAAGTCTATCTGGAAAGATCATTTGCATGTTGATATAGAATTTATAGTTCTAGAAAGCTGGCATACTCGCCTGCATTGCACACTAATGCTGTTACCTGTTGCGCAAGATCCTGAACAAAGCTATCCCTCCATTTTTTCAGGAGATGTAGTCTTTATGGTGTTAGTGACCTGAGAATCTGCTGTTTGAAGCTTACCAAATCATTACAGTAATTGATGAAGCTTTCAAACAAGCATTGGTTTACCAGTTTGGGTTTAATCTGAGTAACTTCAGTATGCAGGAAGTGGTGAGAAAAACTAAGTTTGTTTTGACTTCATTAACAAAACAATCCTTCCCTAGACAAATGATACTGCTTTTAAACTGCATCAAAAATCACCCATATTTTTTAAATTGTTGAATCATTAACAGGGTTAAATATCTGAAAATGAAAATAACAGATAAGTGATTTTACCAGCAGAAACTATTTGTTTATATTTCCCAGTGATGACTCTGGGAAGGAAAGATGCTCTTTCTGTTTGTGTATTGACATTTTATTAATCCTTTCTTACCTTTTTTATTATAAATCAGATCTGTGGACCAAAGCAGCCCATCAGTGCCCTGTCCCCATTTAGGCAGCTTGCTAGACCTGTCATGTATTTAATTGTCCTTTCCCTCTTGGAAACTTTTCTCTGACTCCTTGAATAAATCATAATAGCCTCAACATAGGTCAGGCAGCCCAGGCTCTGATCTGATCAGCCTGGCATGGTAATGCTTGCTCACATTACCTGTCCTGTCAAATACATTCTCATGAGCTCGTAGCTGGGTCCTATGCAATTACTTCTGACAGCCCTGGAAGGTGACAGGTTAACCGCAGCAGAAAGTTATCCAACTGAAGTGCAGAGCAGCAGGGTTTTTGTTGGAGAGGAATCTGGTAGACCTTACATGAAAAAGTATATAATGCACTTTTCGGAGCATATTTGCTCACCCTGAAAAAACTTACTGATTTTATGCAGTCTTACAATTTTTCAGTTTGGTCCAGCTCTACAGATTCCTGCAAAAGGTTGGAATTGCTGTAATGTGGAAATTACTCTGAGATATTTAGGTGAGACTTGAGTAAGCTTTGATAATTCTGTCTGCAGTCCTGTTGTAACTGGGACATACTCTACAAGCAAGGATTAGAGAGGTAAGGGCTTTTATGCAACCTTGTAGGAAAAAGGCTAACTCTGAGATAGTATTCAGTTCTAAATCAAGTTGCCTGTAGATAGGTGTCTATGTGGATGCTGAATGTCTAAACTGCAGTTAGTGGAATGAGATCTCGTCAGCTTAGGACATTGAGGTCAGGGTGACTTAGACCTTGCTGTTTGATCAGCTGAATACCTCAACTGACTTCAGTTCTTATGTGAAAATGTGACCTTTAAACCTGTGTTTCGGTTGCATTTCATGTTCAAATCATCTTCAAATTTGCACAGACTTCAAGGCAGAAAAATTGAGCTGGCCACTCAAGGAAGGTCATGATGTGGGTGTCTTAGCAAAGGGACTCTCTGGATCTATCCTAACACTGCTGTGAAATACCAGAATATGTGAAAAGTGTGTCAGAGCTTCAACACATACAAGAGAGGCAGGAGGGTGTTACCCCCGTCCATACATTTAATGAATATTATGATGTAGTTTAGTGTCAGAAATCTGACTTTTCTTTGGCAATTTTCTGAACTTGGGTGTTTTGAATTAAGAGGAAAAAATAGCTTCAATTGATGATAAAGGGGATGAGGATGGTTTTCCATGAGATGGATCAAAACTATGGGAGCAATTATTTCCATTTTGAGAGGTTACCAAAATTGCTCATAGATCTACACTTTAATGTTGGGTAAATCTCAGAAGTCAGGAAGAAATGGTCTGTGTTGTTCCCTGAAGTGATACTTTAAATATATTTTCACAAAAGTTATTGAGTTGTGGAAGTCCTATCCATCTAAACCTTTTAGCTCAACACTTAAAGTGAAAAAGTCTGTTTTGAAATGTCAGTGTCATATACAATATATCTGCAGTTGTTACATAAAGTCATAGAGAGATTAATATTTCAATCACATGACTAGTTAGAAAGCACTTTTTCATAATAGATTAGTTCTAAGGACTTCTTAGTAGAAATGAGAAAATGTGGTTGCATAACCAGAAATGATGTGGAAGTACAAGCATCAATTGTAATACCAGGTATAGCTTTTGAGCAACTTTACTGTAATTCACCAAGCCTTCTGTTGTAAATAAATGTTTAAAGAGCTATTATTATGTTATGTGAAGGAGAGTAGTTTGTGGTATAATGTAGGTGCTTGAAATATTTACCTTTCTACCGAAATCTTTTCTTTTTGAGATGAATAGGAAAAACCTTGAGGTTTTCCTTGTTTCACATCATTGTAAGGGAAAATGCTCTAAATCTTAAATTAACTTTTTTTTTTCTAGTGACCCTGGCACAGAGGAACCATTGCAGAAAACTAATATGCCAACAAAGCTTTCTATGGCTTTAATGACAATGGAATTGTTAGAGCTTTGCAGGAAAGCATTTGGTCAAGCATTTATACTTTTACTAAGTATTTTAAGCTGGATGAACCATTCTTAGCAGACTTGCCTTGGTGGGGATAAACAAGGATTAATTTTCTATTATATCCCCTTTTCTGTAATATATACATTTCAAAATGGTGTAGCAGTGGTATTAATTCCTTTTTTGCCTCCTGAAATTCATATAGTAGATCAAATGGTTTTGAAGAGACTATCTCACCTATACGTTCTTTCTAACAGTATTTCTCCAGAAATGTTTTCAGGGAATAGTTTCAAGCAGTGATTTGATAAAGAAACAAATCTCTAGATAACTGTTCAAGTCATGTTTTGATTCAGTGATTCTGAAGAAGTGGGTGCTAAGCAGTGATGTCCGTAATCCCCATTGTATGATGTCTGCAAAAATGCATCTTAAAATGAGAATTTATGAATATCTAAGGACATAATTTTCAAGCAAAAACCTGATTATCAATTTTTCCTGTTTCTCTTGGGGAAGGTCTTTTGATTAAAAATGTATTCTAAATTGGAGTTATACATCACTTAAAGGTAATCCACAAAAGGGAAATAAATACATGCTTTTGGTATAGTTAACCAATACTTGTGGGCTGCTGGACACCATGGTCCAGAGATACAACCCCATGTCTCTGGTGTTTGAGAAGGAGCTGTTGCATTGTGTGGTCTATCTTCTCCTACAAAGACAACCAGAAGTGTCAATATAGAAGGATGTGCTTTCAGTGATCACAGATTTTAGAAATAGGACATCCTTTAAATCTTGCATTGTTTTGCTCAAACTCATCTGGTGATGTTCTGTATTGACATAATGGTACAGAGGTACCATTTATCAATAGTGGAGTATTATTTGGTTTGAAATGTAGTTGAGGTGGTAATTTTTCCCATTTTATCCTATTGTGCCCTCCCAGGTCTGTTAATCTGCATTTTGATACAGGTTTTGCAAAGATGCCTGAAGCTCTGCTGTAATTTTGCTTGAGTTACGGTTTTTGCTGTATCCTTTAGACCTAGTCTAGAAGCAACTTTGAGTTGGGACTTTATCTCCTCTTTTATATGCCATCATCCACAATATCCTGATACTTATCTAATACATAAGAAGCTGTTTAATACAGTGGCAATCCTTGATTTAACACAGGTGATCCAGTGTAGAGTAACATTTATGGTTGGACTGCTTTCATGCCATGTTAAGCTGAAGCTAGTGAGCTCAAGGACTATTTTGGCTATTTAGAGCAGTTTGGAGGTGATTGTGCTGTACTTGAGAAGGGTGAGTAAAGAGAGGAGCCTGTCATGCCTGATTCTGAGCCAGAACTAGTGACTGAATCTGACTTGAACAGAATGTGACTGATCTGACTTGAACAGAGTTTCTTCTTACTACCCAGTGCATCTAATTCAGAGATAGTTTACAAGCTTGAGTTCAATACTAGACCTGAATTTGTTCTTTGTTCTTGTGCTCTTGGGGTAAATAAACCCTAAATGTGGAGCATGGGAAGCACCTGTGAAACTTGAACCTGGATCTGCCAGGTTTATTTGCACCTATTTCACTGGTAGATAGGCTGGGTTTGCTAATTTTGCTATTAAAACTTATCTTTCTGTGTGGTGGTTTTATACCTTTAGGTTTGAATCCTACTCCTTGATTTCTGGGAATAAAGCAGTGTATAAATAATGACAGTAACTTAGTGACAGATATTTTTTGAGTGTTTCTATATGTATGAAATGTTTCAAAGTGAAGCTTTCATCAGATGTTTTGAGTTTGATGTAAAAGGGAGATAAACCAATAGTTTGATCAAAACGCAGTATCTGTCCAAAATAAATCTGTTTTCTTCTGAAAGGATTCATTAAATGTAATAAATGGGTTTTATTTATGGAATGATCAACTGAAATGTTCCAAAGCTTTTTAGCTTTATGTGGGAGCAAAACCACTTTGTGACTGCATTGTAAGCAATTTTTTTTACTAACCTTTAATGTCTGTGATTTTAAGCTGAACCTAGAGGTACTGTGCTTTCAAATGAGCAGAATTTCAGACTTGCAACACAAGTTTCTCATGCTTCAGACCTGTCAGATCTAATGTTTGAAGCATTGGTGCACAGGAAAGAAAAGCATAGTACTGTGGATTTTAGGATATATTTTCATGTTCATTAAATGTCTAGACCCTACCGGTGGCACAAACCACCTCCAGCATAGCTCTCAACCTCATGAGGGCACACAAGCTTCTCCCCCGCGACAAGGGGGTGTAAAAAAAAAAATAAACGAAGTTCCACATCTGATGCAGAATGTATGGCCAAACTTCGAGAACGAAGATTTGGGAAGGGCTGTCCCCACGTGGGTGTGCCCTTCCAGCCTGCGCAGTGCATTTTAGGTGAGGCACAGCGTGCGCAGAACTGGCCCCACCGATTAAGTCCTGAGGTTCATCTGCCACGGCTGAGCGAGCTTGGACGGTGCCAGTGAAGTCCTCAGGACTACAACCTACAGCACCTGGCATTTCCCAGGAGGTCTCCCATCCAAGTACTAATCCGGGGCTGACCCTGCTGAGCATCCAAGATCTGACGGGATCAGATGTCAGGGAGGCATTTAACTGCACGTCTCCAGGATGGAGGATCACCGCCTTCCGAAGATTGTGCTCTATGGTGAACTCACTACCGGCTGCTGCAAGAGAGGAGCCCCGAAGAAGAGATACAAGGATTCCCTGAAACAACACCTCAGCTTTGGCCATATTGACTGCCACCAATGGTCCACTCTGGCCTCCAATCGGGATTCATGGAGACACACCATTCATGACGCTGCTGCTTCCTTTGAGAATGCACGGAGAGTCAGTCTGGAGGAGAAAAGACAATGCAGAAAGAACTGTTCCTTGCCAATGTCACCTAGGGAGACGTTCCGCTGTGCCTTTTGTGACTGGACCTGCCTATCCTGTATCGGCCTTTTTAGCCACCAGCACGCTTGCAGCAAGCGTGGGTAGTGCCCTTCTCAAATCTTTGTTCGCGAAGCCTAGCCATGATGATGAAATGTCTAGAACATGTCATCTGTGCAGCTCCTTGTATAGCTGCTGTAATGTCTGGCCTTAGCACTGGAGATTTCATGGGTTTGATAAGATGACAACTGTTGGAAGTATTAAAATTTTAGATTTCCACAACATTAAACTATCTTTAAAATACCTAATACAGCTGGAATAAAGAATGTTTTTCTTCCAAATAATTTACAATGCTATTTTAAAGTAAACATAAGTAATCTTAAATAATGCTTGAAAAACTGAGGTGGTGTTCCACTACATGAAAGCTTTCATGTGAGCTTAACTCAGCTTCCTTTACTTTAAGGAAACTGTTGACAAGGAGTTACTGACTTCTGGAAGTTCAAACTTGTTACAAATAGTTTGAATTCATTTGTTTTCCTTAGTCATACCTTCAGAAATAATAAAATCAGAAGTCCAGTTGGAAGGGACCTATAGAAAATATCTGAGCCAACCTTCTGTTGAAATAATGATTGTAAGTTAGATTACACAGGACTTCATCAGTGGCCCTGAGTCCTCAATATCTTCAGTAAGGGAGATTTCTACTCTTCTCTTGAGTAATCTTTCTGATGAATGTTTTCCTTGACTGCATCTTAGGACCTATATGAAAAAAGAGAATATATCTAATAAAAAAGAAAATCAAAGAAATTACCTGAGAATTTCTTTGTGACCTGATAATTTCAGAAGACTTGTTCATGCAAGGCCTTAAATTTAATAGGTTCTGGAGACTGTAATCATCCATAAGCCATTTGCTCAGTTGTAACTTATTTCTACCTCATGTCCACATGGGGAATTGAGTTTGCAATGGCTAAGGGGAATAAAATGTTTTTATATTTAGTTGACTTTTAATGGTTACTTTGCTTTTTTGTCTAAAGCTGCAGAAATTAATTGGAGATGGAGACTTTCTGCATTGTGGGGTGAATACAGCTGGGCCTTTTTTCCATCAGCAGGTCCAGTGTAACAATAATGGATTTGGGCCTGCTACTGCCCTGAGGTCTTCTCAAGTCCTTTCAAATTACTCAAAATGAATAGGGAGATCAAAGTAGTCCATCCTGGCTCTTTAGTGACACAGTAGTAGAGTGCATGTATACTTATACTGTCTTAATATGATTGTCACATGAGTTGTAGGGTACCTCAGCTTTCTAATCCATTGTTACGTTTTCCATCATTGTTTATCATGGGATAATGCCTTCTGTCATCTTCCTTTTCTGGTTAACATCTGTTATTCTTTGTGTTCCTTGCCATCCTATTGATATCTGGTGGAGCCACTGACATTCCACTGACTGTACTACATGATTGTACTTACTGTCTTTTGATTTATGATCTAATTTTTGTTTGCACCTAGGACCAAAAGTTGTTTCAGCAAAATATTCCATTTTGTTAGTAACTTATGACTAAAGATTTAATGAGCTTAACGTTTGGTTTTTTCTGTTTTCTTATAGTTCAACTTTGTGGGAAAACTTTTGGGCCCCCGTGGTAATTCTCTAAAGCGTTTACAGGAAGAAACACTGACAAAAATGTCTATTTTGGGAAAAGGCTCTATGAGAGACAAGACAAAGGTAAGATCCAAGTATGTCAGTGGAATTTTGTAATGTACCTTAAATTTCTGAGGAGTGGAACAAACCCTCTAACAAAAATTGGCACAAATAAAAAGTATAGGAGATCTTAGTACTGTTTACATGTAGATGGGACCTGTTTTTTGAGTCTGTTCTCACTGAGCATTTTAAAGCTACCGTAAGTTGTATTTAGGTCCCCCCAGGCTGTAGTCCTTGAGGATGTAGGTGGGGCATTACCAGTTGCATGTTTTACATTGGTCTCAAGCAGCTGATAATTAGCAATGCCCAAGTGAACATGGCTGTGTTCTCACTTGGGAGGAAACCTGACTTCTAGCAAACATTTTCTCATAAAATAACACTTTAAATTTAGTAATATTAAATAGCATTACTAAATAAAAATAAAACAACTGATGGAAGCAGCTAAAATACTACTGGAAAAATTCACAGCTCACAGACTTATGCACATTAAGTAGTTGACAGCTTGGAACTGTTTCTATGGGAAGTGTTTGGTTATAGTGGGTGTATCCATTGCAAGAGCCAAAGTAGACAGCAAAAGGGAAACCTTTAGCTTATATGTGTTTGTAGTAATTGTTTCTACTCTTTGCTGACATAAATCTCTGGCTGAATTTGTGGCAGGTAAGTGTTTGAGGAGACTCATGGCTGAGGAGATGACTCGTCTACTAAGCTGCATTTTTAGTTTGAACATCCCTAATGATACAAGTAAAAACACAACATACTTCTTGCCTCTAGCATATCCAAGTCCAACCTTTGAACACCACCATGCCAACTAAACCATAGCACCAAGGGCCATGTCCAATCATTTCTTGAACCCTTCCAGGGATGATGATTCCGCCACCTCCCTAGTTAGCACATTCCAATGGTTAACCACCCTTCCAGTTCAACCAGAAAAGAATATGAGCTAAACTTGCTGCAAGGATGACAAATGAAGTATTCAGATTCTGGTTTAAGTGACACTTTGTCAACTTTCTCAAACCTTGAGGACTATGCCAAACTGACTTTGTTCTGTTGCTGCATTACATGTTTCTATATCAAAATATGATATGATGTGGAGCAGAAAAACCTCTGAGTGTTTTTTCATGGTTCTATAGTATAAAAAACCTTTCTTTTGAATAAAAGCAGGAGCTCAGATGGAAAAGTTCAGATCCTAATTTGGACCTCAGACTCCTGTAGAAGAGTCTTAAAGGCTTCTATCATTTGAGTATCATTTGAGCTTCTCTTGTTTCTATAGGTAACTAAGAAATTGTCTGAATTTTTATTTGACTTTCTCTTGATTGTGATGCTAGCTAAAACTGCTTAAGAAATTTTTTTCAAATTAAATGGCTAATAAAGGTGCTGGGTCAGATCTTCATATATTTCTAAATACATATTAGTATAACTGCTACATTACCAATTTTAAATGAATAGTGATTATTACCTCTTTCCTGAGGAAAAGTGACAGTGCACTTCATGGACTTCTCCAAGCTAAATTTTTAAGTACTACTTTTTTGTTAACTTTTTTTTGTTGAACTTTTAAGGAAACCTCAGAGGTTTGTGGAAGAAAGAAAACTGATGTGAAAGGTTGAGAAAATGCAGCAAAGATCACTATTACCTTTTGCAAGTTCTCTAGGAAAAAAATAATAGATAACAGATAAGCCAGTCTGACTTAAAATTCATTTAGGGCAACAGTGTTTCTCTAGTTCTTGCTTGTAGTGGCCTTTTTGGATTGTCCAATGCCCTTCTTAATGAGAATTTTTAAGAGCACATTCAGGAAAGTTTTCTTATTTTGTCATACTCCTTAAACTATGTTCTAGAATCAGGCTTAGTGTTTCTTTTTGTCTCTTTTGCCAATGTCTGGAGGACCATTTTATATATCTATTTATGATATGCAATATCCAAATTGAGTAATTCTTGTCTTCTGTGCTGTCACCTCATCATTAACTTTTCACTAGTCAGTGCTGAGACACCTGTTTGGCACCACAGACTTTCATATGTGTTTAGGAAAGTGAAAAAGTCTGACTAATTTCTGAATTTCTTTATTCCATTACAAGATTTCTCTTATGTTGTAACTATGCAGGACCAACTTAAAGCCCTATGGGCCCAGTGGGTTATTCAAGTGTTTCAAGTAGCTGAAGACTGATGTAGGCCTTTCAATAACTTGAGTATTCTGAATGGCTTATAAAATCTGACAGAAGCCAAGTTTAAGGTAATGTTAAAAGTAGACGCCAGGCAGAAATTTAAAACCTAAATCAAAAGCAGTGTAGGGAAGATAAAGGACAGTACAGCATATTTTGATAAATGCTGCTATTCAGCTTCTGCTTCTTGATGGCTTGACAACTAGGGTGAAAAGCAAGAGAGTCTGTAGGTACAGTAAAATAGTGATAGTACTCTGCTTTGTTCTGGATCATGAAAATATATCAAGAAATACAGGAGCACAGGGTACAAAGCAAATAGGGTAAGCTTTCTATGGGGTAAGCTTCCCCATAGGGCTCCCAGACACAGTGCTGCAGGGATGTGTCTGTACTGAAACTTGAAAGTAAATCAGGTTTAGCTCTTTGTGATAAATTTTGTGCAAGAAAATGGAGATGTAATGGACAGATTTTATAAAGAGAAGTAATAATCTTGTTGTCTTTTATCTCCCTTGTTCCTTATCTGGTTCTCTTCCATCCTTTCAGCAGCTTTCAAATACTCATGGCAGTAGAATTAAAATAATGTCTCTTTTGGCCAGCCAAGCAGCATCCATGTGCAGTTGGCAGACCAAGCCAATGCATGTACTGTGAGGTAATGAAAGACAGAGGATTTTGTGGGAGCTAAAAATGCTGTCTGAGGGAGATACTGGAATGAGAACAAGTTGTGGCTTTTGTGTTCATCATGAGAAATGAAAAAACCTGAAATGCTTAATGTATACCCAAGTTTGGGAGATGTAGGCCGGTGAGTGAGCTTGTCCTCATTTGTGTGCTGTTAAGAGCTGTGGACAGTAGTGTGCTCATAGAATTATAGGATATCCTGAATTAAAAGGAACAGAGATCATTGAATTCCAACTTCTGGCCTTGCAAGTAATGGAGGAAGTAATGGAAGTGTCACCAAGTCATGTTACAGAACTAAAACAAAATACAATAATCAAAGCAAACTTTGAAAAAAAAAAGGGGGATAAAATGACTTTTAAAACTTGCTTATAGGCATGATCTTAGAAAAACCTACACTAAAGTTTCTTATGTTTTGTTAAAATTGCTGACTTAAATGTTTTTTTTAACCAGGTGCTGCAAAGGAATTTGTAACTTTTCTATTGCTTATTGCTGTTACCAGGCAAGTTGATTGATAAACACTGAAGGGAATTTTCTTAGTACACTGTTTTCTGCACAAACCATGCAGTGATTTTTTTTCCCCATTGGAGTAAAGGAACAGGGAATGCTTGATGCTGGTATATGCTAAAAAAAAAGGGTATATGGGGGACTCAACTGATGAAAACATCTAGCTTCCAGTGCTAGTGATGGCTTGCATGTTTTGAGTAACTGTGCTTAAAGTATTTGTGAGAAACAGTTCTTATCAAAACTAAATATTTGAGCTGTGATGTTTATATTAAGTTCTTATTTTTAAGATCTGTTACTTTTATTGGCAAAATAATGGTCTTGCTGATAGTCTAACCCGGATGAATGACCTCTTAATATTCTTGCTGTGGGTGCTTTAACAGCAAACTAGACTCTTTTTCAAACATCCTCATAGTTAAGCATGAATCATGATCACAAAAGCATTATTTAGGAGAAGCAGAAATGGATTGTCACATATAAACCTCAACCCATAATTAAGGGGTGTGCAGGGGAAGGGATTTCAACTATCTCTGCAACTATAATTTTAGCAGTGTAAAGGGTGAAGTGCTTACCTGGTACTTGCTAAATACAGTAAGATGCAGAGGTTCTTTATTCTTTTAGACAGCAGAACTGCTAAGTATTTGATAGAGTGCTACCTGTATGGCAATGAAATTATTTCTAATGGTGATTTCATCTTGTGAACCTGTCAGATACAGAGGGGCAGCCCATCAGAGACTAGCAAATTGTCCTTTAGGTCTGTGAACATTTTACATGTGAATGTATTTGAGAACTGTTCTCTGCTTCACCACATTGAACTCAGAGCCTCTCAGTCATTGAAGCGGGGTGGGTGAAGCAGGATAAAAGAAATAAGCTCTCTTCTGAAATGGCTACTGAACGTTTTTTGCTAATGTTCTCTTCCCTTGTCTCATATGCTGTTAGTTTTATGTCCAAGAAGCACAGTTATGTGCACTCATGGGATAGAAAGAAACTTCAGTGGGAACAGAAAATAACTATCAAAGCAGTGTAGTAATATCAAGATTGAAATAATATTGGTAAAAAATTCTTGCTCTTGTGGAATATTAGATCAAACTTGTTTCTGGAGACTTTTGAGAAAAGACACTTCCAGTCCACTTATGTTTTTTCACTGTCTTCTACATGAAACTGGTGCACTTGGGAGTACTCCTGGAAACATTCTCCCTTGTGCTGCAGTTTCTGTATGTGAGCAAAAGCTATTTGGTCTTACTTCATATTACTGTTTCAGCTGTAGACATCTGCATGTGAGTGAGTAGGGTCTGCAAATGCCTCTGGACCAACCTTATTACTTGCATTACAATGTTTAAAACAAGGTGTAAATACAACTTTTTTTCTTGTTTCCTAGGAGGAAGAGTTGAGAAAAAGTGGAGAGGCAAAGTATTTCCACCTAAATGATGACCTGCATGTTTTAATTGAAGTATTTGCTCCACCTGCAGAAGCATATGCCAGAATGGGACATGCATTGGAAGAAATCAAGAAGTTCCTCATTCCTGTTAGTATTTTATTTTTTGAGAATTCTGGTAGTCTTGAGTGATAAATGTTATCTCTAAAATGGAGCAAGCCGTTCTAGCGGAAGCTGGCAGGGAGTTGAGCTGATGATCATTAAGGTCTCTACCAACCCGAACTGTTCTGTGACCAGTGGACAATATTGGTCAGGTCATGTTGTGTAATTTCCTTCATTTGTGAAAGAAATGGTGATGTTTATGTATACTTTTATTTTGATATGGACGGTCACTGGGTAAATCCATAACTGTCACACACTCATCTCATGATATGACCTTTAGTAAAAGAGCAAATCCTTCTTGCTTAACTCGTCATGCACAAACTATCTAATTCTAAAAATAATTGTAAAAATCTGTAAGATGTATGACTTTTCTATTTTTGGTACATGTGAAGCATCAGTATGGTTCTGTTTCACTAAGAATGAATTAATTTGAAGCTTTACTACTTCTCTCATCCGTAATCCTGCTTCAGTGTTCAGTGCTGAGAATCAATATAATTTTATATTGTATCTTTATTTTTATCACAAAGCTAGTGATATGTGAATTATTCTTGTCATCTGGTAAATACTTGACTTTGCCATATGTGTGTGTGGCTCGGCTTCGCAAACAAAGATTTGGGAAGGGCTGTCCCCACATGGGTGTGCCCTTCCAGCCTGCACAGTGGATTTTAGGTGAGGCACAGTGTGCGCAGAACTGGCCCCACCGTTTAAGTCCTGAGGTTCATCTGCCACGGCCGAGCGAGCTTGGACAGTGACATTGAAGTCCTCAGGACTAGAACCTACAGCACCCGGCATTTCCCAGGAGGTCTCCCATCCAAGTACTAATCCAGGGCTGACCCTGCTGAGCATCCAAGATCTGATGGGATCGGATGTCAGGGAGGCATTTAACTGCCATGTATGGTTGTATAAAATGAGATACAATTTCCAGTGTAAGTGTTTATTCCAGGGTTGGGATATATCCAGGCAATGGTCTTCTAATGTCTTTCTGCAGAATATTATTTGCTTCTCATTCAAGGACCAACCTTGCTACTTTGCAATAGTAAATGGCTTGGATCAATCCAACCTCTCTTAGAAAGTTGGACACTTGAGGTGATTTTACTCTGTGAAGTTCCTAACTGTATTAGGTCTTCCATGGATCTTCTTCAGTCTTCATTGGTGATCAAAGGAATGAGTATAGAAAGCAAAGCATTCTCAAGGTGGCTTCTGCCCTTGTTTACTGCTGGAAATTGTATCCAAGTGTCTTGAGGCATGTCAGTTCTTGGAAGTGTGGGAGACAGAGCTAAGGTAACTTTGCTAAGGCATGTATTAGTGTGTAAGTGTTTGAGTGGAGTCAGTGCAGGTGTATTGGGGACCAGCTGGGGATGCCTGTTGTACAGCCACTGCAGCCTGTTGAGGTTAGAAGTGCCAGTTGTACTCTGGGGTGAAGCAGTTGGTGCTCATGTCCCAAGAGTGCTCCTGCATGCATTTTGGGGATTGCAGTTTGTACCAAACCTAGTTTAGATCTGTCCAGCCACCCAGAGAGTGGACACTGGAACAGGCTCCCTAAGGCAGTGGTCACAGCACTAAGCCTGAAGAGCTCAAGAAGTGTTTGTACAGTGCTCTCAGGCACATGGTGTGACTCTTGGGGTTGTCCTGTGCAGGGCCAGGAGTTGAACTTTGAGAGCCCTGTGGGTCTCTTCCAGCTCATAATATTCTATGGTACTAAGTCCCCAGGTGATTGGAGTTGTGTGCTTCTTGTGTGTTTCTTCTGGCCTGTTTTTGTCTGAATAAAAGATCATATGCCCCAATATTGCTCCATGGCATCAACCGAAGCATGATAAGTGATCATCATTAGGAGGTTCATTAGGAATACATTCTGGTGCAAAATAACACAATGCAGATGCACCTTAAGACAGTTTAAAAACAAAGAGATGTCCTGGGCATTATTTTTTCTTGTTGTAAATTCAAGCACCACTTTTTAGCTTTGACTGAAGGTTCAAATGGCTTTTTTTGTGATCTATATGAAAACATGTCAATAAGCATACTCCTCTTCAAACATCCTAACTGATTAGATAGGGAATACTCAACAGTATTGGTAGGAATGCTGGGCTGTCACAATGTCAAAGTTTACTGTATTTACATGATTCATGACTTAATGGTGTGAAGAGATAAAGGAGAATTAAGTTCTTGACTATTCTGGTGAGCAAACAGCTGCTTTCTTTTTAGATGGAAATATGTTCAGTTTGATAAGTGCTTTTGCATGTGCTGAAAGTAAGGATATATCTGATCCCCCTTCATCACAGATCCTAATTTTCTTCATTGAGCTTGATTTCCCTAATGTCATAAATGAAGTAAGCTTATCAAAACGTGGTCATTACTTTGCTAAGCCAGTGGAATTAGACTGATAATGAGCAATTCCATTCACTGGGTGTGCACTTTTCCATCTTGATTTTTGATCATTGCCACTTTATTGTACTGAGCTGAACTGATGCTGTGTAATCTTTTCTGAACTATGGGATCAAGCCAACAACTGTCTTAATTTCCCTTTGGCTTTTCAAATGTAATCTTATCAGAATGGCTCTAAATGCCTTAATCTCTTCTGCCTGCACCCTTTTGCAGCAGGCACTGAAGGAAGCAATGAGGAGCAGCTTTTTCCTCTCTAGAGCTACTGTTGGGTTTACTGCTGCCAAATGCAGCTCTATTTTTATTTTCTATAATGTCTGTAGTAGCTTTCTTAGGAAATTATCTAGTTTAATTCAGAGAAGTCCTGCACTGAGTATATATTATGATCATACTTGCTGTTCTCTTTACAATGTAAGCTAACTATGCCTTCCTACAATTTTAGATGCTGGACTTACTTTGAGAATATGGTTATTGTGCAGTTTGCAGATCAGTCCTGAACATATAATCACATTGGGTGCTAGGATGTCAGAAACAAAATATCCTTGTGCTGGCTGACTATGGCAAAAGTACTTCAGCCTCTCTTACTGAATGTTTGGACCCATGGGGATGCACCTTTGCATTGAAGTTCAGCCTCAAGCAGCTGCAGTGGTGTAATTTAAACTGCTGGCATAACTCAAACCAAAACATAGGAGTGTTTTGGCTGTGCTTATGTTGTCTTGACTCTTGCCAGTCTTCTACAGGTACAAGTGTGGCTTCTGACTTTGAGTATATATTTTCTCTTCCTTTAAATTAACCAAACCCCTTTTTCTGGTGACCCCCTCTGGTCAGCACTCTGACTATATTGTTGGGTGCTTTGCTTGGTATTAATTATCTCAGAATTACTGCTGTCAGGACAAAAAGTCAGGTACTTTCAACTTCACCTACCCCTGTTATTACACCTTCCTGTAGTATACCATAATTTCTGTACCAGGTTGAATGGGGCTGTGAGCAATCTGGTCTAGGGGAAAGTATCCCTCTCCATGTCAGGGAGGTTGGAACTAGATGTTCTTTAAGATCCCTTCCTTCCCAAACTATGTTGTGATCTATGATTGCTACAGTTTTGGACATTAGAACTTGGTCTACTTTGGGGTTTTTAATTATTTTACTCTATTGCTTAATTTTGAGTAGTGGCTGTCATTTGTCTTTTGACAGCTACAGCATTAATTATGCTTTTCCACTGACTATCGGAGGTTTTTTGTCTTGTCTTTAAAGCAAATTTTAGAAGATAAGTCTTTGAGAGAACAATATATAGCATTTACATGCCAATGTAATCAGAATTTAAAATTTTCTCCTGTAGTCTGTTTACCTTCTGCATATTTGGTTTGTAATATGTGGTGATGAAATAGCACTTAATGGCATTTGGAAGCACTTGCTGACCTTTGGAAACCCTCACAGACTTAAGCAGTGAAAGCAGTCAAGTAGCTATAAGGTGTGGGGAAAAAAAAGGTGGCTGGAGACTTGATAACTATTGATGGCTGACTGTCAGGATAAAGATCTGCTTGAGGGTTTTGCAAAGCTGTAGATGGTTTTGTAGGGATCCATCCTAGCATTATATAAAAAAGGGCTTTCCTAATAGTTTGAGTGATAAATTGAAATAAAGTCTGTTAGGAGAGATATTTCCAATGTGTTGATCTGGCTGGGTGAAGATTGTAGATAAAACTTAAAAGAATGTTGTTTAGTTGGATCATGTAAGTAATTCTGTTTGGGGTGAAAATCTCTTACATATGTCTTGATGTGACCATTCATACACCCTCCATGGTTGGAGAAGTCTGTAGTTAGTCAGGATGGACAATGTATTCATAAAAAGAGAGAACATCTATTCAATTGTAGTTCAGCAGCAGCATTAGACTGAAGTCAAGTGTTGCAACTGCCAAAGCTGTACAGAGGAGGAGTGCAGTCTGAAGGGTGTTTCCATATCCATTTTCTCTTCTAGGTGAGAAAGATTGTCTCCCTAATTTGACTTGAAATGTGCTGTTTTTCAGCAGTGAGTATTCATAAATTGACCATTTGTTACTTTTAATTGAAGTATCCATTTCAGAGTCTAATTGTTTAACACTGGTGCTTATCGTGGCTTCCTTGTACTGCCCCTTCACTTGATATCTTCCTGCTGCCTCTGGCTTGTGTGATAAGGACCATATTTTCTGTTCTTTGCTTTGCACAGTGGAGCTCCTGTCTGTGACCTAAGGCTACTGCTGTGTCTAATAATGTGCTGCAGGAAAATGAGAGCATCAGGGGAAAAGGGAAAAAGGACCCAACATGCAAAGTGGCAATCCGAGCACATCTTTGCTAAGGAATTATATGAAATTAATATAAAAGGATTAAAGGTATTTTTCAGGGGTCCAGTTCTGAAAGGGATGTTTTGTGTAGAAGTTATAAAGGGTATTTCTGATACAGGTTGTGAGAACTTCGATACCTGTATTTTGATGGTACACTTCCTTGGCATTTTGTGACAAGATGGAAGTTTTGTTACATACATTACATAGAGTTTTGTGTTTGTTGCCAGTTCTGATCCAGCAACAAATATACAGTGAGTTTCTGCACACTAGCTGGCCAGAATAGCGTTCAATTTCCTGTTTATGCTCTGCTCCCTGTGATGGATTGGTTGTATATTGGGTTCTGGCTGCTTAATAATGGAATCTGTTTCTCAAAATCTTCAATTATGCTATTTGAAGCAGTTAATTCAGTCTTCCAGAACTTTTTTCTTTTCATGTTTGCTTGTTGGTTTTTGCTCCTAAATAAATGATCTCAGGTGAGAAGTTAGAAGTTAAATTTCAGAATCTATTCAAGACAGCTTGGACAAAATGCTATTAAGGTGCCCTTTTTTAACACTAGTATGTATCTTTGGCAGTGGCTTGTAAAGGAGAACTTTCTTATTTCTGTTTTCAGAAATCTAGGAGAGGCAGAGTGTTTCAAGGATAATGGAGATATTTGAGTTTGTGAAAGTTTGTCTCCTTTTGAGGCAGTTATGTTTCAGAGTTGTCTGTAAAACTGCCTGACTATCCTTTGGTACCTGTCTAGTGAATAAATGTAAAACTCAGATTTGCAGTGAGATGCAGATTCTTTGTTTTGCAATTGAATTGAAAAATGGGTGCTACTAGAACAAACATTTCTTGAAATGGGAGGACTTGCAGAAGATAAGAGCTTGTGATAGCACAAGTATCCCTTCATTCCTATGGGAGGACCTGTGAATATTTTGATACTTTGTGTGTATGTATGTTTGATGAAATATTTTAGATTCACCTTTATGGCTGCATTCTTTTTGGCTCGCTTGAAGTAGAGGAGAAATGATAGAAAAATACATGTAGCTCAAGAGTTTGGTGCTGCATCTGTTTTATTCCTGTCTGATGTGCTTGTTTTTGAGATTGGCTCAAGGGCCCTGAAAGCTGTGTTTCTTGTGTAAAAACTTGAGCTTTTTGTGCCAGACCTTGAGAAGTTTTGTGAAGACAGAAATAAGCCATATGTCATCAGTTTCTCTACTGTTGCATATTATAAATTTGAGTTTTTAATAACATCAGTACAACTGTGTATATTGATTGAATTTCCTTGCTTGTTCTTTAACTCCAGATTTTTTTTTTCCTTCACGTCCATGGGCTGCTCACAACAGTATATTATTCTTTATTCTTTAGCAACACTAGGCACTGGGATTTTCCTGCTTTAACACAGTTGTTGTACAGCTGGAACTACAAAGCAGATCTCAGTTCAGAATATGGAACCTTGAATTTTTTTGTTGTTTCCTCCTATCTCTGCAGCACTTTAACATTATAATTTTAATTGGTAAAGCTACATTGAAATAATATGCCAAGGGAGATAAAAAACATGCCTGAGCAAAAATGTCAATTAATATGTAGAATTTTGAAATAATTTTGACTGAATAACATCCTATCTTGCTATGCATATTAAACTTTTTCAGTGGAGTGTTCAAGTTCTTAAGAGGAAGCTTTCAGGAGCAGTGTTTGCTGGGAGTGATGGGTGAACAGATTGGTTTTTTTCTCACTCTGCTCCCCCTCCCTGATTTAGGACTACAACGATGAAATCAGACAGGCACAACTCCAAGAACTGACATATTTGAATGGTGGTTCAGAAACAGCAGAAGTTCCAGTCGTTCGTGGAAAAGCATCTATTCGAGCAAGAGGAGTACCAGTTCCTGCTTTGTCCAGGTAAGTGGAATTTCATTTGAATGTACATATTCCAGGTTTCTCCCTTCAAACACATTTTCCCCCTGGAGTACAACAGTAAAATACATGAAGGACTCCCAAAAGAGGAGCAACCTCAATTTACTGATGGTCTAATTAGTTTGGACTGTATTAACAATGGTGCTGGATTTTGTCTTGTGACACTTGAATTCTACCTTTTGTTAAGCAATGTAAATCATGAGATGTTTTGTCTTACTCTGAGAATCTTGACTTCTGATCTGTAGTTACTCCTTAGGTGTATTCAGAGTCTCTGTTTGGGCCCTATGGAGTTCACAGCTAGTAAAAACTGGTAGATCTGTCTTACCTTGATTACATATGAATTTCAGGCAATTAACTTACAGAATATATGTGTTCCTTTTCTCCTGTATTACTAAGTTTTCATACTCATGATGAAGTGATGTAGAAGCGCTCTGGAGGTAAAAGTGGGATTTTCTTGTCTGAGTGGCACTTATTTTATGAAAAGTGGCTTTTGTTTGATTCAGGAATAGGCAAAGTCTGCTGCTTATGCTTTATTTTTCTTTGTCACAGGAGATGTGTTATTTTTACTCCAGCATCCCCTATTTTCCTTGCAGAACTGAGATGACAGTTTCAACTGTGTTCTGAAGTGTGAAAAAAAACCCAAAAAGTTCCTATCTGTTTGTGTTACAGTACAGAGATTGTGGCTGCAGCAGCTTACTGTGACTGTTTTCTGTGGTAAACTCCTTTCTACAGTTGTGGCTACAGTTTTTGTTAATGTAACTTGAACTTGCATTTCAATTTCTAAAATAATTAAAAAATTGTACTCTGGAGTGTTTTACCTTGTGATAAAGCATGTCAGAAGAAGCAGCACTAAAGAAATACTCCATTTATACAGTTCTGCTTAGTTACATGTATCCTGATAATGATGGCCAGTGCAATGCAGAGTGAATCTTAATTTAAAGAATTTATACTTACTGTAGGTTATGTCCTGTGAGAATTTCTTTCAGTCAAATTTTTGTTCTTATATTAAGTAATACTGTGTAATATATTCTGCTTTTCTGCTTTTTCATCTGATTTTGATGTTCTGAGTAGTGGTAATCATATACCAAGGTTCACCTCTTTATCACTGTAATCAGCTATACAAAAGTACTTTCAAATTAGAGACCTCATGATTTTGGAGTTGTTTTTTTTTTGCTAATTATATTTTGGTTCTTGTAACTGCTTGCAACTTAGCCATAGATGCTTGTAATGATTCTGCTACAGATGCTCAGTACAGATACATTTGCAGTACTGTTTTCAAGTTTATTTAATTTTTCCTGTCCTTCAGCTAGTACTTCTGCAATACAGAACTTGCTGTTTGGCCTGGTCTTATTGCTAAAGCTTGATACTAATTTTTACTGCTAGTGCCTAGTATGTGCATATGTAAATAATTTCGTGTAGTGCTGCATATCTAACATGGGTAGTTCAGCCCTCTGGATTTTGGGGAATTTTTGTTCCAAATCTGCATTTTATGCAAGAGATACACAGCTCACAGTATCCCTCATATTTGGCCTGCAACAACAAGTGTCTTCAGGGTAAATTTAAATGTTATTAGTGTTTGATTTGGAGATGACAGTAAAATTTTGTGGTTTTGTCGTTGCCATTTTTCTTTTTTTTTTTTGAAAGGGTAAGGACGTTGGTTTGTTTGACTTGTCCTTGCTTCAAGGCTTGTCTTACACCACTAAAACCACTACAAACTCCAAGACTATTCCCCCTAAAATCGAAGCTCACTTACTATATTCCTGAAGTGAAATTCAGTGCTATTGCTACTGAGATTCTTCAGCCATTGAGCTGAAGATCTCAGACTCAGTTTATAATGCTCTGATTCTTTTTTAACAGAAATGGATTTCAGTGAGTAATACTTTTGTTGAAGCAAAGCTTTAAAGGCTTTGTCTCAGTGTTGGATAAAACAGTTTCAATAGAAAGCATCCCTGAGATATCCAGGAGAGGTTGAAGCAAAGCCTCAGAAAACTTGTAAAATGAAGTCTGAAACCTTGATCCTAACCTTTCTTTGTAATCTCAGCAATGGTTTTAAGATACCAACCTTGATATATGAAACATTCTGTTGAGGATGCAAATCTGTGTGTGTTTAAGTTCCCACCTTTTAAGCCTTTATTACTCCTGAATAGTTTCACTGCCAAAAAACCCAACCAAACAAACAAAAAAAAAACAACCAACCAACACCAACTAACTTATGTTGGTTAAGCTTTTTTTGCTTATCAGACATGTTGAAATTGGAGATAATGTACCTTATCAAATATATTTTTAGGTCCATAACAATTTTTTGTAGAAAACAGTACATTTGTGCTTGTATACAAAAATGTTTAGCTTTTGCACAGGTATTTCTGTTTGTGGTAAGTAGCTTCCTAATGGTTGTGATTTGATAATTCTTTATTCTTTTTCTGCCTTGTTCCAAATTATCTTGACTAAAATTTTATGACTCTAGAGCCATGTAAGGTTTTGAGGGTGAGTGGATGGAATTTGTTCTGCAAGGGCTGTGTGTGTTAAGAGCTTTGCCTTTAGGAATGTTCTTTTCTCATCATTCATCTTGGAGCTGCTTCCTTCTCCCCTGCCTTGACCCCAGATTTTGTCCCTAATGCTGTTAAAGATGACCTTCAGATGTAACCATGACACTTCTAATTTCTGTAGTGTTTATGCTGAGTACTTACCCTATTTTTGCATACCTGTGTCTTCTGATAAGGTAAAGTGGAGAAAGTCTCATTTTCAGTTCTTTGTTTTATTATAAACTGATAATGTTCTTAATTTTGGGGGATTTTTTGACAGCTATAGAAAAGGATCATAGCTGCATTTTAATCTATTACAGCAGTAAACTTAGAGGATCTATGGTGTTTAATGTGATGCTGTTATGGTGAGAAGCTAGAAAATGTAACTCTTTCAGAATCAGTGTTTCTTTAATGCATTTTTATTCCCATCCTGAATCACTGCAATGTAAATGATAACACAACCAAAATGTGAATTGAGACTTCTGATTAACAAAAGACTCAAAATAGGACATATGTTAACATTCTATGGGAAGGCGTCCCTGCCCATGGCAGGTGAGTTGGAACTAGATGATCTTCAAAGTCCCTTCCAACCCAAACCCTTCCGTGATTCCATACATGTTAATGTACATCTCTAAGGACATTTTGCAACTAAAGTAGTATTTTCTCTCTAAAACTTTCTATTCCTATTTTAAAAATAAAAATAAGATTTAAGGATCATGCAATTGTGACTCCAGCTAAGATGTCTTATAAAAATGATATTCTAGATGGTGGTAACATTAAGTCTAAGAATATGGCTAAAGGTTCCTTGATATTTTGGGGTGGAATATGGAGAACCACTTTTTCGCTCTACACCTAGAAATCAGTGCCAGAATTACAGAATAGTTTGGATTGGAGGGGACCTTAAAGAACATCTAGTTCCTGTGTCCCAGTCACGGGCAGGGGATACTTTCCACTAGACCAGGTTGCTCAAAGCCCGTTCCAGCCTGGCCTTGAACACTGCCAGGGATAGGACACCTGCAACTTCTCTGGGCAGCCTGTGCCAGTGCCTCACTACCCTCAACATAAACTTTGTATGTCTGATCCAAGCCTGCCTTCTTTAAATTTAAAGCCCTTGCCCCTTGTCCTATCACTAGAGATGCCAGTAAAACATCTCTGTCTTATCAGCCACTGTTATCAGCCATTGAAAGGTCACAATAAGGAAGAGCTGGCTGAGTTCACTTCCCAGATTGAGAGGAATTGTATTTGAAAATAGGTATTTTGGTTTCACTGAGGTGAGGGGAGAAAAAATGTAATTCATCATAAACCAAATCTCTAGGAATAGTCTCTTTGAAGAAATGGTGAATTTCTGGTTTCTGCTTTCATGAGTGTGTATTTTTTTTTACTTTTCCCATTTATTCTTAATCATTTCAGTGTATGCATGGCTGGGATCCTGTTGATTGAATGTCTGCTCTTGGTCTGAGGAAAAATAAAACTGTGACAGAAGTTGTAAGTTAATACTTGCTCTTAGATATTAGAAGTAAGATAAGCTGATGTGGATCACTACTGCAATATGTTCACAAATTCCAGCTGTTCTCCCGCCATATGTCTGGAATCAACTGGTTTCTTTTTGTTTTGAGCAATAACTTTTTGTTGGTAACATGTAAGTAGCAAAATGCAACAGGTCTGTAGCACAGAAAGATTTGATGAAGCCAGCTCAGGATCTGGGCCAAGTGTGGATTCACTGTTTTGTTTTAATTTTGTGACCTCCCATTTTTCACAAAATTGAAACATGAACAAGTACATGACTGTTTTCAAATAGAAATGGGAAATAAAGCTTTCTTAAGAGTGTTAGCTTCAATGGTGACTCACTTAAAAAAAAGGCAGAAATCTGAGCTCTGATTTGTATCCAGATATCAGTGTTTAATTTTAAAATGTCAGCACCAAAATAACAGGCCTGTTATTTTTCAGATGTCTAATATAAAACATGAAGAAAAATGTTTGCTGTTTAGCGAACATTCAATGTAGATGGCTGTGCTCAAAGGAAAAAAAAAAGTATCAACATCTGGTAACCAAATTTGTTAGCTCTATTTATTGAGTCTAAATCCCTGCAGATGTATAGGACTGAGAATGCTAAAAGTAAACAATTCCAAGTGTTCCTTCATTAAATAATATAGTATTAGGGAACTTGTCCTAAATTGTACAAATATCTTTATTTTAAAGCTATTTTTTTTCATTTAGAGCTTCTAGGGGGAAATACTGAAATGGATTTTTTTTTAACTGAGATGAAATGAAGGAAAGCTGTGAACTGACTCCAATTGTGTTTTTATGATCAGGGTAATTTCTGTCTCAGCCATCCAGTGAAAGGTGAAACTTGAAATAAAAATCAGTGTGGTTCTAGAGCAAAGACAGTGATAAACGAAAAGATAAAGTAGCTATTGCTGAGGCAGCTGGAGGAGTATTGATGAGATGCTATGACTGCTACTGTAGTCAGGGGCAGGAACTTAGTTTGATGGAAACAAATCCTAGAAACACTGTGGGACTACTATAATGTTGAAACATCAGGTATTATTGTTAATAAAGGCCAAAATAGGAAGTATTTAAGTTGTATAAGTTGTTAAGTTGTATAAGTTGTTAAAATACTATTTCAGTGGGAATCAACAATTAAATTAGTACTTGTGAATTATTTCTAGACATTCACAAATCTTTCGAGTCTCACATAGTATAGTGTAATTCTAAATGGTATTACATTTTCTTGAGAATGTTTTTCTATACATTTAACTCTTGATTCAAACAAGAGGCTAATCACAAATTGCAATACTTAAGTAATACTTTAACTGTACACATTAAGGTGCTCTCCAGGTTTTTAGACATTAACTGTCTTCTATTATTACTACATAGTGTTTGCAAATCACTTTAGCACCTGACACTTGTTATAGCATCTTTCTCCCCTCTGCTGATGTATGTTT
Organism: Pithys albifrons albifrons; assembly: GCF_047495875.1. Taxonomy (NCBI): domain Eukaryota; kingdom Metazoa; phylum Chordata; class Aves; order Passeriformes; family Thamnophilidae; genus Pithys; species Pithys albifrons. The sequence continues at coordinate 34,831,726 of NC_092461.1, read as the reverse complement.
GATAACATTATCAAAATTGGGCTTCTCTTATTCTTTTTTCCCTTGTGTACTAAATTGCAAGTATAAATATTGAAATAACGTCATGGGAGAGGAGTCAGGTTCCAACAAAAGTAGTTTTCATGGTATCTTCAAGGGATGATGTGACGTATGAGTTAAGTTAGATTATTCATTACATTTTGCAGAGAAACTAAAGATATTAAATGAGTTACTGGAATTTTCTTTATTTAGTCTAGTCCATGGTTCAGGAAAATCAAAGCCAAAGTGTTGATAAAGATGAAACAGAATAATTTCAAATTTTCTTGATGCTGTAATAATCTGACAGTAATATGTTTCATTAAGGGTAGGGCACAATGGTTTCAAGGGCATTGATGATCCTTTTGTTGCTCAAGCATGTCTGAAAGTGACAATACCAGCACCTGGCTAGAAGATAGGATTTGCTAACTGGGTTTAATATCTTTTCAACTATTAGTGTGTGTTTAATAGAAATTACAGTTAATAAGTACTTAGAGGTTTTCTTAAAAAAGTAGCAAAAAGGTAACCAGTGTCCCCTGTGATGCTTCAGTACTTGTTTATTAACAATATTGTACATTTGAGGGGTTATTGGCAAGGACCTTTTTCTTTCATGTGTCTTGAAAATAAGATACTTTAATTCTGTTTCAAAGTATTTACACTACTGAAGTACTTAAGAAGCTTGGAGAAAGACATGTGGGAGGTTCAGTTGTCATTTGTGCACACCATTATCTTTCATATATTGCCAGTCTCAACACTGTAAAAAAAGTTCTTCGTACTGGGTTAGAGGACTTCAAAAGACTTCTGAAAGGGAAAGAGGTGACAGGATGCCAGTGAGGAAGGAAAATAAAGGCAAAAAGACCTTTCTTATATTTCAGAATATAAGCAGGTAGTCAGGGCTGACATGGGCTGACAAATGAGTTTTGATAAATTGCAATTTGTTGCAAAGATTTTTTTTAAAGAAAACAAAACTAGTCAATAGACTCCTAGCAAAGACAAGGAGAGTTGGTGATGACAACTGAACTTTGGGCTGCAGAATGTCCTTGGGCAAAGAAGCAAGCAGTGAAAGGGGTCTAGGAGCCATGATAAGTTTGATTTGATAGTAAGGTATCGCTGTGAATGTGATAAAATAGAGCTGAGATGTCTTAATTCAGTTGAAAAAATGTAGAAGAATTAATTAAATTTTAGCAGTTGCACCAAGGAGTTTTAATTCATCAGTGAGACAGTTGTAGAAGAGAAAGGGTGGAAAACAGAACCTCTGTATCATTTTTTTCAGAGGCCTGAGAAGCAGATGGATGTCCCTCAAAAGTAGTTGATTAGGGGAATGAAATCCCAAGAAAGTGAAAGAACAGAATTTCAAAATAGGTTTTATTCAATTTTGGTTTGTTCTGTTGGTGGCCCACGAGAGAGGAGATCAGCACCTCCTGCTCCACTGCCCTTCTTGAGGAAAGTGTAGAATTTAATAAGGGCACCCCTCAGCCTTTTCCATTCCTTTGGTGTTCCCATTGGATCCATCAGATAAGCATTAGTTGTCATTTCTAGTATGAAATACCTTAATCTACTTAATTGTTCCTGATATGTAAGATTTTCTAGACTGTTGGTTATCATTGACATAGTTTTTTGTACTTCTAGTTATTGTTTGGTTTTTTTTCAAATTCAGGAATCAAGACTGTGAATACACACAGCTGATAGTGAAATTGTGCCTACTCTTTTATTTTTTAATATTCTTATCTTTTCTAGTATTTTCTGTAATCTACATATTCTAATTTTTCAAATATTATATTTTCTACTATTTTCTAATATTCTAATATGTTTAATTTAACATCCTAACCTCTGGCCCAATCTTAATTCTAGATGTTCTATAGGTAGTGCTAGGGCAGAACCTATTTTTTTATAATGTTAGGATATATAAATTTAGATATGCATATGTATTAACTCCCAAGTGTCTCCTCTTATAATTTGGGGTTTTTTTTTGCTTTCTGAAGCATTCAGGTTGGGGTTCAACTACAGATTAAAAACTAGGCACCTGCAGCCCTGTTGCATTTTATGGAAAAACAGTGCAGCTTTATTTGTTTCTTTTGTTCTGTAATTGGTCTCTAAAACATTGGCAGCACTATCAAATTGATTACTGAACAGCTCTACCATGAGAACCTTGTCCAGTCTTTTTTCTTTGTGTAGCAAAATATTCATGTATACGTACATGTATACATTCATATGTACATATTGCTCTCCACTGGTGATTTAGGCTTACTCTGGCAAGTTTCCTGATTCTGGAAGGTTTGAAGGACTTTAATTACCTCTGACCTGCTTTTCTGAGTACTTTGTTTTATTAGCATTTTCTTTGAGGGTTAGAGTTGGGTTCAGGTTTTCAAGTGATATCACTTTTAAAATCTGTTCTAGGCTTGTTGAGCTCCTGTTGCTCTTTCTCAAGGTTTTTTTGACAATTGTTCTGTATTTGCTCTGACTTCCCATAGAACTTCTGTCTTCCCATGTGATGTATATACATTTTACTCATTCAAACATTTTTAAACAAAATTCATGTCTCTGCCCTTTTCAATTTGAGCAACACCTGAGCTGATCTGTTTTGCAAATACATGCAAAGGTTCCTGTTCAAGTGGTTCCTCAATATTTTGAGTTTCTGTTCACTGTTAATGTCAATCCAGCTTCTTTAGTTCCTCCATAATTTCTTAAAGGAGTAACAGTTTACAGTTTCTAAAAAGTTGCTCTTAATATCATACCTTAGTATGACTCAAATCTGTAGTGAAGATTGAACTGGATTTCCTTCCTTGGTGCCTTTCTAGTCTCTTCCAGCCTGGTGCAGTAACCATCTAAGTGGTGTAATACAGAACTGCACATCTCAGAGTATTCATTCTCCTACAGTGTTCTCCAAAAGTTAAAAGTTAAGATCAAGTAATCTCGTAAGAAATATTATTTTCCACCCATCATCACCATTCCAATCCTATTAACTGTTTTTTGAAATGGAGAAAAGACCTCATCACATGGATCTGTTCTAATTACTCCTCAAGAATCAATATATGCTTGCTTGAAAAACTGTACATTTTCCTCCCTCAAATGTTTTCCCATGTTTTTCAGCATGTCCCATTTCCTGCTTACACTTGCACCCTGTCTGAAGGATGCCATGGTGATTATGCCTAGTGATTCTTGAATCTCTTTATTGATGGTTTATTTCACTTGGTATTGACTATTGTCTATGCCAATAGGTTCATTTCCCTTTCTTTGGCCTCACTTGGAAAGTATCACATTTCCTATTTCTTTATATTACTTCAGCAGGCTGTGTCTGGGAACTTCACTACTCACCCCTGCCCCCACTACAATGAAGTCAAATAAGCAGCTGGTACCCTGTCCTGAGGAGGCATTCTACAGATTAGCCAAAACCAAGTAATAAGCACAGTTTTACATCACTTACTCTCTAGGCTTGTTTAAAATACTTTGTGACTGTTTTGATCAGTAATTAGAATTCATAAAATCTACCCTCATGGTATCTTTACATTTTTGCATTCCTCATTCAGTGATGCAGTTTTTGAAATACTAATTACTTGTGATTATTGACTTATTTTATGATTAGTTAACCAATGTGAAATTATATGACGTATCTGAAATGGGATAGAAAACCTTAATGCCAACTCTGAATCTTTATAATACGTTGGAAATTTCTACTGAAATCAGGACAGTGTATTTTTACTCAATTACTACTCTTGAGATTAATTAGATTATGGATTGATAGGTAGAAAGATAGTATAGATCTTGTGCTTTGTTTCCTTCTATATATCTGTTAGAGTATACAGCGAGGGTCTGACTTCCTTGGAAAAAATCTATATGCCCACAGCAGTCATTTAGACTCAGGTATAGTCCATGGGCTGAAATTATCCCCTTTAAAAAGGAGATGTCTATTAGCAATGTTTAAAAGAGAATAAATGATGCCAGTTTCTCACAGATTGTACCTCTAAGTCTTTACTGCAGGGAGGCAGGAGGAAGGTCCACCTCTAAATGGATCAAATGTTTTTCAAAACTGATTCAGCTGAAGTCTTATATTTTTCATCCATATGTCAAGTGTCCAAAGGAATGGAATGCAAGTTAACATTTATCATGCTTTCAGAGTTTTCAAATGAAATATACTGTTATTTCCTGTTTTTAAATACTTATAGAGTATCAGGTTATATCCTATAAGCATCCTGCACATTTACTCTGTGCTTGGATGTTTACTGCAACAGCTATAAATCTCTTCAGAACCAGAAAAATAATGTAATTTCTGTGTCCCTCTTGGTATCTCAATGCAATGTTAGATATATATATATATAGCTATCTCGTGGGGGGAAGGGATTGTGCTTAGATGCTTACACAGGATCAGACAGGAGTTGCAACTGATTCCTCTGTGCAGGGTTTGAGTAGGATATAGCCTGACACCTTCAAATTAATCTGTTACTCTGTAATTGAGATTTCATGTACTAGAAGTCAAATTCTAGTGAAGTTGACTGATTCCAGCAAACTGTTTCAGGTGTGCCTGTGTATGTGAGAATGGCTCAAGCCAGTGCAAAGTTCATCAATGAATCCTGTTAATTTGTGTCGTCCAGTATTTTTTTACATAATGTGTGTGATTGGATTTAAGCATCCAGAAAAATGACGAGCTCTAAAATGTTTTAGACTTCTGGCTGTAGCAAAAGCAAAATTGCCATGATGTGGGGGAGGGAGCTGTTGAAAGGGATGCCCAGGGCCAGATGTTTACTGGTAAGTTATCTGTGTTTTCACAGGGGCCGTGGAGGAGTGCCTCCACCACCAGCAGGAGTACCCAGAGGGGCACCAGCACCCAGGGGAGTGCCTCCCAGTAGAGGACCAGTCAGCCGTAGCAGGGGACTCCTGGCACCCAGAGCAAGAGGAGTCCCTCCTCCTGCAGGATACCGGCCCCTCCCACTGCCCCCAGCACAGGAGACGTACGGCGAATATGTAAGTGGGGCTGTGACATGCTGTGTGTAGTGTATAACTGTGGAGAGATGAGCCTGTCACTCCAGAACTCTGTAGAATCTTTAATTAGTACCTAATTAAGTCTTCTATCTATGGCAAATGTGATCTTCTCTCTTCACCTTTTTGGACTTGAGCGGTTTCATGTTAAAAAAGTCCTTCAGGCTATATATATACACTACCATAAAGACACTGCATTTGGCAAAATAGCTATGTGCCTCTTAAATGTATTAGACTTTTGCTTTACAAAAATTGGAAAAATCATGATGCTGTAGACTTTTAATTCTCAACTTAAACAGAATAATATTCTTCTCTTCTTAAACTTATCTGTGATCATAAAACTGTTCAATGATTAGACAAATAAAATATTTTATGAAAGCTTCAGAACTAATACTAAATTTTTAACAGTGTACAGTGTATCTCAATAAGCCATACATATTTCTTTTCATTTCATCATATTAAACATTAAAATCATATAAATGTTTTTTATATTGTACATTGTTATGAATTCTTAGGGTAAACTGAAATTGAACTTGAAGAGCAGACAAAGAAAAAATCATTAAATCAGAACTGTAATCATAAAAATGGACTTAGTCTTATATAAAAACAATGTCTTCAAGGACAATGCTTTTAATGTGTCATATTTATTGAAGTTTTGTGTGCCAAATGTGTCTGGATTTTGTTATTTAGATTAGCAATAAAGGAGTTCCTGAGTTTCTGAAGAAGGTTTTGCTATTTAGACATTTCTAGGTTTTCTCTCAACTTTTTCACCTACCTTCTCCCTCTTCTTTCCTTGCCCCCTGACAAAACCCTCTAAATAAATCTGAGCCTTTGTCTTTTCAAACAGAAACACAGTTTTCTATATAACACAGCTTTATGCAGAAAGAAGTTTAATGTCATTTGTATAAACATTTATGCATATAACTGAACAATTCAGAAGTTAATGTAGTTCATTAATTTTGAGGAAGAATACTTGAACAAAATGTCTAAATTTCCCCTGGCTGTACTTGACTAGTCAAAGTGGATACTGCAAGTTAAGTGTTTCTGTCACAAGGCTTTCAAAGGACTCGGTCCTCGGTAAGCAGCCTCTTTCCAGGACATACACTCTAGAACATATGGAGATATGATAGAATATAAACCTCTTTGCATAAATTCATATTTATATATAATCTGCTATTTATAGCATGTGTATATCGAAGTGGCATGGAAATAGCAGCTGTTTGAGTCCGTATCCTGATATATACTTTATTTCTGAGAGAATAATTAGAAATTAGCACTATAAAGAAAAATAATGCTTTGCTAAATAACTTCTAAAAGGAATGTTCTCTAGAACTGGATCACTTATCTTCCAAACAAGATACCTCCAATGGGATAGATATACTTAAGGCTCTAGTTGGTAAAGTAGTGCTAGATGGTCCATTTTAAAATTACTGTGTTTTCTGTGTCTCCTTTGATAAAATTGATTTTCTTTAGAAGAACATTTATCCAGGACATGGACCATGGGTGTATTGTATATTCAATGTCAAATTTAATGCATAGGGGTTTTTTACATGTCCATTTGCAGTATGTTATCAAAGTTCCTTAACTGCATCTCTGACAAGTTTAGGTAGCATGTTAGCAATCAGTACTAGTACTTCAGCCCTTTTCTTACTAATTCCTATTTAGTTATATTGAATATTAAAGTGCTACTTTGTCAACCTGAGCAGAATAAGATTTTGCTGGCTGAGAAGTATCTATAGGATAAGAACATCAAGAAGACTAGGGGTATCATAAGAAGTTATTTTAAGCAACATCAAAGCTTTGTAGACTGGAATATCCAGAGAGATTACAGAGAAACCTTTAGAAGTGTATTGGGTTTGTACAGCCAGATTTCGATAGGGGGGGCAGGCTACAAAGGTAGCTTCTGTGAGAAGCTTCTGGAAGCTTTCCCCATGTCCAACAGAGCCAATGCCAGCCAGCTCTAGGTTGCATCTGTTGCTGGCCAAGGCCATGATAGTGGCCACGATAGTGGCAGTGCCTCTGTATTTAATGTATTTAAGAAGGGAAAAAACCAAACTGGAGAAGTCTGTTCCTAAAGGGCTTCACCCCCGGGAAGGGACACACACTGGAGCAGTTAATGAACAGCTGTAGCCCAAGACAAGGGCTCCTGTTGGAGAAGTTTGTGTTGGACTGTCTCCCAGGGGAGGGAACCCACAGGAGCAGCTGAGGAATGCGTGGAATCCTGTCCATGCAGCAGAGACAATGTATGATTAACTGACCTCAGCAGCATTGCCCATCCTTCTGCATCACTGAGAGGGAGGTAGAGAATGAGAGTGAAATTGAGTCTGGGGGGAAGGTGTTGTAAGATTTAGTTTGTATTTCTCATTATCCTACTCTGATTTCATTAATAATAAACTTATTTCCCCCAGCTGTCTGTTTTGTTTGTGACAGTAACTGGTGATTGGTCTCTCCCTGCCTGTATCTAGAGCCATGAGCCTTTTGTTATATTTTCTCTTGCCTGGGCAGCTGAGGAGAGGAGTGATAAGCGTGGCTTTAGGGTGAGCACCTGGTGTCCAGTCAGGGTCAACCCACCACAAGAAGGCTTTCTATTGAGGATTGGAAAGTCTGTAAGAATTCGAGAGGTTTTTCACTCCCTTAGACTTATAAACCTCTGCTTTGTACTCATTAAAATAAGATGAAATTCTGCAAGCTGCTGATGGAAGCCTTGAACCACTCACTTCTGTAACTTTGTAAATATCTCAAAGATGATTCAGGCCTTTCAGTATGTGAAGTCCTTGCCCATTTTCTCTGTAGAGTGCTATTAAGTATACCTTGTCACAGACAATCACAAAGAGCCTCCCTTTTCCTTCACTCTGCTTTTTCTGTAGTCCTTGAAACCAATCAATTTGTAACATCTGTGAGTAACTTACTCAGTTCTGCCTCTTGCCTATTGCGGTATCTCTCCTCCTTCTTTAGTTATTTTCTAAAAGATAATGTCAAAATGGGAAGGGGAGTACTTATTTCGTTCTGAAAAGTTGGGATAAATTTGGTGGCAGTATCTCATGTGAGAAAAGCGATGTCATAGTTTTTGAGTTTAGGTGAATTTTAGTGTGGGCTTGAGATCAAGAACACTAGGCGGCCATTGCTGTCCTGTGTTTAGAGCCCATAGGAAAGTTTTCTAGACCTTACCCATAGCAGAAAGCTCTACTCAGATGTAGGCTGCCTCTGTCATCTGTCAGCTTTCTGGGGTCTTTGTAATGCTGGCTCTTGAATGCTTTGGCTTTCTCTGCAGAATTCACATAACATTATCAGATTAACAGCAGTATTTGCATGTTTTTCCAATTCAATCTAACTAGTTTTCCTACTCCACTGTTGCCAGTCTCACTTATGTATGTCTCTCAGCCCCAGTAGCCATTCCTCCTGGGACCTCACCATATTGTTAGCACCATGATGAAAGTTTTGCAGGCACTAAATGACAGTTCCTTATCGTTTTCTTTGAAAATGTCTCTCTAATAGCTGTGGCATCAGCTTACATAGCAAAAATTCAGGCCTCGACAGCCAGCCAGTTTTATAATGGCTCTGTTTGCTGCGATAAAGTTTCTCTGAATGCTAGGATGTCTCCCATTTTCATTTCCCTAACCACTCAGGTCAGGAGAAAACCTTAATATGATGTGTTAAGCATGGCCAGGATTATTTTTGTAATACTTGGATAAAGAAAACTGTATGAGGTGAATGCTACATTGATTGAAGCACTTACAGATGGTGTCAGGGACATTTTTCCTCTTCATTATATGTGAATTGTTCTTTCCTCAATGATCTATACTGTATAATAGATGAAAATATTTTTATGTATTAAGCTGACAATTTATTCCATTAAGATATGAAATAGAAACTGTATTTAACTACTAGCTGGAAATTTTAAGCTTTTCCATAATTTTCCCATAAGTAGGAAGTTAGTGACAGTGTGCTAGCAATTCACTGCTCTTTAATAAGGTCAGTTCCTTAGGGAATGTTCAGTCAAACATGGGTTAGAACAGAACTGCTCAGCCTCAGTTACTGTCTTGTAACAGTTGGTGCTCTTTGCCTCTTCCTGTTATTCTGTTGCCAGCTTCAAACCTGAAGCTTTTGTCCACATTAGTAATAAAGCAGGGGGACTGAAGCTTTTTAAGAATAGATTTTTATTTGCTTTTGTTTTTATTTTGTAAGGTTGAATGTTTTATAAATATTCTATCAATTTTCCTGTCATTTTTATGAATAGATTTGTGATGATGCCATGTCAAATCCAATTTTGTTTGCTCAAGTGTTAAATGCAAAGTGATGTTTAATCTGAGTTCATAATCACTTTTTAGGCACTAATAATTGGACTTTAAGTGACAATGTGGAAGGTCGACCAATAAGAGACCAAGGGAGCTTTTCTAATGTAAAATAAATTGTAACTTGAAAAAGAACTTTATAAACCATCTCCAATTACATCCAGATTTTTTTAACTTAGACACAGGCTCCTCAGTAGGATGTACAGAACAGTTGGATGTGAAAAAGTTACTGATAAACTTATAAATTTACTCTTTAAAATCTACATTTAGTTATTTCCTGATTTTGCAAGACCCTATAGCTTAGGGATAATTGTTTTTTAAAGCTTTCTGGTTCATGAAGTAGGTAGGACTTAGGGGAAGTTTGTTCACAAATAACGTTTGGCTGAATGGCTAAGAAATTAATTTCATGATCCAGTGGTTATTATAAAATATGAATGTAAGTATCCATTAATGAAAAGAATGATTGCAAATTCTTACTATTTACAGGGGAGTGTCCATTCAACTGAGAAACCTATAGCCTATTTAGTTCATTTTTTTTAGAAAGCTACTGCAAATTCTCTGTTTTAATCTCCAGCCTTGAGCCTGAATACCCTGTCTCCCTTTTGAGATCATAATTACTTTAGATTTTGAAAAACTGAATTAGTATTAATGTGGAAGCAGTTTCTTGGAGCTATCAATACACTGCTGATTTTGCCTGGTGAACTGTTTTTAAAGTAGATTTTTCTCATTAGCATTCACTTGCTGTTTGTGGTTGAAGAAGGAAAGACCTGTAGGAAAAAAGAGCAAAAACTCTATATACCATATGAAAATAAAAAAAATTCATTTACAAAATGCTTGTTGAGATGGCAACATATTAGCCAAAGGGCTAGTCCAGATGACATAAGACTTTGAAAAGAATTTAAAGTCTTGATCGGAGATTAAGTATAATTTCAATGTCACTTTACATCAGTTACACCTTGTTTTAGTTTACCTTGGTCTTCTGAATGTTGATAGTCTCGTAATGATATGCAACATTTTAAATCAGTGTTTTTATTTGCTTAGTTATTTTGGATGAAAGCTTTTTGTTTGGGTTCCTGAAAAAGGGCTTAAAGTAATTTCAGTCTCAAAGAACTAGAGAAATTATATTTTGCCCATACTGTCTCTCTTCCCCTTTGTGCATAATGTTGTGGTTTGCACATAGGTATTACACCCTTTTTTAAGAAGTGATAGCGAAGTTCTGGCTTTTCAGAAGTGCTGAGACTATTCCTAAAGTCAGGGTGAATTTGAGTCAGACTTTTGGAAGGCAAGTTCATAACATGAAAACATTATTTCTTGGCATTTTTTCCCCTTTACAATGTTCTTTTTCATGCATGGAATTTTTAGGACAAGTAAGAAGAGATAAATGTAAAAGAAATGTTTCAAATTTTTATCCCTTCAATTAATTGTTTTGTTTTACTTCACATCTTTGACCTTCTCTGAGGTTTTCAGAATGAGATGGAGTGAGAGAGAATGCAAAATATTTCCATTTTGCCCAGGAACTTGGGTGACATTGGCTGTAGAAACAGTAAAATATTTTTGAGAAAGGGATGAAAAGCTTTTCCACTTCCCTATCTCAAAACTGACATATGAAGTTCATAGAAAATTCTTTTCAAAGTATTTTAGTTTAACTGCTCATATTACACTTGGTATTACTGAATGAGCATGAGTTGCCCTCCTGATTCCAACACTGCTTCCTGCTGTTGTGCATGGAAAACCAGACTTATTTTGGTCTGATGGTAATTTGGTTTAAATGTTACTGTCTGTATTCATTAGCAGCTCTTTGGGGATTTTTTTTTTGAGGTGCATGAAAAACAATCCGCTAGTACATGACTCATTCCAGGAATGTCTATTCTGGTTGAATATGCACTAAGCTCCTTCTAGATTACAACAGATGAAAATCTCCAAAATGAGAGTTTACAGTCTGTGCATGTTTGCTGCAAATGTCCTTAATGTCAGCACTCAGACTTTAGATGGTAGTAGCTACCCATATTTGTTTTGATTGCTCCATATCCCCTGTTGATTAAGTGATGGGGGATGTTATTTCCACATAACAAAATCTCTGTTCTTTGCTTTTATAATTCTAATTTGAAAAAAAAAAATATTCTTCACTGCACTGGTGTTGTTTTGTGTTTTCTCCTTCAAGTTAATCTGTGTAGAAATATTTTTTTTTTAAATTTGATAGTTTTTATCTAAAAGTAATAGGTTCCTTCAGTATTCTCGAATAAAGTAGTAGTATAAGTATTAGGTTCAGAGAATGATGAGGAAAAGAAACAAAAACATTTTAGTAGTACTGATAAAGGCCTTAATTTTTTTCCCTTGATGGATTTCCTTAGATGGGAACAGCTGAAAAATTGATTTCTCATTGATTTCATGATTTTATTTTTTTTTCAGCACTGTAAATGGCCTTTTTTAAAAGGTCATTTTAACCCTCTTCTTTTTTCCTGTCTTTTTCTTTGAAACATTTTTGGTTTTCCATAAAGAAGGTCCAAACACTAGTCTGTCATTGTCACTGCCAGCAGATTATAATTTAAAACTGCCATTTTCTATTCCCCCCCAACAAGGGTGTGTTTAGAGTACTGTTGTAATTAGAAACAAAGCACTGATCAACAAGACTTACATGATTTATAATGTTTCAAGTAGTGCAGAAGCTTTGGCAAGGATTGCTTTTATCATTTTTTGAGGTATGATGGTAACAATATATTTGAAGGGTGCATATTTACACATTGCCTTTGATTCTGTTCATGATAAATGTCTGAACTTTACACTGAGCAATTAGTTACCAGTGCTGCTCTTTGAATTTATCTCAGCTGTGGGCACTATCATTGAAACCACTGCAGGTAGAACTTCTCTTTAAGAAAAATGTGCTTTTAGGTTGCCTTAATAAAGGAGTTTATTACTAAGGTTTGAGATTTTACAGAGTAATTTCATATTCTTTTCAAATGATCTGTCTTGATCCTGTGCCTTGGTTTTCCTCTGCCTCCCCCCCCCCCCCCCCCCCCCCAGCTCTTCAAAGCAGGGAAAAGGAAAGTGGGAGGAAGAAAAAAAACTGAAAGAAGCTGAGCCAAGTCAATAATATATATGTGTATTCTTTAAATGTTTACAATTATGTGTATACAATTTGCACCCACAATAGGGAAGAAGAAAAGGGAAGGGGGGGAGGGGAAAGGGTGACAAAGAGACAAAACAAAAAAACAATGGGTGCAAAAGACACCCCCACCTACCCATTGAGTAAACCAGTACAACACGATCTCACCAACCGCTCTTAGAAGAAAGCTAGCCTTTTTCTCTCATGTGGGGGGGTCTCACTCGTGCTCTTTCCCTGATCTTCTGCGTGCCTCTGGTAAGGGCTGAGCAGCAGCAGTGAACTGTCTACACTCCACCCTCACTGGAAACTGAAGTGAGCTAAACTCCCTGTCTCTTGTCTCTTACCCCATGGAAGGGGAAAGAATGAGTGAGGAATACCTAGGAGACAAGCCCTTCTCTAGTTACATCTGGTTACCAGGAAAGAGCCTGGGTTAAACTATTACATTCTGTTTATGGAATGAAGATGTGATCTTGTTTAGCCTTTTGGCTATTTGAGTAGGGTAGGGAAATAAAACTTTTCCAGTTAACTTCCTGATATCTGTGTCATTAGGAATAGTTCTTTATAGAGTTGAATAGCTCTTTGTAGATTTATGTCATATGAATAGAGAGGGAAGTCCATTGTATTGCTTTTGATAGGTAGTAGAAATAGAGACACTGTCATCCATGTGAAGATGGATGGCTTTAAATATAAAGATGAATGCTTTTATAAGTACTTGAAAGATGCTAAAAAATCAGCAGGTAAAATGCAATTAAAAGATTCTTATGGAGGTATAATTCTGTATTATATAGAAAGAAGTCTATATGGGCAATGCTTGTATTCAGTAGAATGTACATTGTACAGTGTTGTACTTTAGTACAGGATATCTGTGCATATAAGTTCTATTCTGTCCCTTTTCATTATATATGTGTAAAATTATAGTTATTTTCATTTATGTTAGCATGTTATTTTATACGAATGAATCATACCAGATGGCCAAAGATATTTCACCTAAATACTAAATGAAGTTAAAGAAAACATTTACTGAAACCATAAGAGGTCTGATTCAGAAAGAAAATACTTAAGTAGTGTGGATTTAATTTAAAATGTAAAACATTCTGCCTTGGCTGAGCTTATTTGTAACCTCCTGAAAGAGAAAGTTTTCAAACAGTGTACAAATAAGAGCAAATACTGTCAGACCTAATTCAGGCAAAGCTCTGAAACACACTTCAGCTGCCCCTGCCCAATTACTACTTCAAGGGAATAGTGCACAGTAAACACATTTTGGAATGTGAATCTCTTATCTCCTAACAGAACAAGCCATTGAAAGCAAACCCATTCTATTTTTGGAGCACGTTGCACATGTTTATCTTGAGTTAGTGCAAACTCTGGGGTTTATAGCTGTAAATATTAGGGAATTTTTTTTTTTTACTGTGAGGGCGGTGAGGCACTGGAACAGGTTGCCTGGAGAGGTTGTGAGTGCCCCATCCCTGGAAGTGTCCAAGGACAGATTGGATGGGGCTCTGAGCAACCTGGTCCAATGGAAGGTTTCCCTACCCACATGATGTGGTTGGAACTAGATCATCTTTAAAGTCCCTTCTAACTCAAACCGTTCTAAGATTCTATCAAACACAGCAAAAAAAAAGGAATTGATCTGTTTAAGCAGATTATAGTAATTGCAGCAGCAAATTTTGATAATTTTAATTCCAAGTGACAGGAGTCCTACGTATAAACTACAAAGCAGATATCTTTACATTCAAGGTTTTTAAAATCCACCTTCAACAACATTATAATGTAGGGCTTAATTTCAGCAGTGCTGAACTTACTAACACACAAAGTGATGAACAGTAATGAGTCCTGGGCAAAAATTCTCAGAAAGAAGTGTGCTAATACTAGAAACACTTCAGTCTGATACAGCATGGACCTCCTCCAAATTTTCCTTTTGTTCTGCTGGATGTGTTATGAAGGATCTTCTTACTTCAAATTTACTTTGTTCTTTTGTCTTTAAGAAGTCATAGGTGAACCATAATTTTGAAGTAGCCTATTATCCCCTTTCTTTCATGATCATTTTTTTTTTTAGTAAAATAGTTAACATAAATGTGAATAATAGGACTGATTGCTTAAGGGTTCTCCAGTGATTCTTTAGTGACGAAGCTTTCCTAATGTGTTAAAAAGGAGATTTCAACCCTCTGCTTCCATTTGTTGCCACTGCTACATATGCAGTTTGAAGTTTGGAAGCCCTTCTCAGGGGATGGCCGTTCACAGTTGGGAGAGGCTATGAGAGGAGACCAAATATCATGTAAATGTTCTGGAACAGAGCAGTTAAGTTGACTCAGGCAGCCTCTGCTGTTGATAAAGGTCTGTATTGGTAACAGATGTCTGTGTATTGCATTAATAAGTAATAAAGTGTGTGTTCACAATAATTGCCAGGAGGTAGTGGTTTGGGGGGTTAGTCTGTGGCTTGTCAAGAAAAATCCTTATCTGATGGGCAAGAAAAGGCTAAGACTTCTAATTTATAGTTTCAGAGCAGTGAATTACTGAAATAGAAAATACATTTCCAGGTGGAACTGTTCATCCATGGATCTCCAGGAAGCAGACAATTGGAAGAAACCTAGTTTCTTCTTCTCAGCCAATGAATAGAGTCATTCCTTTATGCTGGCAAATGTTCACAGACAGCCTTCGCCTAATCACTGGTGGGAAACAATTATGTGCACTAATCTAGCAGTGGTTGAAGCTGTATTGATGAGTAGATTGCCTGTTTTCCATATAAGCAATTTCAAATGATTGGAAAGCTTGCTAAAAACTCAGGAATTTAAGCTTCCTATCAGTTGGCTTCTGCTATAGAAAGCTTTTTTATGATGCCTAGAAAGCTGTCAGATTCCCATTACTGATGATGCTTTCTACTAGAGTTGGATAATCCATCATTTATCATCCCTATCTAATTGATAGTTCTGGTCAGTTATGTTTTCTGTTATTGCTGAAATATTCTTAAAGGTTCATTCTCCTGGAAATGTTGGTCCTGTCATGAGATTTGATCTTTTCAATTGATACACATTCAGAAAACACCATGTGTATATATGTATATTTACCTGATTGTTCCTGATTTTCAGTTCTCTGGGTCCCCCAGTTTTCAAAATTCCTTATTAGGTCAGTCTCGTCTTCCAAAACTGGACAAGATACCCGTAAATATCCAGTGAGGTCTTTGGCACCTTTAGATAGGAGTTTGGTGTTAGGATTTACTAGGATACACAAAGGATGTGGTGTTTCTACTTTTCCTATGTTTATCTGAGGTGTATTATTGGACAAAACAATAAATTGATGACAGTTCTTTGGATTTCTGTAGTTCATCCTTCTCTGGGGAAACACAGCCTTAATGTCACTTATTTTTTTTCTTTTGCTACAAACCATAGAGAAGTTCGACTCAGTGCTTTGTTCAAATTGGTGTTTAAATATAGTGCTATTTTGAGAAGTGTTACATTGTATACTTAAATAGTGTGCATAGTATGGAGAAGAGTAGGAAATC
The DNA here is from genome assembly GCF_047495875.1 of Pithys albifrons albifrons. Lineage (NCBI taxonomy): Eukaryota > Metazoa > Chordata > Aves > Passeriformes > Thamnophilidae > Pithys > Pithys albifrons. Next base: position 34,815,846 of record NC_092461.1, on the reverse strand, counting down.
CTTACTTCTAGTTTCTTAATGGATGCTTAACTTCCACAAGTTGACAGTGTACCCAGGACATTGAAAGTGGTAAAATTCTTACTAGTCTTATCTCTAGGGAACTCCTTTCCTATCTGTAGACTACGTAGAATATTGAATTTATTGTCCAAAAATAAGTCAACTACCTTTAGTCAGATGCACAGTATTTATCCAGGTGTTTTGTTTCCTCAAATGCTTCCCAGAGCTTTCCTGAAGATCGGTAGTTCTCTCATATTCAAGACCATGAGGACATGACATGTTTGTCCTGTCTCTGCACAAGCCATGTTAACTAAAAAAAAAAAAAAAAAATCTTTTAGAAGCACATTGCCAGTAGTTAAAAAAACCTTAGAGAAATTAGTCTTAGATTTGTAGATGGAAGTAGTCTCTATTAGTATTAAGATTTTGCCACTTCATGGTGTACATACGTCATACATACGTTTTAGGAGAGTATTGTCTTCCATATGTAGAAATAGGTTACTGCTTTGTTTCTGGAGTGAGCTTATGGTTAATATTGCATTTCTTTTATATCATTTCAGGAGTATGATGATGGCTATGGAGCTGCTTATGATGAACAAAGCTATGATTCCTATGATAACAGCTACAGCACTCAAGCACAAAGGTAAGCTTCCAAATCAACTGTAATTACATTGAAAAATTCTATGGTTGGCTAGTTAGTTTTACTTAAAGATTTTCAATTTCAACTCAAATACTAAATATTTTATGAGAGGCTTTTTAGAAACAATCATGTGCGTTATTTGTCTTTAGTATCAAATAAACATAAAAGTTGTTTCTGAGTGTCTGAAAAGAAACAGACTGAGGACTTGAATCAGTTTTAATTCTGACAAATTGTAAATCAGATAGTATTTAAAAGTTTAGAAAATTCAGGGAAATTTAATTCAGATTCATTTTGGGAGAGAGGAGTGAGCAAGGAGAGGAGAGGAGAAAAACTATAAAAGGTATTAAATCATCTGAAACACGAAGTTGATTGCATTTCCTACTACTTTAACAAGGTTATATTCTAGTATTTTACCTTTATTTGAGTAAGTACAACCTTCGGTTTGTATTATTGCCTTGTGGACTTTCTTGTGGCAACTTTGCATCTCTTGCCTTGTGTTTTCCTTCCCCCACTTCATTGTCAGCAGTATGTTTAAGCACTTTTGATTTCTTAAAATTTTACTTTCTTCAAAGGAGTCACTATTTGGCAATTCCATTAATTGCAAAGAATACTAATATGTCCCAATGATGGGAAAAACATTAATAAGTACAAGCTACTTCCTTTACGTAGAACTTAATGGTAAAAATCACATGAGAAATGTAGCAGCTTGGCTGATCATCCCCATTCTTGGGTAATTCCAATGTGCCTGTCTGGAAAAGGAACATCTGTGCACCTTTGACTGAGTTGTAATTTATTTTCACTCTTTTTCTCTTGGACCAAGTTTTCATAATTTGCTCAATAGATTTTGTGATGTCTTTGAGAATGTCTTGAAACTTTTATGGCAATGGTATGACCTGTGTCTGAGGCAGGGCAACTAAGGTTCCTGTTAATAAATTCTCTTGGGTTGAATTAGAGTGAAATGACACTGAATGACAGGTGTACATGAGGCAGATGTATTTTAAAATGATTGCAGCAGAATTAGGTGGCTATTTTGGTTCTTTTCTACAAACAGTGTCAGGAAATAGTATATGAAGAAAGGATAGAAGTACATTGGGAGAGGAAAGATGTCACCATCCAGTGATGAGACTTAATTATGGTAATTTTCATGTCCATAAACTGTGATGGTCACAGTCTCAATTTGTTTGGGATGGGAGCCTGTGAAGCAAAAGGTTTCTCTTGTGATATACATTAAAGTTAGCATGGCAACACCTGGATGCCTTCCCAGGGAGGGAGTTCTTTGTGTCTGTGGTAACACTGAGGCATGAGCAGTCTTCAGATGGAGTTCCTGAGATGAGTCAGGGATTGCTTTGGGTCCTTGGTGATCTCAATCCCCATCTATTGGTCTTGCCTGTTCCTTAACCTCACTTCTGTGCTTGCTATGTATGTTGTGTGATCACCATGGACCTGAGCAGGAAAATTGGCTCCAAGGAGGTGCTACTCAGCCTTTCTGCAACCCTTTCCAGGCATATCATGTTTTAACTTGTTCACTTGAATCATGAACAGTGTTTGAAGCTGAGTGATGCATTAACTCTTTACTGTCCAGGCTTCTGCAGGCAAAAAAACTTGAAATGGTTGCAACAATAATGTTCAGAAAAATTATTAATAAAAAAAGAAATCTTGTAGCTCTGCATTACTACTTGGGTTATTTAGGCTGATTCGAGCATCAAACTTTGCTCACTGGAGAGAAGATGGAATAGGAGAGGAAGACATTGGTGGGTATTGAGGTGTTGGTAAATAGACGTTCCTTAGCCTGTTTTACCTTCTGCTAAATATGCAAGGTTTACAATGGAACTTTATTTCAAATAGTGTAGAACTGTTCACAGCACAGTTGAGAACAAAGTTTTTTACACCTGACACCTGTTTTGCTGTAGTGTTGTTGCACTCAACTTCAGTTGTGTTGTGAAAATGAGGATTTTTCTGTTCTCAACTTAGTCAATGTGAAAAACATAGTGGAAAGTACCAGTGTTGTTATTGTTGAGAACTAAAAAAATTAAATTACCTTTGTGTGATACTTGGCTCCTACAGGATCTAAGGTGGTGAAAATTGGTAAAAATAATATGACTTAAGAAACCAGTAGTGTAGTCTCCGAAATATGAGACTCTGTACAGTGTTACGTTTCAAGAGCAGCTGCTGGTAATGGATTTTCTTTCCTCAAAAAGAAAATTGCTAAAGTAATCCTCAACTTTTATGTTGGTAATTCTGTTCTGGTTTACTGCTTCTAGTGGTGGTAAATGGGTTTATTGCACACAAACATTTGGACTTCATTACAAAGTCATTTGCCAGAGCCAAAGCTAAACATTACTTGGATTTGATTTTGTTCCATGTTAAGAAAGTTTTCACTGAAATGTTCTTCCTTTGACCTAAAGTTAGGAAAAAAACCATATCTCCCAAGGAATGAAATTGGTCTTCTAAAGGATTAATATATGATTCTTAAGTATATGTGCACATGCTTAGCTGTCTAGGAGATACATCATAAAGTGATTGCTTAACTTTGTGTTTTACCTGTAGTTTCACAATACATGTATTGTTAGATTTTAATGAATTTGTTATCTTTTGAATGTCTATTTGGCTTTTTCCCCCCCTAATTTTATTAAGTGCTCTGTGGTGAAAGAAAAGAAGAAATTATTCTCTTGCATGTTTGTCACAGGATATCAGCACTCATTTTCTGGCATATTTTCTGGCTTGGCAAAAAGATTTTTAGGATAGTATTGGCAGGCAAAAAGTAATAACTATAAACAGCCTTCTCAGGTACCCTACACCAGCATTCCTATCTTTAATCTGAATATCAAGTAGTAGCCCATATTGCAAAATGTCGTTGTGCAACTTTTATGAGATACTTACCATATTTAGATACATTACAATGCCCTTATGAAGGAAATTAAGGAAAACTACATTGTTTTCAAAGTTTAGCCTTATGTCATTCTTGATATTTTGCCCTCATAAAACACAGAAGGAAACTGCATTTGCACATGGAGGGCATTCATGTGTCTAAACCGGATCATTTAGTGATCAGTGTGTGGAAATAAGTTATCCACTTTCTTAAGCTGAAAATAGTGATCTTTAAGTAATAGCATTTCTAATATGTCTTCTGCTATTGATTTCTCTATAAATACTGTAATACTAATGATATTGAGGAAACCTGAGAAATAGCTAGTAAACTGATAAATCTTGCAGTAGTATTTAGTATATAACCAAGTTTGAGTGCAGGAGCAGGGTTTAATGTTCACAAGTGTACATTGTGTGATATGGTGGAGACAGTGGAAATGCTCATTTCTGTTTTAAATGCTTTGCTTTAGTGATTGCCCTGTTAAAGATGGAAATTTGCAATAGAATTAGAAATACATCTAGGAATTTTGGAGATCTAGATGATGTTGTGTGACAGCACATCTTGTGCTATAGGTGCACAGGAGCGCATTCTCCATATCTGACCATTCAGTACAACACATCATCTCTCCTTGGTTGCTTTTAATTTTACATTTCAAGTGTATTTCCCAGAAATGGCCAAATCTGAGATGGACTGGGATGGTGATGTGTTCAGGTATGAACAAAAGCGTACTGTGTATTTATATGTGCATTACGGTAGTTGAGACTATGCTTTCTCTGCAATTGAATTCTTCCTTTCTTTATACTAAACTGCTTGCTGATACCAAAGTGTGAGTGGTTAGAAGTTTAATGGCATTTTATTTGACCCTCTGTGAGGCTGTATCCTTGCTTGTGCTTGGCATTTGGAAGATTCTGTTAAAACGTCACAGCATTAACAGGGAGAGAGACATTAGAGTTTTCTGAGTTCTCATCTATCTTAATGCCCTGTAATCCTATCTAAAAAAAAAAAAACAAACAAAAAAACCCAACAAAACAAAAAAAAAACCCCAAGTTGTTTTCCTTTAGAACAATTTATTTTCCACAGTTGGTTGTTCACTCAACAAAGCCCCAGATAGTGCTTCAGGATGTCCTTTAACAGAATTATTTTTTATGGTAACAAATACCCCTTTGAGTAATACTGAGCTTGACTAGTTATCTGAACTGATTTTTAGAAGAGATGTGATTAAATCATGTCTATAGTGTTTTGCAGATGGATTGTAAAATGCTACTTTTATTGGTATAAACTAGGATGGTTAATCGACTGGTCTGCTTAGTCTTGTTATGAAAAAAACAAACCAATCTCAATTTAGCAAAATATTTCACGATTTCTGAAAATCAAAGGCTAGCAAATATAGCATCATAAAATGGTTTGGGCTGGAAGGGACTTTAAAGACCATCTAGTTCCAACCCCCCTGCCATGGGCAGGGACACTTCCCACTAGACCAGGTTGCTCCATGCCCCATCCAGCCTGGCCCTGAGCACTTCTAGGGATGGGACATCCACAGCTTCTCTGGCCAACCTGTTTCAGGGTCTTACCACCTTCACAGTAAAGAATTTCCTCCTAATATCTAATCTAAATCTCTCCTACTTTAGTTTAAAACCATCCCATCTTGCCCTATCACTACATGCCCCTGATGTGAAGTCAGGTTCTAGGGTTATATGTTATGCAGTCAGGAATTCCTTAATACAATTTTTCTGTATGCATATGGAGCAATTAACATGTGCAGTTGTGTGCCAATAATCTCTTCATGATCTTAAGGAAAAATGAGTTGCAAGAGTGAAAGCCAAACTTGTGACTCCTGGTGCTGATATTTTCTTATGTCAGATGTATGTACAAGTACCTGCCAGTGTCCCTCCCCAGCACATGTGCATTCTTACACAACCTAGCTCACTCTTAAGACTTCCTAAACCTGTCTAGAATTTTAATTAGTTTCCTTGATTTATTGAAGAAAGCAGTGTGTGTTTTAATGACCTGATGTTAGTGCTGGACCAATTTTTATTATGAAAAGTCACATAATAGTGTTGTGGAGGAAACAGGAGCATTTAGTTGTCTTCATTTAAAATTTTGGCTCAGCTTAAACATTTTCAGCATGAAGGAAGAAAACCTTTTATTTTAAATCTCTGAAATAAGTTTCAAATTGAGCCAAAGCGCTTCTGTCCCTTCGTGACTCCATACATGATCTGCACAAGTGTTTGCAGAGACAATCATATGGCAAAGGGAAATTGATGCTAATAAATCAATTGTCACTGTCAGCTCACTGTTTAATGTTCTCTAGAATACATAAGATTTATCACTGAGGAATTGTGGAATAATGGTAGTGTATGGAAACAAAGTCCACCAGGGAGATGTACTACATCATTTGGATTTAGTGCTGCCATCTGCTTAATAGCACTGAGATGACTACAGAGGTACTTATGATCAACCATTCATAGCAGTGACAGATGCTGCAGGGAGTTAACATGCCAGGGAATGAGGTTTGTTACTGAAATTCAGATTATGTGACAAGGTTGCTGAGAAAGGGGGCTGGGTTTGTTACCTCTCCAACAGCATTAGAGGCTTACTGTGTGCTTTTAAGTTTACTTTCGAGGGAAAGAATGGCTAACAGTTACTGTAGTGCAAAAAGAAGTGTGGAGAAACCCCATCTGTGTGCTTCATGGACTCAGAAGTTTCAAAGAACTTCCTTAGCTTGTCTGGTACCATTTAAAACAGGATTTTTTTTTTCCCTAGGTAAAAACCTACAGCAGAGATTAGCAGTCTCAACTACAAGAGGAATAGTTTGTATAACTATGCCTGTGTCTGCTGAGAAAAAAAGTCATTCATGTAGTAATGCCACTGTGTGTTTTAATTATAGTTTATAGTTTTAAAACTGTTTTAGATTTTCAGTCAGAGTGATTTCACTTTCTGTTGCAGAATTTAATCTAAACATGGTTATAAAAGGGGAAAAATAGGACTTGGGGAAAATGCTGGCTATGTTTAGAGTTTTCTGCAATGTTTTCTGGCTTCTACATTTACCTATTTGTGCTATGCTTTTCTCTTGGCAACAGACATTGAGCCACTAGCTTAAATAGTGTATCTCAGTTGCTCTTTGTGCATATCTAACAGTAATTGCTATCACTTCAAATCATACCAAAATGTGATAAATTTAAATCACTGCAAGTTGCCTGTGAGCCTTGGAGCCACCCAGTTAACCTAATCTGAGCTGAGGGAACTGGCAAATTCTCTTTAGTATACCTATGTTTATTCAGTGTCTCTAAATCATTCTGTGTTTCTTGTTATGTGTTGGGAAACGAGAAGTACATGCTGCAACTTTGTTATATCATTTACTTAAATGCATAAAAAGAGAACTGCCCATGTGGTAATTGCTAGGCCTGGTGAAAACATGATGTTCTGAATCGTATAATTGTTAAGGCTGAAAAAGACCTCTAAGATCAAGTCCAACTGTTTACCAGCACCACCAGGTTCACCACTAAACCATGTCCCCAGGTGCCACACCCATATGTTTTTAAAGACTTTCAGGATAGTGGTTCCTGGGCAGCCTGTTCCGGTGCCTGACTGCCCTTTCAGTGAAGAAATTTTTCCTGATATCCAGTATTTCTCACATGGGAGAAGAGACTAACACCCACCTTGCCACAACATCCTTTCAGGTATTTGTAGAGAGTGATATGGTCTCCCTGAGCCTCCTTTTCTCCAGGCTGAGCTGCCCCAGCTCCCTCCGAGGTGAGATCACATTCCTTACTGTTCCTTTCAGCAGTGACTCATTCAAGACCAGAAAGTTCCTTTGTCAGGAATACTATGTACAAAGATCTAGTGGTTTGAAAGATTTGAGGAATTTTGTTTTGTAACATGTGGTAGTTACTTAAGAACTAAGTAAGTGGATATTGGATTGAAAAGAACTTTAAAAAACACCTTGAAATGCAGCAGTGGTCATTGTTCGATTGATGCCTAAAGAATAAAACTAAATTGGTTTGCTGAAACCCTTCAAATCTCTCTAAATACCTGATTTTATGTTATTCCAGACGCAGTTTTGGTTACAAAAGAAGCTGATTCCTAGTATGTAGTTCTTGACAATACCCTCCCCATTTTCCAGTAAGAGCTCAAATTTTCATGTGTTTTTTTTTAAATTCTGCTTAGTAGTCATACAAAAGACAGTGACATTCCTGTTTAAGAGAAGGATTTCCATAAAGACCTGAGCGTATAGATTTGAAATTGGCTTATGGAGATGTTGCTATTGGTATTTGAAAGTTAATTGCTAACAGTTTGTTTGTGATGTTTGGTGTTTTAAATTTACATTGTTGAGTTTGTCAGCAATCATGCATTTCCAGGATGTATAAATATGCATTATGTGCAAAGCAGTGTCTGTTGCTGTAGTTTTACAAGATGTAATTCTCTCCATTTTAATGTTAGTAGATGTTTGTATTTCATTCACTTATAAATCAAATCAGTCCACAGGAGTTTGATTTCTAAGGGTAGTGCAAATGGCCGGCACTTTGTGTTGCTGTTGCTTATCAACACCTGGTCTGTATGACTTATTGGAGGTTATAATTCTGCAAAATAAAGTCTCAAAGGTATTAGCATAAACAAGCTAATGTAGCTTTTAACTGAAAATCCCTGCCATGTGCTCATGTTATTGGAAGAGATTATTTTCTGCAGTTTTTCAAATCTCATTTTTCGGTTTAGATACATGTTTTCTTTTTTTAATTACCTGTTAAAATGTGACAAGGTAAAATATTCAGAGGGGCCTCAGTAGTGGAGATAGTTTTGATCATGGGGCTAGCATGTTTGAATTGTTTTAAACTAGTTTACAGAAATCTGGCCTGAAATGTCAGTAAACAGGAATAAGACTAAGGCAATGGAAGTGAAGTTATGGGAAAATACGTAGCACAAGCACATCTCATGGTGCACTCATAAAACTGGAAAAGATTTATAGAATTCTCATGTTAACGTTAGCAGATTGCTTCACTATTTAAGCTATTTTAGGATACTTTTCATTTACACTAATGAGACCTTTTTTTACATATAAAAATATTTTGCTACTCTTCATGACTTTGATGTTAATTATGTGCCTCTGTTTAGAATACAAATAAAAAAATACATTTAAAAATGTTGGAAAAAACTAATAGAGAGGTCTTAGTAGTATGAAAATTAGTAACATGAAATTATAAATATATGAGGAATCCAGAAAGGAATTTTCATGAAGTTACTGTTGATTTTGCACAATTGGTTAGTCCAATTTTACTAAGTGATTGTGCAACTTCTTAAGTTGGGTATTTGAATTACCACAATGTAATTAAAGTGCATTAGTATTTGGTAAGCATTTTGGATTTTTCTTCTTGACTGATTACACAAGTGAAAACATGAGGAAAGGATAGGTCAAATAGGATCTTCTAGGAAGTACTAAATAGAAGGCAATATTAATTAAAAGGGAATATTTTTTAATATTTAATGCTATATTGTATTTATTAATAGTTACTTGTGGAATTAATAGTATTTTAGTTATATGAAGGTTTCAAATTAGCTACGATATGTATAAAAAATAAGGTACTTCAAGCTTGGATGATGAACGTAACAGAGAAAGGAGAGTATCCAGTTGCTTGGCCTCAGCAGGATGATGTACAAATGCTGCTGGATATATGGGCTTTGGAGGCAAAATGTGGATGGTCAGGCTTCCAAATTAAGGTTATCAATTTAGAAATAACTTCTAAAATATATTACACAACAATTAACTTTCTACCAGTTTAAGATACCAAGAAAAGGAAGAGACTATATAGGCTCTCCAGGTTAGAGAGAGGACATCATAATTCACACTTGCAGTAGATAGTGAAGAGTATATATAGGGAAGGCTTATTTTCTCTGTTGTGGAGTACAGAATGAACTCCACTGGAAACTCACACTTGAAAGCCAATGTCTGTTAGTTGAATGAGAAATCAAACTGCATCAGTTCAGAACAGATTTTTGTCAGAGAACAAGTTTTTGTTCGACTCTTTTGCTGGTTGACAGTCAATATACCATGTCTGCTTACTAGCAGTAATTGAAAGTTGCAGTTTTATTTCTTACTATTATGTTATATTCGAGTTGCTTTCAAGGGAGGAAAAAAATCTTGCTTCTTTCTGTTGGTAAAGGAATAACTATTTAATTGGGAAGCTTCAGAAATGAGAAATGATTTCAGGAAAACTTTATAATTGTCTTAATTGTTTTTGTATTTTAGTTGAAATAGCAAGAGCTTTTGTACTTTTAAGCACAATTTTTATATAATTCAGATGACAGACAATGAAAAATATGATATTAGTAACCTGAGAACCATCATAACCAGGTTTGTCTTGGTGTAATCGTGTCATGGGAGTTGTATGTGCAACATCTGAAATGTTCATATTGATAGAAGTAGTGGAGCTCACATGAGCTCCAGGAAACAAGTCTTGTAGTTTAGTGGATTGAATTGTCCTGAAGAGGAAGAAATCTGCCTTGCTGCACTTGGAGAGACAAGGTATGGACCTGCTTTGTAAGGAAAGCACTGGTAAGATCTTGAACATGGTAGTGCATTGCTGTTGAGATCTGTCAGATGCTTCTGATTGTGCACCACTGTAAATAATTAAATCTAGCCTGTCTTTAATGAAATGTATTCCTTGATGGCACTTTTATTACTTTTGAGTTATAATCAAATACAACTGAGATGGAATGATATATTTTCTTTCAAATGTTCTTCAGTTTTAATTGATGAGTAAGGCCCAAATTTACAGAAAAGTGTTGAAAGTTGTACTGTTCCTTCAGTAAATTAAAAAGATAAGAAGGTATGATGTATAGCTCCTGGAGCAGTATTTCTAGTGCTGGAATGCTGACATAACATCCATGCAGTTTTTGAGGGTGATGATTATTAGAGGCAGTGTGGTCTTGTCCTCCAGTATGTGACAGATAACCTTGTCTTGAATAACAACATTTATGCAGGACTCCATGGAAGACCAAGAATTAGATGGAATAATACCCATAGCTCGTTTCAATATTGCAATGAATAGTCTCAAGATTTTTTGATGCCTCTCAGATCTTCACTGTTCTGTGCTGCTTCTACTTTCCTGAGTCTGTTTGGAGAGAAAGGGAAGAAAACACATCTTTCGATGTTGATGTTGGTTCATTTCTTTATTTTCCTAGCAGTTGGAGCATGTTTAGTACACACCTGAGTAGTTTAAGATGTCCAGTTTATTTTCCTCTGATAGTTTTGCAACCACCTGCTTTGCAAACCAGACGTGGTGTAGGGTGGCTGGGACTTTTTTTTGATTCACAAAATGCTGAATTTATGCTACCTGAGTTTAGTTTTTCTGTTGCTACTTTCTCACTTGATATAGGAAATTTTTGCCAGTGCTGTGTTTAGCATTTTTCGTGTTCTGGAATGTACTGTTGCATCATTCTGTTCTATTCAGTTTCAAGGTAAAGCTGTAGCTCCTGCTGCTGCTGTTCCTGAGAAGCCTTATTTGTTCCATGTGCTTCACTCACCTCTTCTCTTTGCCCTTTTCCTTTCCTCTTTTGAGAGATGAGACATGAGAATGTAGAGGGGATGGGATGGGAAGACTAATTGAGTACAGACAACAATAGCTGGACACTTCAGATGGCAAAACTGCTTTATGCGACTCTGTAGAGTTCTGCTAGTAATATGTAGATAGACATAGTTCTGTGCCTGGTAGGTAGCACCAGAATGCAGATGCCTCTGAGGGCATTTCTACCATAAAAACTAATTTCTAAATAGTGATACCTAAGAAATCCTTGGTCATCTTTTATGGTTATAGGTAATAGATTTGCTGTTTGTATTATCCATATTAGAGTACAATGAGCTATAATTTTAGGAAGATTGCATCATTTTCCTGTGTTTTATAAAGCTTACACATATAGGTCTCAAGTGCTTTCTGAGATTCTTTTATACAAACACAGACTGATGCAGGGTTGACAGTATGTACCAAAGAAACTTCTACTAAGAAGTAGCAGAACTAGGCATTACATAAAATCTATATACAAGATGCAAGAAAAGGTGTAGATCTCCTCTTGACATCCTGGATTTCTGCTGTGCTGTGCTAAGGTGGGTTGCAGAATATGGTGTTTTAGTGACCCACAGAAGCATTGAGAACAGATGCTCAGTGTTATGGAGTTAGGACAAGCTTCACTACAGTTATTGTTGTCTGGGCACTCTTGCTGTTTACTGTTGACACATGCTTTTTGTTACCAGAAACAGCTAAGCAAGGTGATCTGATAGGGATTACAGAAAGAGGCTTGTCTTTATGGAAGCATTCTCTTCAGATGTGATCATACCAGTCAGGGTCTATCATTTAAGAACTCTTGCTAGAGAGATCCTCATTTCTTCTTTCTCCTTTGCTGCTGTTCTGCAGAACTCTGTGGAAGTGCAAAGGTGATACTTGTGGAGCTGCTCATGGCACAAAAGGAAATGTTGGTGTTTGCAAGGATTTATTACCACTTTTCAGAAACTGCCCTAGCTTTATCTAAAGGGATCAGTCCGAAAATTACTTTTTGCTAATGTGGAAAGGAATAAACAAATTTTGGTCAGTCTTCCCTTAATGAGTGTTACTGGAAGCTGTACTGGTTGCAAAGGCTGTTTTTTTTTATAACTGAAGTTGAAGGAAGTTTCTGATTTCTCAGTGCTTAATCCTCGGATTGTCAGTGCTTACATCTGGGATTTTCCAGTGAACTAAAAGCTTTCAATGAGAGACCTTTTAATATCCCCTTAGCAATCAAGGCTCCTTGCCACACTGCTTTGGTCATTATGCCATTTCTGTGTTTAAAACCATTCTAAAAGGTGCCTGTAACAAATATAAAGAGCTGTGGCAATACCATGAATTAATCGCAATATATTTTTGCTTCCTTTGTGCATTTTTGGAAGTACACTTAGACTGTGTGTTTTATCTGCCTGCTTTGGGATTGTACCAAAAATAGCCTAGTGACCTCTTGTGGTATGGAATCATAGAATCATTAAGTTTAAGAAAGACCTTCAAGGTGAGTCCAATGTTTGAGTAAACAGTACCAGGTCAACTGAACCATAGCATTCAGTCTCACATTCAGATATTTCTTGAATGCTTCCAGGGATAGTGTCTCCACTCCCTCCATGGGTGGGTAGTTGTAGGGAGCAATCAAGTCTCCCCTGAGCCTCCTGATCTCCGGGTTAAACATCCCCAGCTCCCTCAGCAGTTCCTCATGTGATTTACTCTCCAGACCCTTCTCCAGCTCTATTGCCCTTTTCTGGATTTGTTCCAACACTTTGATGTCTGTCTAGTGAGGGACTCATGAGAGTTAGGTTGAAACTACCCTTCTGTTGATATCTGTCCCAAGAGAATTTTTCCACATCTCTAGAGAGAAAAAAATAATAGTTTAAATAGTATAAAATGTAAAAGTTCTTCAGGACTTAAACATCTTGTCAAGAGCAGTTACCTCTATTTGTTTTTTTCATAAGTATTTGTTCTATTATGGTTCATCAAGATATTTTCAGAAACAAACCAGCTTAGCAGAAAACCCTGAGAAACTTGGGTCATATTCCCCAGGACCTTTGAAGGTTTATGATGAATATCTCTAAATTAAAGTATTTTAAGACACTTTTCACAGCACAGTGATTCTAGAAAAATGGCAGGAAGCTTCCCAGCCCTCTTTCACTGGGTAAAGGCTTAGAGAAGCACTTCTATTTCATCAGTGATGCAGGGCTAAAAATCTGAGTTTACTCGCTCTCTAGCTCAGGCTGTTTCTCTAACAGAGAAAACAGTGACCTCCCCTTGTCCTTATATAAACTACTTAAGCCTCACTTCACACTTTCTCTAAGCATTGTAGGATTACTGCTCTGCCCTCAGCAACTAGAAACAACATACTTAAGTTTATTGTTATTTGCTAATCCTTCCATAGCATTATGTGGTTCCGAGTTTTTATGTTGACAGGGAAAATCAAAGCATTTTCTCTTTTCCATCTGTCTTCTCTCTTGTCAGCTCAAAGCCATTGTGCTGGAATGGGAATACAAAAGAATTTAAATACAAACGGATATAAACAAAGGCTCTGTATGTACAGAAGATCTGAACCACAGCTGATCCTCCAGTGTTGATTGCACTTGTACCATTTACTTGATGATTAGGAAGATGCCTGAAAACTCAGCTGGCTATGCCATGTAATCCAATTATTCATCTAAAAGAGATGAGTAAAGAAGTATAGAAAAATTAAGAAAATTATCTCAAGGAGAAATTTTGCATCTGAAAACATAGGAACTCCAAGCAGAATGTTCCATATTTAGTCTTCCTTGATTAAAAAGGAAAGGATCCATGTCATGTTTTTTGCCTCTTTCTGAAAGGAAGGAGTCCCATGAGGTAAATAAGAAAATGAACTGATTTTGTGGATTTGTTCTCCTTTCTATGAAACAATGAAAGGAAGGGGAGCAATCTGAGTTTCCTGAGTTTTAGTGGAAAGTGTCCCTTGCCCATGGCAGGAGGTTGAAACTAGGTCATCTTTAAGGTTCCTTCCAACCCAAGTCTTTATTATTTTATGAAAAGGGCTTTCTTTGCAGAATAAATCCATTAAAGGAAAATAGTTTTAGTAGTCTTCAATCAGAATGCTAAGATGTCAGAGAACCCAGATAAAGAGTCTAAATGTCAAGGATGATTTTAAACCAAAAATGCATATCATACCTTCTGTCCAGAGGAAGAATTTTTTATGTAGATACTTAAGTCCTTGCAGCAGAATTGACCTCAACTAGCACAGTTAATGAGTTCAAATGAACATTTTAGAAGTTTGGTATTGCAGGCTGCTCTGACTAGGTTTCCTTATAGCCTGTGGTTGCTTTTGAAAAAATACAATTCTGTAAGATGTAATTTAACAGTACTAGATGTTTTTGTAATTCTCTAAAAAAACCCAAAACTCTGTTACTGGTGAAACAAAAAAATCATTTTTTAAATGTTTGATTTTTTTTTGTTTGGTTTGGGGTTGGGTTTTGGTTGTTGTTGTTGGTTGTTGTTTTTTTTTAATACAGAACTCCTTACAGCCTTCTGTTGCTACCCTTTTCTTTGGATCTTTAACTTGTCTCTTCTGAAGCCTTGGGTTGGCTTAATGTGCAGTTGAAAGGAGAGTGTTGACATTGCTCATAGAACACAAATGAAGTAGAGCAGAGAGCACTGAATTGCACTGGGCAACGTCCCATGGTAACTTGTACTTTTTGGATAGATTAATAACTTTGTCCGTTAATAAAGATGGGTAAGATTTCTTCCTTTCTGATTTTATTCATTTTGCAATTTATATGCTGTAAAATGAGTCATTCTTTTGTTTAATAGATATATTAGATCTGTGAAATGAGACCCTGCAAAGTCATTCTGACAGGATTGACAGACACAGGGATAGGGCTCAGGTGCTGTAGGCTTCTATGGTGAATGACAGCCTCAAAATAAATAGTCAAGTACTGTGTGGAATAATAGTGAGTGTCAGTTTTAAGGTGATTGTCACAATTAAGACTTGTTTTATCACTGGCTGCTGCAGGACCTTTGTTTTTCTGAGGTCCTCATCACATGGACTGAGAAACCATAGATAACATTTAGGTTGTATAGAGATATTTTTGCCTTCAGAAAGTGTTATACCAGCAATAACAAATACTCACCTAGGCTTTTTATTTATGCATTTGCACACATGAGAACTGTAATTCTTCTAGCCCAGTTATCTTGTGTGATTTAAAACTTTTTAGTTAAAAGAAATCCAAAACCAAACAAACTCAAACTAAACCACAAACAATCCAAACATAACCAATTGTCTTTTGTCAGTTTAGAAGTGATTGTGATGTGTTGTTTTTATACAAATGCTTTACCTGCTAATTCATGCTAGGCCTATAAAATTAGGATATTTTGCTCTGGTGTTCATTTTGTTAGCAATCAATCTAGACTTAGAAACATTGTCAATATTAGTAATTACTTGCTAGTGATCATATATTAGTGATTTCCTTCTCGCTCAGGAGGCATTGGCTTGGTAGCTACAGTTTTCTGAATACTGTAAGGCCTAAGTTGGGCTGTGGTTAGAAAGAAAAGAGAAGAAACAATTAAGACACTTGCTGTTGATGTCCTGCAAACTGTGTAAAACATTACATATTGCCAGACTTACATGAAATATGAAAGCACAGTGGAATAGTATGTATATCAGGATTGTTCTTCAATTTCCATTCAGAGATCTTACTAGAAATATAAATAAAATGGAACACTGGTTTAGTCCCTGGTTATAGTATTCTGTAGTTTTGAGGATTCACAAGTATGTAAGATTTCTGCTTTTAATGTAGTTCATTTTGTCATTTTCTGCCTGTCAAAATGGTAGCATTTATACGTGTACATATCTGTCTTGTTTTGAATACATTGGAAGTTGTACAGGTATAGCAGCTATATAATCCTCCAGTCAGCAGGTTGCTTGAGCTTTATTACATTTTTGTTAGTGAATTCAAAGATGTATAGGCAAAATATTAGGCAACAGAAGATAATGAAAAGCAGTTTATATGACAAATGAATTGGTTCAGTCGCTAGACATCCAGTTCTTTAATTGACAATTGTTGTAAGGTCTTCTACCTTCACAGCTATAGGTGTAATTTTAACTATAAAATTTCCACATCCACATTTACAATGAGGGGCTCTATGATGGAAAAAAGTCCTAAATGAAAGTAAATATGGTTTCTAATTAACGAACAAGCAGGATCTCAGTTTTTACTCACATGGATGCTTATCTTTCTCCTCTTAGGGCATGTCTATCCTTAAAAGCTTTCTTCTTTTCAAAGGTAGAATGTGTAATAAGCATTGCTGCTCATAACTGGTTTAGCTCTCATTCTTTCCACTTCCCTTTTTCCCCCACAGTGGAGCAGATTACTATGACTACGGCCATGGCCTGAGTGAAGAAACATACGACTCTTATGGTGAGTAGCTTTATGAGCTGAATGACTGCAGTAGTAGACTCTTGAAAAAATGTAATCAAAGAAAAATTTCCATTAGGAAAGCCTCAGCTCTGGGGTGGATAACAGCTGTTCAGGGATTTCTGTGCTGTCACAGAGCTCCTTGTGTGCTCATTGAGAAAAATACTGAAGGGGGTTTCTGTGGTCTGTTAGGTGATGTATTTGTGTGAAACTAAAATTAAAGAAATAGAAAAAAATAAAATCTAAATTGTGCTGCAAGCACCTGTTTCATGTCACATTTAATGAGATTTAAAGAAAGAAATGCAAGTGTAGGACATTTTTCCAGAACTTTTGGCTGCCAAAAGCAAATGCCTCTAGTGTGGCATAGCTGGCATTGAGACCTGGTACAAGGTAAGAATATGCTGAAGCTCCCAGCTGAACTGGGGCCTGAGAGTCTTTTAGTCTCACCTGGTCTTTTACTATTAGTTCATTTTCATGCATAGGTCTTGGGAAATCAAGCAGGAAGTCATTATGTAAAGGTTAGGGAAGTGCTTTAGGTATCTAATAGACACGAGGGCAGCAGGTTACTCTATACAGAGACAAAACAATGCATAATGAAGCAAAAAACATATGCTGGTGGTAAAGATCACATTTTTTTAATACAGAAATGGGGTAGTGACAGGTTTAATTAAAGAAATCTGTTAAGGGTTAGGAGCACAAAGCATGATAATAGGCACCTTTGCTTAAGGGATAAATGTTAAATCTCTGGCTAGAGATCAGAGAAATATAATCTAGGGTTCTCAAATCTCAAGCATTTGAGGATTATTAGTAGCTAATCTAAAAGTTGTGATTCTGGGTAGTGGCTGCTTTGGTGATTTTAGACATCTACTTAATTTTCCATGATCTATTTCTCTAGCTCCCTTTGGGTGCTTCCTGCTCAAAACTAAAATTACCTCAGCCGAGTTGTGATAAATGCACCTAATCCAGTAGTTTGCCCAATGTCATCTGTCTAAGGGATCCCTTTTAGCTTAAGGGAAAACTCAGTTCATCAAAAGAAGAGGTCACTTGAAATTCCTTTCTCCCCCAGCACTTTCAATTGGTGTTGATATATAGCTTAAATCTTTATTTCAGCATTAAAATAAACTATTTGCCATTGTAAGCCTGATATTTCGAAGACTATTTCATTAATGCAAAATTGATGGGGGAGAAAATGTATGAAACTGCTTAATGTAGATAGACTGATGGGGAAAAATATGGATTGCGGTATTTAAGGTTGAAAATATGGATTTCTCATTGCTTTTGCATTTAAAATTGGTTTTCTATTTATCAAAGCACAGCCACTCAGAATATTAAGTGATGTATTTATTCAAGTTGAGAGGAAGACTATAAATACCTTGAAGAATGATTATGGGTTACAGCCACTGAAGTTTCTGCACATATAAATAGTTATACACTTTATTTCTTAACTAGCTGACAGTGAAATATATCCTTTAAATGTAGAGTTAGAGACTAATAACCATCTTCACTGTATATAAAGAACATTAGGTACCTCAAACTAAAATTCCTAAGCGAGCAGATAGTTGGCTCATGGTGAAAACTCAGATTCTCAGGAGATACCAGAACTTCCTTCTCTGAGACACTCGTGTGACAATCCAGAGTATATAGGAAGAGTATCAATATTTTTAGGCTTTGAAGCCCTGAACGGCACCAAAATGAAACCTGATAAAACCCTAAGGTAACTTTACTGATTTGACCAATTGCTTGAAGAAGAGCAGCTATTCCCTGAAACTGTAACCAAGACAGCTTTTTACACTTAAACAGTTCCTTTCAGTGGTGTTTTAAGAGCCAGGATATTAATTTTTACCCCTCACTAAGTTGTCCTTACTGTTACACTCAGGCTCTTCTTTTTTAATGTTAGCCTTGTGTTGTGTGATGAGGTAGCACAAGAGGTTGATTCTCAGGTGTGTTACTTTGTTATCACATTCCTGTGGAACTTACTTGAGGTACAAGTTTAATTCTTTCAGCCTTACACCAAATTTGTGCTCATTCCTTTTACTTCTTAAGCAAATGTCCTGACCACCTAGATGTGATTTATAACCTGGACTCTGCAGGCGCCACCTACATTATTAAAGTAGCTAGAATGAAGCTTCTATGAAAAGATGGTGAAATTTAACCCCTGACATATGGGATTCTTGTAATTTGATTTCATATATCTCCTGTCAGAGCAAGTTTCATTAACATTCAAAGTACAGGGATTCTTTGACTTTGATATTAATTTTTTTAATTGACTACAAAGACTAAAGTGTAGGCATCACTTTGTCTGCCACAGGTTCAGATTCCACCCTTAATTCTCTGAATTGTATTAGGTTCACTTGGGCACCTGTCTGTTAAGAGCTGGGCAATTCTCCAAAAGTAGCTGTGTAAACACATTGTTTTAAGGTTTGCTTTTTGGGTTGTGGATTTTTTGTGTTGTTGTGGGTTTTTTTTCCCTTTTTTTTGTTTTCCCTCCCCTTGCAAGGGTGATATAGTACTCTGATTTGGCTACTTGATTGAGTGGACCTAAGTACTGTTTCATTATACCCATTTGGCCATGGGTTTTCCTTCTTGTAAATGCCCAGCACAGTAGGTCTGACTCTAGTTTAAGATAATAATTTTATGACTTTTTTAAAATATTCATTGCCATTAAAAGGCAGTAGGATTATAGGGCATTAAATATAGCAAATTTATTTTCCAGTCAAAATTCAAGCAATACTCCTTGTCCTTTTTTTTTTAATAATCTGCCTTTCTATTTCTTGCATTTTAGAGGTGTGTGTTACAGTAAAATGGGATGTTGGCCCTAGGATGTTAGAAGCCACAGGTGTTTGTAGTGATACTTGAGGCTTGGATTGCATTTTTGTATTAGACCTAAATTGGTATTGATGCAAAGAAACTTATTTCTGAGGGTAGCTTATTTTCTTATACATAATTTATACCCTCCATTCATTTTATCCTGTTATAATTATTGATAGGTCTGCTACTGGAGCTGACATTTCTGTGCATTTGCAACAAGCAGGTCCAGCTGAATGCCAGAGGCCTAAGTACTTTTGCCATTAGCCCATCACAGTTCCTGCTCTTTCATGCTGAGAAATCATTGTGGAATAGCTTATATATGTGTTGTACCCAGATATATTTTGGTTCAAAAGTTAGACTGCACTTTGTATGCTTTGGTTTTGGTAAACAGAATGTGGCTATCTAATGTACAAATAGAGAAAAAGAGTACAGCATCTCTGGAAGTGATCTAACCATATTTTTCTTGCTTGTAGGCCAAGAAGAATGGACAAACTCACGACACAAGACACCTTCTGCAAGGACAACAAAAGGAGTCTACAGAGACCAGCCATATGCCAGATACTGATTGTACTGTCTGATGTTGTGAAATATCCAATCTCCACCAGTCCTGTATACTGTTCAAAGTAATTTTTTCTATGAACGATCCCTTTTTATTAACTCAAAGTGCATAAAAAATCTGAATGGATGGACTGAACTTAAAATATTTTGTTGAAAGAACAACCTGGACAGAAAGATATGTAAAACAAGGAATTTTGTTATTTCCAAACTGTATTTGAAAAAAATAGGTGATCAAAAAATAACCTTTTGATTAACTAGTGTTAAACAAAAAATAGGTTTACTAAATACGTTAGTCCATTCTTTATAACATAAGCGTAACCTTTTATTTTAAAGGGTTTCAACAATTTAGTTTCTAGTTTTTATTTTCAGCCATTTGCTAGATTTTCTCTTTGCAAAGATGCGTAAAAAGGGAAGCAAACTACAAATGCGAATAATGTGGTATTTTGTAACTCAAGTCTTGAAATGTTCTGTAGTGTTAAGCAAAGTTTTACCCTTGCTTGATACTAAATAAACTTTTGAAAGAAAAATCAGTGTGTGTGAGATTAATTTTATGCTTTATCTTATAATAAAACTTCATAAATAGTAGTAAACAGGGAGAAATGTTTAACAGTGATCGGCATAAAAGGCTCATATTAAACACTGCGGTACTTCTTTTAAAACAAAATGGTTTAAACCTAAATGTATCTCTCTATATACTCACAGTAGATATAAATGCTGTTTAAAGTATCCAAATGGTATGGATCTGCTTAAGTGCAACATTAAGTCAAAATATTTTTGTTAAAAAAATGGTTTTAAAATAGCTAATGAATTTTCTGGAAAAAGATGTGACTAGTTTTCATCTTGTTGAGCATTTTTTCACTAGTGCAACTTTGGAATTTTTATGAGACTTTTGATACGTTAATGACCACCTCGCTCCGTGCTGGAAGCAATAAACACAAAGCTTTTAAAGACTTTCTGACTTGACTAATTGAGGTCGCTTTCGTCAGAGGCAGAGGATGTGTAACCCTTAAAACGGTCTTCATTTGCCAAGGTAAATAAATCAAATTAGATTTTAATCTCACTTAAGTTATCTTAATATAACCAATAAAAACAGGGAGGTTATAACTTAGAAAGTTTCATTTTAGATTGTAGGGAAGACTTTGAGGACACCTAAATTCTCATTTTAAAATATTTAATTTGTATTAGTCATCTAAAAAGCCTTAGCTTAGCTAGTTAAATTTGGACAAACTATTCCCTATTAAACAACTGTAAAACCTCATAACCAGTAGTTTGTAATATATTACTTTCCCATAAATTCTAGTAACTTAAACATTACAAATGCTTTTTGTTAAGCGTTAAGTTTCTATTAATTATAGCTTGATTTACATTGTTTTCTTTATTTTTTATTTGAAATTCTTTGAAATTTACTAAAAATCTCTCTTTTTTCCTCTCTTGTCAGGAAACACACCTCCTTGGGCAGCCAAGAGTACAAAAACCTTCATCTGCTGATGTTTTGGTAGGTATCTTTACTCATCTGTGAAATTATTAAATAAATAATAATGCAGCTTTTGATCAGGTCCTTAGTTCTTAATTCTGCATGAAGCTTTAATTTAGGTATCTTTGGCTCTGTTCAGTTCTGATGGGAAAAGTAATGGATTTAAGCTACCATTAATGAGGACATTAAGCTGTCAGTGTGTGGACACTCCTCTGGCTGTTTATTGAAAGGTGTACATAGTTATGACATTTCAACCAATTACTTCATTGCACAGAGGAAGCTGAAGAAAATGAGTGCAGACTGATTTTTGATGACATCCATTGAGAAACATTAGCTAAAGAATAGCTAGCTCTACTCTTTAACTGTCTTTATGCTCAGATGGTGTATATTTTAACAGACTTTTTTCCCATTTGGAATGGTAATTCTTCCTGCTAATCTCATGATCTCAGTGCCTTTAGTTGACAAGGCTCAGATAAATAGAGCTCTCTACTGTGAAATATTGCATACATTGCACTGCCCCTGTATTTACTGTGTATTTACCACAGTAAATTTAAGAGGCTGCTGTCACAGGCTAAGGGAACCTTTTGTACGTACAGAATGGCTTAGAACAATCTTGAGTGTTTTAAGGGTTTAAATCAAAGTACTCTTTAAGGGTAGAAGAGCTTGAAGAAAATTTCTGCCCTTTGGGGCTGAAGGAGCAAAGATTTAACAGAAACTGCTAAAACTGTGATGGCAAAACTGAATATATAAATATAATTTAAAAATATTTATAGCAGAATTGGCCAGACCTTTCTCTTCACATCTTAAATCACATAGTATAATGAGTTACATAGGAAGTGTTGATCTGCAAACATCAAGTATTATATTAAACATGCACAATAAAGGGTTGAAACTAAACTATCTAATAGTGAGGATGGCTAGTAGATAAATGAGTGAATCAGAAGTGAATTCAGTGTTCTCTAATGTTTATCTGGTACTTTTTTAATGCCATCTTTTCTTAGTGCCTCCAGTATGGAGGTTGAATATATTAGCATGCATTTCTGCCACTCCTCTGCTACTTTGCTCTAAAGTCCAGAAAATTAGTTTGGTTTAAGTTTCTTTTGGGAGTGGAAAAGTGTCTCTTCCTGAAGCAAAGACTATTTGGGTGCACCATTGAATGATTGCCATATGAATTCGCCATATGAATTCACCACATGAATTGAGCCTTCCTTCTTCCAAAGCTCCACATTGATAAATCTTAGTCTTTCTTTTTCCTGTGTTTTCATACTGATTAAAAAAAAAAAACCAAACTATAAATTCTTAGTTTCTATACATATGTGCACAATAATTACATTGATTCAAACAACTGGTATTAGGTACTCTTCAAAACTAAATATTTGCAGTGCAAAACTTCCCTTGACAGTTCCTAAAATGACATGCACTAGCACTGTTTGCTATTGCATTTCTCATGTGTAGTTTCTGTGGAGTAGTCTCTGAAATGTAACTCATTAGATTTTGAAAAGAGGAAGAAATAATCTAGAAAGGTCTCTAAATTAAAAGAAAAAAAACCCAAAAAATCGATGTAGAGCGTAGCCTTTCTTCCATTGTGACAAATTAACTTAGAAGTGTGCTCATCCTAGTAGAGTTTTGTGCTCTGACACTGGTCTGTTACTGCATGTTACTGGTCAAACAAGTCACGTTAATGGTTGTTATTAATTTGCCTTTTTTGAATATTTTTATAGCATTTGCACCAAATTCCAATGGCAATTCCTGCAGTGGTTTCTGTAAATCTACATACATTTATTATATGCATAATTGCCTGATTCCACTGCTTATAATCTGACAGTCTTCAGAGAATTCATGGTTGCCTGTCTCAGGATATATACAAATAAATTGTATTTTGCTCTTTTTCAGGAACTTCTGCCATGTTAATTATGGACTGCTTAGAGCATTGTATTTATCCGTGTGCCCAGACACCAGCGAGAGGCTACAGAGTGTGAAAATCCTGCTCAGTATTTCTTGTATTAAAGCCTTAAAGTGTATAACAGTATACACTTTTTAAAATAATTGTATATTTAACTCTGAATTGTATAGTGATGCAACTATGTTTTATTTGGAGCTCAATAAAGAATTTCCATTTAAGTTCCTGTTACAAAGCAATAATGCAACCTCCCGTTCCTTTAAGTGACTCTTTTTAGCCTTATACAGCAAGTGTAAGAGAGTATGTGAGGTCTCATGACGAGAATGTAAATGCTTTGGGAAATAGCTTGTCTAATGTATGAACAACATGGATAAGTTAAAAGGAAGGTTGGTGGTTTATGTGGAGGTTTTTCTTGATAGCTAATTGTAAGCAAGTCTGCTCAAAACAAGACTCTTGGCTAGAAATGATGCTCCAACTTCCATTTCTTTCAAAAACTTGTATACCATGAAGGTGTTTAATCTCTGACAATTATACTATGCTGCTTATTCTCTTTCACTTGGTGTTTGATGCATAGAAATGTTTTCTGTAATACACACTCACAGGTTTTCTAGTAGTAGAGTCTTGGATGCTGTTTTTACACCTTGATAAATCTTGTATCCAACAGTCTTGTTTCCTCAGTGCTTTCTGTTTTATATTAATTGTGATTGTGATAATTTGTAACAGAAATAAAATTCTGATAATTTAATTTCTTGTATTCTTTTTCCTAAATACTACTTGCAAAGCATGTGTGTCCCATTCCTTGGTTATGGATCCATCCAATGAGTTTTTCTTCACTGAATCTCAAATTCGTCCCAACAGAAGCATAATTTGGTTCTTTCTCATTCTGATTTGAAAATAAGCAATATCAGCTGAAAATTTCACATCAAAATACAACCTCTTTAGCAAATTTTCATAACTTCTAATTCCATATACTGACTATTGAAGAATGGCTTTGAAATTATGGGGATGTGGGTAAAATTAAGATTGTATTAACCCTGGCACTGATCAAAGAGTCATCAGTAAGACATAATTTTTCATACATGGTAAAAACTGACTATAAAAGAAAATATTTTTAACCTTCAAATATTTAAGGTGACTTTTACAAGTTAATCTGTCAATCTGGAGTTTTCTCTGCCATCTTCTTTTACTGTCCTAAAACTGCATTTCTAAAATGTTTTCCACAGCAAGCAATAGTAATTATTTAAATAAGTGAAAAGCAAAATCCAAAAAAACCTTTGAGTAAGCACAAGAGATGTATAAAAATGATTTCCTTCAGACTGACAGACAGGAGCCTCTGGAGTGGAACAGCACCTAACATTTCAAATGCAGGCAAAATGAAAAAATCTGTATATAGATACTGTGTGTGGAATTTAGATAAGCAGAATGCAATTTCACTTGCTGTAATTTGGACTGGACACCAGGATTACTGACACAAGCTCATTTGAGGAGAGCTATGAACTGTTCAAGGAGTGAAGTATCGAGCCTTCCACTCTGGAGTCATGAACAGCAAAGCTCCTCAATGGCAATACTGAAATATTTTGCTGGTGTGACTTAGCTTTGATAGTCACACATTAAAATATCTCACAGATGTGGTACATTTTTCTGAGGCCTTGTCTGATTGTTGAGTGGCCAAACACAGGAACCACAGGGGTCCAGTCGAGGTGGGCTGGCTGCAGCCCATCCAGTTGTTGGTGTTACAAGTACTTTGCTTCATTTCACTAAAAACTTTAGGACTGACTTTCTCTGGCCTTTGCAACCTGGACTTCAGGCTCTTCTAACCCAAAGCATTCTCTGATTCTATGACTCCATTTCTCCTGAGTTTTATTATAGAAGTTCATGTCCTGTGGTTGTGTCTGGGTCTCATGGGAGTAGCTTTGCCATTCCCTTTAGTAGCACACAAAGACATTCAGCCTGCCTGTGCTGTCATTAGTGACTTTGCACTGTGGGAGAGTCCTGATGATCTGTTCCATGACACCAATCCTTCATGACATCACCTTATTTAAAAGGTTGTAAGCAAGGACATGAGCCTGCTGCTTCAAGTGAATTGTCCAGTCTGCATCACAGCCTTCCCAATATTGTCTTTGCTATCTAGGGGGCATCCACACATTTAGATATATAATAGATGCATGAAAAAATGTTCCCTTACTTATGAATTAGAACAAAGTTTCCGGTCATACATCTTTTTAAATAATGTTGCAGAGTGTGCATTTCAAGTTGGAACTTCATTCTTCTGGGCAAAGGAACTGAAAACTCAAAGCTCAAGCTGCCAATTTAAAATTGAAAAATTTAAAATTGAAATACATAGTAATGATTGGGCATAAATAGAATCAAATCTGTTCTTGAGTGGTTCTACTTCCATTTCTCCACACAGAACACTGAAATTTTTTAAAAACTATTTTAGCATTATCATTGGATTTTTGTAGTAAGTTCACAAATGTGTTCTAAAAGACCAAAGTTGTAGCAGAATTTCTATGTTACCAATGCCTTAAAAACACCATTGCTCTTGCAGCTGAAGTAAATTCACACCAAGAATTAGAATATCTTTTGACTTTTTAACTTTATGAAAAAGACTAATTAGATGAAAGGGCTGAGAATAATTTTTACAAGCTCAGCAGTTTTGCCCAAGACAGCTGCATTTGTTTAATGGGGAGAAAAACTCCCTTGGTAATGGAAATTATTGAAGATATTTAGTATTGAAGGAGATATTGCAAAGATAAATGTTTGTGCAGCCTCAAATACTTCATTGTGCATTGACCCTTGTCTTGAGGCAGTCTTTCTGCATGATTGCAAGTCAAGAGAACATCTCTGAAAAACTTTTTAAAGATACTTAAGCTGTAGCCAAGGGCTGAAATAAAGCTGCTTTGCTGCATAGTTCTTTTTTAGGTTTGTCATTGGGAAAGTATTAAAAAGGTATGAGATATTGACATTCCTAAAAATTGTAAATCAGAAAACAGGCTTAATGCAAACTTAACTTTTCAGTCAAAGTTGTACTTGAAAATCATTAAATTAAAATTATTTATATTTAATAAAGGTTTATGTAAAATCTATCAGGAATCTATATATCCAGTAATCAAAATAGCTCATGTTTTCAAGATAGAAAGTCACTGAACTACAATTCCTGACTTAACAAGATTCTGATCTTATTAGCCAGAAAAAAAAAAATATAGATCAATCCTCAGAGTTGAGTTACTGCTTTTGCAAAGCTGAATTCTAAACTACTTCTTTATGCCTAGAACCATTTGGTATAAAATAGCTTAAATAGTCTTATCTTCATATTCTTACTGAAATTTAGAAACAAGAAAATTTTCATCTGAAGCGAAAGTCTGGCCCTTTTCTGAAAATAATGGGAAGTTGTGGGTTTTTTTCGCTGACCTCCATAGATTGACCTTTTTTCTCCCTCTTACACAAAACTTAGTGAACTGCTCCAAATGCTTGCTCAAACAGTAACCTGCTAACTCAATAGTTTGTTATCCTCTGTGCCAAAAGAGTAAGTGATAACTTGTGGTCTTGCTGTTGATCAGGTTGTGAAAGGTCCTGATGTCCTAAATATCTCATGAAGATGAAACAATTTTTTATTCATTTGATTGCATACTTTGTTTTTTCACTTCTGTTAAGAGTTGAGGTTTCTTAGCGTGGAGGTAGCTGAAAGCAAATATGTAGACTCCATCTCAAAGAATGAAATACTTTTATTAAGGATATGCTACCAAAAAAAACCCAAAAGTACATTTGTCTCTGAATTAATTCTTCTAATAATGCAACTGCCAGTTCAAAAAGACTGCTACAGAATTTCATTGCTAAATGTGAATTCAAGGACTTCGGGCTTTTGCTAATCATTTTGCAATATTTATATTTCAATAAAAATTTTACTGTTTAAAGAATTCAATAGCCCTTTCAGGGTAGTTAATTACAGCTTGAAATCAAATGAGAAGACTAAATAACTAAAGTATGGGGAATGCTGCCTGCATGCGTGTTGGAAATCATCTGACTAACTGTTGATTATCAGAATTACCCACATGTGAAAATTGACCTTATTTTGGTTAGTAAAAGTTTCACTTTTTTTAGCACTTGAAGCTCTAAGTTGAAATGGCTTGAATAGAAAATTTCCTTAGATATTTAAAGTATTTCAGTGATGATTTTCTAAAACAGCATATTATTAAGAAAAGTGTGTGCAGTTTTTTTCATTATTCACTTGAAGACTATTTTTTTTACATCAGAAATAAGGTCCCTGTTAGACCTGACAGAATTTAGGAATTATAAATCAAGAAAGCAGAGGGGATCCTGAGGGAGTTAGTCCTCCTGAAAGAACTGTGGGATGAATGCATAAGGGGCTGTGGAAAAATTTGGTAGTATGTTTGAAAGTGGTAACTATGAATTCAATTTATTACACTAATTACAGGTTTGGGGAAATGAAAATGGAAAAATAATGTAAGCATACTGTACAACAGGAAACTGGGTGAGGGATTGGGAAGACAGGTTTTCAAAAAGCAGGATAAAGACTAAAAGGCATTTTGGATTTCAAATTCTGGAATAGAAGAGGAAAGCCTCCATGTTCCAGAGCATATGTTTCCTGAGCTAGCTTGGGAAACTATGCAATACATGATTTAAGTTCTTGGTTATTTATTTTTGGTTTTGTTTTCTGGGTACTTGGTTGGTTGGTTGGTTGATTGGTTGGTTGGTTGGTTTTGTGGTTTTTTGCGGTTTGGGGTGGTTGGTTGTTGGGGGGTTTTTTGGTGTTTTTTTGTTTTGTTTTCTTCTTTTTTTTTTTCCTTTTGTGTGTGTCTGTGTGTGTGTGTGTGTGTAGACAATTCCAGCTATTGTTCCCTGGAATTTGCTCTTGATTTAGACATATTTGATGTTAGGAAGTTGAAGTGATGCATCCTAATTCAGAGGGGTTATGGCCTATGGTAACTAAGACTTTTTTTTCTACCTTTATGTGGTCTGACATTGAAAATCTTCAAATAGCAGGAATAATTTCATTAATTTTTGGTGATATACTTCAAAGATATAAGCACATAACTTATAAATGCCACAATCAATACCTTTTTGAAAGGTCACTTTGTGGATGACTGAATAATATTTATATGCGTGTGTACATAATTTAATGTATTTGGTAAGGGCTCTTCAGAAGAATAATTCAAAGGACAGAAGATGATATCTCACTGTGAGAGACTTAAAAAGCTTGATTATGGTTTATAATTGCTCACACAGGGAGAAAATAACAAGTACTAAATTACTCTAATCTAGTAGTGAAAAAAGTAAGAACTAATGCTGAGTAAAAACCCTGCAGTCTTAAATGAGAAATTAGTCTCAAATGAGAGTGATTAACCACAGCAGCAGGCTACATGCAAAAGAATGGGCTTCTATTGGTTTTCCTACATGGCTGTTAGATTGAATGATCTAATAATTGTGTCTGAACCTGAAAGTCATGGATCAGCGATTGTTGTATAATAATTCCAACTGTCACAAGAAAGCAGTTTTTTAAATCTGATTTTCAGTCCAGTAATCTGTGAGACTAAAGATAATCAAAAATTCCTTTTATTAACAAGGATGAATTCTCTATTTCTGTGTATATGTTATATATGTACTGTCATGTCTTACTGCATTTACGAACTGAAAACAATGTCAGTTGGTATTTGCTGATGCTGACACACCAACACAACTCTTGTTCCTCATGCAAGCTACATTTAGAAATTCTGAATATTGCTGTGGTTACCTTACAAATTGTGCTTTTGGGAAAAAAACAACATCTACTTATTAATTTAAAAGAAGGATTTAAATTTAGGTAAAGAAACAGGTTGGATTTTTCAATTCTGACTTCGATATTTACAACTCAGATGACAAACTCTTGACTATTTGCCCAGGCTTCCGTTATCATCAACCAAGAGAAACAAGCTCAAAGGATAAATCAACTTTTTGAGAGGGAAGTACATTGAGCTCAGGGGACTGACTCATCCTCTGAAAGCACCTGCTTCTTCCCTCTTGACTCATGTGGGTGATTAAACTTATTTGGAGGTTTAAACCTTAGATGTCTGAAGTGAAGCATGATGAATCTCACTCATATTTCTGTTCCAAAACCAGCTTTGTTGATACTGGAAAACAGCAGCAATTGATGATGTCTGGGAATAAATAAATACTCAGAGAAAATCACTGAAGACAACTCTCATAGCAGTGGGTGTAGAAGACATGGTTTGCTACATAGTATGGAATCACAGAATCATTAAGGTTTGAAAAGACCACTAAGATCGAGTCCAGCTGTGATCCCAGCACTGCCAAGTCCACCACTAAACTATGTCTCTCAGCCCCCCTCTGCAGGTTTTTGAACTCTTACAGGGACAGTGGTTCCTTCACTGCCCTGGACAGCCTGTTCCAATGCTTGACCAACCTTCCAGTGAAGAAATATCCAATCTAAACCTCCCCTGATGCAACTTGAGGGGCTGTTTCCTCATGTCCTATCATTTGTTACCAGGGAGAAGATTCCCATCCCCACCTGGCTACATCCTTTCAGGGAATTGTAGGAAGCACTAAGGACCCTGCAATAGAGGGGACTGTTTTAAAGAGGTAGGAGTAGGTGAGAGGATGTGTATGTAACCATGTTTCTTATCTGCTGTCTGCTTGTCCATCTCTCCATGCATCCTTCCTTTGGCAAAAGCTTTATGCTCTCTGCTTGTTCTAAGCAGAAAAGAAACACAGACTCTCTTGATGGCTTCTGCTCCAAACATTTATCTGGCAGCCTTCTTAGCATATGCATATGTATGTATGGCCAAACCACGAATGAAGATTTGGGAAGGGCTCTCCCCACGTGGGTGTGCCCTTCCAACCTGCGCAGTGCATTTTTTAGGTGAGGCACAGCATGTGCAGAACTGGCCCCACTGTTTAAGTCCTAAGGGTCCATCTGCCACGGCCGAACAAGCTTGGACAGTGACAGTGAAGTCCTCGGGACTGTCTATGGCAACTGGTACTAACCGGGGCTGACCCTGCTGAGCGTCTGAGATCTGATGGGATCGGATGGCAGGGAGGTATTGAACTGCCAGAGGATGGTCCCCACTGAGACTTGAACTCACAACCTTGGGATTTGTAGTCTGGAGTGCTCTCCATTACACCATGGGACCACCCTAATATGCATATATAAGAACATTTTCATACTCAGTGTTTGTTTCCACAACCTTCTGTTCAACATGGCCATGTGGTTTTGTTTGTAGGTATCTTAAGTCTTAGCTAGAACATTGGCTGAGAGGACTTGAACAAGAAGGAATTTCCCTTCCAACTCAGGATATTCAATGGTACTATGAATTTATGCCTTTGCTATAAATGTTAGTTGCTGCTTAAAGAAAAATTTTGGATTCTGAAGGAAAGTCTAAAGACTAGAAAAAGCAGTTGGATTTCTGTTCATAAATACTCAGAACAATGGTAAGTAAAAGTTTTCCTCTTTCAGTCTAGTGTCTGAAATATTAGTATCCAGCCCTCACTAATAATAATTGGATGTTGCACAGAAGGAAAATATAAAACTTCAGTGTGCTTATCCAGTTATCCAAAGCTGTTTAAATAACCTTGTCTATCCTTTGGCATATGTGCAGGAAATCTTTTAACTAGGAAAGAGAAAATATGCAGCACTTCTGCTAATGAAAATGTAAGGCTTTTATACCTCTGTGGCTCATAACATTTAAGGAATTCATTAACTTTCAAATGCTGTTCTGTTAAGGAAGCAGTAATGCAGGTAGGTCATTTTTTACTATACAGAAGAGACAAAACAAGCATGAAGTTTATCATGGGTGCAATATTCCTCAGAAACTGAAATCTTACCAGAAAAACTTTAGTTTGTAGAAAAATGTGTATTGGGAACAGAATTACTATTTCATTTTAAAACAAATTATTTTTTAAATTATTTTCCAAAATGCACATTCTTTCAGGACAGTGTAGTAGTCAGCACTAACACAGTTCCCAAATCAACATGGTTGAGAGGAACCTAGACCTGCATTGTCTTTTGTCCTTTCCTTTCTGTAAAAAATGCATGAAAATGGGGGTTAAAAATACCCCACATGCTTTCTTCTTGTTACTTTTTCTTCTCAAGTGCATCATGATAAAAGAAAGATTGTGCACATCTTTATTTCTCCCTCAGCCAACAGGCCTTAGGACCATTACAAGTTTTGTTCAACACAATATTGACACATCTGCACCCTGTCAGTGTATGTTGAGGCTTGTGTGTTTCAGGGGTAGTGAATCCTGGTAATTTGATCTCAAGTCTGGTCTGCAGTTGCTCCAGGTTCCTTTAGAGCCAACTCTTGTGGAAAGCCATTGAAGAGAGGGAGGGAATAGAGTGCCAGGCATGATTTCTCTCTCCTGGGAAACATCAGGGCACTCTTCACCTGGCTAGAACCCTCATTTGGTTGCCTGGTGTTATCTCACACCTCCTTACTGACCCATGTGAATGCCTTTTGAAATAATTGCAGTTGTTAATAGAGTAATAGAAGTAACTTAGTAATGAATAAACACAGTGAAGATGAAGTCTGTGCTCCCTCCTCTGTCTCACCTCCTGTGCAAATAGAGGCTGTAAATGAGCTGATTAAAAATAAGTTCCTGATGATCCGCATATGTCTCCAGGAAGAGTTGACTTCCTCATGCTATTTCACCACCAGACCTATTATTGTCTTTCACTGCTGATACCCTGTTCCACTAATTCCAGCGAAGGACTGTGTAAGTGGAAATGCTGTTAATCAGATAGTGCTTGAGGGACAGTGCTACTGATTAATCATCCCTGCAGATCTTTTGTTTTACTGCAGGTACATCTAGAGAGCAGGCAACATTTTCAGTTATATGCAGGCATTTATTTTTCAAGGAGATTTATTATTAAAAAAAGGCACCAGTAAAACTAGCAAACTGCAATTTATTATCTTTCTTTTGAACACCTGCAACATATCAGGTCTAGTGGGCAGAACACAACACTGCATTAGTCCATGTATCTGTAAATGTCTTTTTCCCATTAGCTCTGCGCAAGAGGCTTTAAAATTTAAAAAGTATCACCTATATTTTAGGACAGGCCTCATGATCCATCTGTATCTTTCAAAAAAACAAAAGTCAGAATTTTAAGTCCCTGGCCATAATATATTATAATTTGATTAGAATGGAGCGAGTCTTAAAAAATTTACAACTGTGATTTAGGCTACTCACCCAAGTACAAGCCCCCAGTCTTTAAGCAAATAGAGTTCAAAATTTTGTCATTAGGATCATTCAACTTCCTCATGAAGGGAAGAGGACGGGCAGGCACTGATCTCTTCTCTGGGGTGACCAGTGACAGAACCCAAGGGAATGGCCTGAAGTTGTGTTAGGGGAGGTTTAGGATGGATATTAGAAAAAGGTTCTTCTTACCCCAGAGAGTAGATGGGCACAGGAACAGGCTCCCCAGGGAAGTGGTCAAAGCACCAAGCCTGACACATTTCAAGGAGCATTTGGACAACACTCTCAGGCACATGGTGTGACTCTTGGGGGTGGTCCTGTGTAGGGTCAGGAGTTGGACTCAATGATCCTTTGGGTCCCTTCCTACTTTGTGATTCTGTGATATTTGCAAATCTGGGATGCTATGGCTGTTTAAACCTAAAAAAACCCCAAAACCAAAAAAAAACCCAAACCAACAAAAAAACCCCACAAAAAATCCCAACAAAAAACTCACAAAACAAACAAAACAAAACAAAACGAAAAACAAAACAAAACCCCCAAACTCTAAAATATCTTAAGGTCATGAATCAAGATCAGGGTGGGGAGATGGCAGGGATGGGTTGGCCCTGGCCCACCAAGCTGCAGTATCAGCCCCCTCTCCAGCTGGGCAAGGGAAGATGTTGACTGAGAGAGGTTAAGCACTACTTACCACACAAAGCTCAAGATCAGTTTGAATGCCTCAGTACTTAGGACTGATGGATCCTGGGTCCGTACACAGTGAATGGGAGTAGCAGGTCTGCCTCACAAATTGGTGGAGATGATGGCTTTGTTGTTGGCGTAGATCAGGCTCCCAGTGGGACTCAACAGCAGCTGTTCATCTGTGTCTACATCCTTTACTTAAGCCTAAATTGGATATTAGGCAAAAATTCTTCACTGGAAGAGTGGTCAAGCATTGGAACAAGCTTCCCAGTGGAGCAGTGGAATCACCATCTCTAGAAATGTTCTGAAAACACGTAGATTTGGTGTTTAGAGACATGGTTTAGTGGTGGACCTGGCAGTGCTGGCTTAACAGTTGGACTCAATGAACTTGAAGGTCTTTTGTAACCATTATGATTTGGTGATTCCTACTCTCCTGAAGAGGCCCACAGGTTGGTGACAGGGTGCCACACTGCTTCCACCCAGGCAGGTCAGGCGAAACGTAGCTGTGCACAACAGGTATTCCTGATGACTTAAAACCTAAGGAAAGTACTAACAGATCACCTGTTCTGATTAGAGTAGTGATTTGTGAGCCTCACAAGGACTGCTTCAGTGTTACTTCTTTGGATGCCTTTTACATTTACCAGTGCTTTAATTAGGGGTATCAAAATTCCTTAATGAGTAAATCCGTCTCCATCTCCTAATCTTCTGGTGAAACTCGTTATCTATCTCTTAGATTTCCAGCAACTGTGTTAATTTTCACCCTGCATTTCTCTCTTTAAGAAGCAAGTAAACCATATGGCTGAGCCTTCTAATGTTCATCAAAAGCCAGGTATTTATTATTTCGTTTCCCATTTATTCTGGGTTTCTCAGCTTTTGATTCATATTTGGATTGCTGCCTTTCCTGTTTTCATTTTTTTTTCTTTTCCTTTTGTTCTTTTTTTATTATTTTAATTTCTTTCCCCTTTTTTTAAAGCTGCTCAAGTTATTCACACCAGCAAACTCGGTCTGTAACCAGATATTGCTCATGAATGAACATGTATCTGCTGTTATGACACCAGAACAGCACTTGCAGCAGCAGTATCGAAGCAAAGGGCCTTGTGAGCTGGTGGTTGCCAGGCTTCAAGTAAGATATCAAACTTCAGGCTTTGCCACAGAGGAGTGTTTAAACACCCTGTGGTACAGGAAGCCTTATTTCCATCTCTGTCCCAATAATCTGAAAGGGTAATGACTGCACAGTTTGTCTAGCAAAGTTCCTGGTGCTGCTGTGCTTTCACGTGCAATTTTTCCTTTCCTGTCAAGTTCCTGTGTGGCATCACTATGTGTTATTACACAGCTGCTTCTCTTTACCCCAGAGAGAGCTGCATTTCAGCAGAAGACAAAGCAATTGCTGTTCTTCAAGCATGTGAAATTCCCTGGGAGTAAAGAACTCCTAATCTTCTGCCTTATTTGACTTTAAAATCTTTTTTCCGACATCTGCAGATTTAAGATCAGCAGTTTGGATATTGGTAGGGATGTATCCTTAAATTATTATATCCTTGCAGATGATTATTTCTTTTCACCTCCCCCCAACCAGAAAAATATTTTACTGATCTCTTCTAAAAGAGACAGACTTTCAGGCTTACTAAATCTGACTAAAAGTTTGCAATTAAATTTCAGTGTACTAGAGGTCATTTGTATTTGAAATTGAAAAAAAAAAGCCTTAAGATCTTACCAGATGTGCTCCTTCTGCCTGTTCTTGGGATGAGATATTTTTAATTTGAGTTTGCGTTTATTCCTACTGTAGTTTTTCACATGACTTCCTCAATTTGTGCCAGAAGATCTGATCTAAGTGTTTTGGTAAAATTAGATAATAAGTAAACAATCTATGATGCAAATGAGATGTTAAAAAAAAAAAAACAAACAACAAAAACCACAGAACACATCCATACACCAAATATCTATTTTTTCACAAAGACAGATGTATCATTTTGGTGCCTTTGGATGATACAGAATGAGAACAATGAAGAAGTGACCCTGATGCAGAGAGCTCATTCAGATTAGCCATGTGTGGTGAGAAAGGTTGCTCCTTCCTGTCACAGAGAAAACTCTAGTCATGGGCTGTCTCTCGTTTTTAGTATTAGCCAAGCCAAGCTTCAAAAATGCTCCTGCAAATTTCAAGGATGCTAATTTTCGAGACTCTCAGGACTGGTCTTTTTGTACCTGAAGCTCACCTTAAAAACAGGTCTCCACACAAAGGTTCTCTGTGAATATATGAAATTCTCTTTCCTGCTCTGTGATCTCTATAACCCCTATTTATTTTGGCAACCTTAACTTTTTTTTAAGTAGAGGGTTGACAGTATTTCCACAATGTAGAATAGGTATTTGACATGAGAGAAAGTTTGTGTCTCATGAACAGGACAAGACATGGTCACCACTGGCTTGGAGGTTGAGTTGCAGTGCTTCCCTAAATGATGGATATCAAATGAACCCAAATGAGGCAAAGACATAAATTTAAATAGATTAATTAAAAGTCATTAAACTTTATATGAAATTCTCTGATTCAAAGAATTATGGAATCACAGAATGGTTTGGTTTGGAAGGGACCTTAAAGATCATCCAGTTCCAACTCTCCTACAATGGGCAGGGAACCTTCCACTAGATGAGGTTGGTTAAAGCCACACTCAGCCTGGTCTTGGGCACTTCCAGGGATGGAACATCCACAAATTCTCTGCACCAAATATCTGAACATGCTATAACAAGTGGTGAAAGGAGGTATAAGTTTCTCCTGCAAGCATCTCACAAAGTTTCTTTTGGTTCTGGTTTGCAAAGGTTGATTCCAAAAACCTCAGGTTTGTATCTGGAAATCAGCTACTAAAACTCAGTGAGATGAATGGTGTCTGGTTTGAATGTTAAGCTAGACTAGGGGTGAGAGTATTTTAGCTAGGAATATTTAACAGTGACAACCAAAGCCAATTGATTTTAACCCTCAGCACTTCTATTTCGCACCTCTCATATTAACTATGTCACTATGGGATGAGCTATTTAATGTATATTTCTGCAGTGCATTCACCTATGTACAGAGAGACATATCCCGAGTCTGCTTTCATTTTCTTTGTTATAAAAGTTTAAAAGGTCATTCTAGCTCTCATTTGAACCAACACTAATTGCAGTTTACTCATTACTAACTGTAAAAAACAAACACTGGAGGCAGGAGCCGCACCAGGTTCTGTGGGCACAGTAAGAAGATGTTTCTTCTTCATATTTTATTTATGTAGTGAAATCCTTCTGAACATTATACGTGATAATTTGAAAGCATTAAGTTGTACTGCAAGAAATTATGAAGCTTTAGCTAAATTACCGTTTATGAATGCATTGGGTGCTGCACAAGAAATCCCAATCTTGCTACTAGTGCTTGTAGCCATTCAGCAGAAGAGGCTCATATGTCCTTTCCAGCTTAAAAAAAACACCAAACAAACAAACAAAAAACACCCAAAAAACCAACAAAAAAATTAAAAAATTGCAAATCCAGCAATTCTTTCCAAGGCTGGATAAAGGTATCTCAAACCTTTTTTAAAAGGCCACAGGAGACAGCGTCTGCTCTTTCTTTCCTTGTGTAAGCATTGTGCTTTTGCCAGTTCTTAGCAGTACTATGCCAAGTAAATCATCAAAAAGTTGAATTTTGCAGTCTGCAGCTTCCAACTCTTGTTAGTAATGTCAAAATAGATTTTAGAGTGTTTGCATGAAAGCCTATGGAGTGAATTAGCCCAGACATGTTACAAAGTATTTTTATTTTACACTAGAAAAGCAGAGGTGATGAATATTACATTCTGTTTGACTAGTAGATGCAAGTCTAGAAGGTGTCACAGAGACATCTTTCCTAAAATTTCATAGCATGTCACTTCCCAACTGCCAGAACTTACACAGCAGAAAAAATTTTCTGATTTAGGCAATTAGAATCTGGCCCTAACACAAACACCACAGGGAGAATAGCTATTAGGAGAATATGCTGTTGGGATAATGCACAGGAAGGTTTCAGGGGATTTGAAAAAAAACCCCACAAAACCCCGAAAAACAACCAAAAACCCCCAACAAAAAACTAGCAAAAACTAAAGGATGGTATTCAGATTAAAAGTTGTCTTGGAATGTGAAATTCCCTGCCTCGTTCATTAGCCAGCACAGCCACAGAACTGCCAGTGCAGATGGATGCAAATACTGTGCTCTATCATGGAGAACAGCACTGGGGAAGAGGGAGCAGCTTCACTACTCTGGTGGGACTGAGAGCTGTGCTTAGCAAAGCCAGAGCTTTAGGTCGTTTTAATAAAATTACAGTAATTTGACGGTAATAAACATTAGGCTGTCACCGTAATGCAGCAGTTTGCAAATAATGTTGACATTATCTTATGCCTCATGTCAGAATTTGGATCTGCTTTATCAGTTGATTAATGGGGAAATTGAATGAAATTCTGCAAATCTGACAAAAAGGAGTTTGTATTGCACTGGGAATCAGTTGTCTTTTGGTTTTACCTGTGCCTTTTAAGCCCTGGTATTGCTTTTTCATCTCCTTTTTGTTGCTGCTTTTTTTTTCCCTCTCGAGTATTTCTGCAAGGCTGTGACAAGCTCTGCATAAATGGTAACATTGTCTAAACTGCTGAAAGTGCCGTTTAAAGAGGTCCTGGAGTATTTTGCCTGGAAATACCCGGTTCTGAAATAGTGAAGGTTTGCTTTTTGTAGTAAGGTATTTTTTTTTGGGGGGGGGGGGGAATTTGGATTATTTGATTTGTTGTTGTTCGGGGTGTTTGCTTTTTTTGTTAGTTTTTTTACATGCCTTCACCATTGACTTCTGTGCCCCTGCTGCCACAGATTGTGGCTCTTCCTATATAGCAGTGATCTAATACAAATTGGTATTAGTTTTCCAGAATTCATTTTAGAACTGAGGAAATTATGGACACAGAAATTTGCAAGTGCCTTCCCAAGGATTTCCTCTGTCATCACAGCCCACCGTTGTGAGCCAGGCAGTCTGTTGCACCACAGCCCTCCCAACCACATCCTTCCAATGCTTATACTTCTCTTTCTTCCAGAACTTGCTAGATATGCATCTGACTCAAACTAACAGGCACTGGGAAGGTTTGAACTTTTCATGCTCTTCATAACTGTGTACAATTCAAATGCATTTCCTGCCACTGAAGACAAGAGTCAGGAGCACGATACCAGACACATGTGCAGATGCCAGATAAAATTATCAACTGTCTTCTTTTCAGAAGGCAAAATATCACCATCTAGTATTCTCTTTCAGAGGTGTTTGAAGAAGCTGCTGGAAGCACATCTGACTCATAATGGTTGCTGCGTGTGCTGAATGTGGGGAATGATGTATATTCCCACATGTCCATTCTCCCAGATGGCT
Organism: Pithys albifrons albifrons; assembly: GCF_047495875.1. Classification (NCBI taxonomy): domain Eukaryota; kingdom Metazoa; phylum Chordata; class Aves; order Passeriformes; family Thamnophilidae; genus Pithys; species Pithys albifrons. The sequence goes on along the minus strand of NC_092461.1, from coordinate 34,777,407 downwards.
CACACAAAGGGAGTATCCAGCACCAATTTCTTGGGGTCAGCAGGTATTCAGATTAAATGGGACCTCAGGAGATCTCTATTCCAACCTCTTTCTCACAACTAGGTCAGCTATGGGGTCCTGTACATTGCTCAGTTTTATCCATTTGTAAAACTCTACAGCTGAGAAGGCACGATGTACCTTGGCAATCTGCTCCACTGTTTCGATATCTTCATGGGGAAAAAGAAGTTCTATCCAGTCTGAGACTCCCTGACCTTGTTATCTCTCATCTCCCACTGTGAAAAGCCTGGCTCTGCCTTCTTGATGACATTCCCATGGGAGCTGCTCTAAGTTTCCCCAAAGCCACCTCTTCTCCACGCTGAACATTGCCTGTCCCTCAGCTTCTCCTCCAGGGTGTTCAAGCCCTGATCACCTCAGTGACCTCCATGGAACTTGTTCTAGTTGGTTGTTGTATTTTCTCTATTAATCTATTTCAGTCTTATTTAAGTCAGCTGAATTATGCTATGAGTTAATTACTTAAACCTCAGTCCTCAAACCTCTTCTATGAGGGGTAATAATCTGCCCTTCTCATCTCTGAATCCCATGGGGAAGAGCACAGGATTATCTTGCTTTCAGCATGAGAGATGCAAACATATTACCCAACTTGGACAGAGGTGGCCTAGTTATTCAGTGGCAGAATCAGGATTATTAACTAAATCCTTAATCCTTTTTCAACTTTTCTGGACTAGACCTCAAAAATCCATCTGATTTTGCTGTCCTGGAATGACAATGATGATTGAATTGAAAATGAGTGTCAGTAAGTACTTCCAAGAGACACTTGACACCCTCTACAGGAAAATCAGCAGCCAGTATTTAATATCAATTAGCATTTTCACAACACAACCTTTGCCATACAATGTACAATGACCTTTATAGGCCGAAGAAGAGTCAGTTTAATGTACTACATAATGCCACATGGTAATGTCTTTCCTCATTTAGGTGGCTCATGATTACATTCAATTACCTCAGTCATCAATTGACCTTTATCCATCTTCCAAAATTTAGTGAATGGAAGTTGGTAAAAACTAACGGCGTAGATACATCTTGTTATGGCAACTTCTCCTTATAACAAGATACAAGTGGGAGTGATACACATCTGAGATGCAGTTGTTTCAAGCAATTTTTGTATTTTTCCAGATAAAGGACAACTTGTAGAGATGCAATCAAGTTACTGTTATGTCCATGTCATGCTGTGTTGGAGGTGTTTAATGCATAAATATTTTCCATTTAACAAGGGTAGGATGAGACACTTGTCATGACCAGCAGGTGGTTTAGTGAACAGGGTGGGAATTTACCCTCTCTATTCACCTTTGGAGTCTTTATTCAAAATGCATCTAGTAGCTGATACCATGCAGTGCCATAGTGCAAGAAATGCTTTTAGCAGTAGTTGTTTACCTCCTTGCTGATGCAGTAGCTTCTCAAGACCCAGACAGTTGCTAGCCTTAGAGGTCTAACAAAAATTGTTCTGAGATCACTAGTAAAATGAAGTGTCACAGCACAATCTTGTCCTATGATCCAGTGCATGTGCTATCCCAAAATAGTAGTGGCAAGTAGATTACTTCATCTCAGTTACCCCATTTTTAAATCCATGCCATGGGAGGACTAGTTGATTTTTGTTTCTAAAACACACTTTTTTTTTCAACCTCTTGTGTGCAACCCAAGGAGGGATTTGCCATTTACAAATGCATTTCCACTGGGAAAATTTGAATTTTACAAGGCCCCAGCAAGTATGTGGCACTTTTGCCCTTCCTGATAAGACTTCCTAACAAAGCATTTCTGTTTCTTGCCAATGTCCCTCACAATAACTGTGTCCAGGATACCAGATTTTGAAATCTGAAAGCTGATGAAAGCTGATTGGCACTCTGCCTGTGGAACAGGCTGTGGTTAACTCTGTAGTCCAGTAATGCAAGCACAGTATTTAAGGAGTACTTTTAAAATGAAATAGCATATTTTTGTCAGTATTTGAGTATTTTGTTTCTTTGCTTCTTCACCATGTTTCCCTTCTATTAAAATACTTTGGAAGGAAGAAAGGGAAGAGCTGTTTTATCATGCCCCATTCCTATGGGTGCATCTTTTTTCCCTTGCTGATCTTCAGTCTGCTTGCAGTTTCACAATGCCTAAAATTTTCTCCCTATTGCAATTGTCATTTGGAGCAATAATTTGGCAAACCTTTCCTTAAGATGGTTTAATTTTCTCTCCAGACCCCAAAGATGCCAGCATATGGCAGTGAAACACCACCACTGAATTACTGTCTCTTTTCATGGTAATTACTTTAGGCTCTTGGACTACATCAATCCTAGTTAATTGAATGGCACCAGGGAGCATTCCCAGGGATGAGAACTTGATAGGCTGTCCTGTTAAATGGTTCCTGCTATTATTTTGGCCCCAGCTGTCTGGCACTCTCCCAAATACATCCTGGACACAGTTGGGGAATCAGCACAGATCCGGGATTGTTCCCAGTTAGCAGTTTGGATATGCCCACCATGTTTCCTAGGCTAGAAGAGTTTAACAGTAGTGATATAGGCAAGTCTCTTCCAAAGGATCCCAGGTACATGTAGCATGGCACTCTAAAGAGACTGCAGCCCAAAAGCAGTTTGGGGTTCTTTCTTTCCCACTTTACCTAAAAAGAATCAGGATTACTGACCTTAACAAAACTTAAGTGTTTTAACATGTATCACATGTTATAGCCTGGGAGTTGCTGTCATTCTGTGACAGCTGAATTGGTGATGTTCATAAATATCTCTTACCTTCCAGATGTTCATTATACAAATACATGCACTTATTGCATGTATCTATTGGACCTACTCCATAGGTGAATCAGGACTGAGCAACAGGAATGCTCCACTGCCCAGGCTAATTGCTTGTTGCAGCAAATAGGAGCTATGCAATGAATGAGAAAGAGAATATTGTGAGGGAAGGAAGGAGTTCTTGCCTATCATGGTTGAATATTGAACAGAAGAACTAGATATTATCTCTTCACCCAGTGCAGAGCTTCCAAGAGATACCTCACAAGAGACTCAGAGCAAGTAGGTTAGCTCAAGGTGAAAACTTTTATTACGTTATTATGACATCTCAGAAAAGTGTCCATTGTCTCTATCTGCATGTTGTAGCCAAGTTCAGACTGGGCTACAAAGAGACAACCATGACTTATTCTCTCCCTTCACAAAAAGCTGGAGTAGAAAGAGACAGAAACTAAGTCTTTGTGAAACATATATATGGCTGTACCTTGATTGCTGGGGTTTTTGTATTCAAGTAGCTCCTGTGGGATTTTCTGTCTAATTAGATGGTTGGGTGTTTTCATACTGAGACCTTCACTTCTCTCAGAAGACCTAGAGAGGCAGCTCCCTTCCCATGCTTACAGCTCCACATTTCTTTTCTCAGTGACCACATATTCACCCTTAAATAGTGAATGCTAGTAGTGAAATCCTGCCTGTAGTGTACATCAATCATACACTCATACAGATGATGTGTTCTTGATGCCAAAAGCAGATGTCAGCTTAAAATGTTCTTAATCTGATTGCAAACTATGCTGGTTTCTGTGGTCTGACAGGAGTTTTGTAGCAATACCGAGAATTTTAGCTCAAATTTAGAAAGATCCTGCAAATAATTCAATTTTTGTGGAATATGTAGTTCTGGATTTAAAGTTAAATTACATTAAATGAGGACTTTTTTTTCTGTCATTAAAAACAGAAGAAAATTTTGGGTTTTTTTATTCAATGAGCTATCAATATTAAAACATTTTTAAATCAACCAGGTGCTCCACAGATGTACAGTTAAATGTCCCCAGAATGTAATATCAAGGAGAGCAAGATTTATTGATTAATTTCATTATACAGGTTACAGTATTCACTTTAAAGAATCACTCAATACTAGTTATCAAAATATATGCAGAGGACAGGTAAAGGTTATGAAGCTCTCTGGATAACATAGGTAACAAAGTGAACTCTCAGCTATGAGTTCTATGCATGACCTAGTACTTCTAATAGTGTAAATATGTGCATATTAGAAGCCCTGCTGATCATCAGGAACTACATTTCAAATCAGAAATAAAAATGATAGTAAGACAAACACAAAAATAATAGCCCATTAATCTGGGTAACAGAAGTGAACGGCAAAGCTTGCTGACCATTTGAAAGTCACTGGTAGAACAAAGTTTTATTCTATCCATATAGTGGGTACAGAGTGGAGAAGAAGAAAAAATAGCATCTTTCTTACATGTCTGAGGTTGGTACTGCAACAGACAAAACTGCAAACCCACGTATTTACTTTTTAATGCTATTATTATTCTTCCAAGTGTCCCTAACATCTTACACACTATTTTTTTCATCAGTGTGTGGTAACATCCAGTACAAGCAATTTAATGATTGGAAGGCAAATATGAGGATTACCTCTCTGAAACAAAGATGCTTTAAAGCCACAGGTCATTTGATTAATCCTTCTCTGCTTCTGTTTTTTTCTCTTACTACCTTTCCTTTTCATTAGAAACATTTATCTGGGATTGCTATTAACCTCATCTTGTTCCAACTGATCTTCCCACTACAGTTGCAAGCTCTAAGGCCTTATGATAATACAAATGAATAATAGCTCTTACCAACTAAGAATTTAAGATCAGCTGCCATTTTGGTAAAAACCAAACTCTTCCCTTAACAACAAACAAATAAATAACAAAAAACATCTTTCCCCAAAAATATTACCATCAGCAATTACTTTTACAGTTTCATAGTTATGAAACTGCACACAAAAATCAGATCATCTGGATTTTTTTTATACCTGATAAAACCTTATTTTACACAAAAAACTTAGTCTAAGCTATAGCAATTTCACTTAATTTACATGGCCATTTGGAGTTATTTGGGGTGACTAGGACAGTGAGGGAGGTGATGAGGTCACCTAGGTGATGAATGTTGTGGACATGACTCAATTTTCCTCTTGCCAGCTGAAATGAGAATCCACTTCTTTCCTCTTATGGATATGGTCAGCTGTGGCTGCAGTTGTGGGCTGTTACACCAACTTTCCCTGTTTGTGGAGAATTAGAATTCCTTTCTTTATTGCTAAAGAGGAAAGGTAAGGGAACATGGCCTGTGAAACAGAAATGAGCACACTGAGCTCTGTCACTGTGGTGACCACTTGCATCTGGCAGGTTTGCAGGTTCATTTAGCTGGTGGAAACACATGATGCACTGGATTACAGGAGGGGAGAAGATGGAAACCTGAACCTACCTGAATCCTGTAAAATTACTTTTCTTTGTGATGTGACAGCTTTGTCATCTTTTACAGTGACTTATGGGTGATAACAAATACCCTCTAAGGGAGGCTAGTCTAACTCTCCTATTGATTTTTCCCAGTCCTGTGTGCTTGTTTAAAAAGAAAAATGTTGCTCAAAACCGAGTGTGATAATCTTAAATATGTTATTTACTTTTTGAAAGGTGAGCTGAATTATGATTAATATGGAAAATAGCTCAAACTTAATAGAGTCAATGCTTCTCTATATCTCACAGTGCAGAGAAGAAAGTAACAGTCAAGCTTGAATTAAGGACTCTCAGCTTTCATGTTTGTACAAGGGATTTTGATTTATTTACTGATATCTATGTGTATGCCCCATTCAATCACAGGAGCTAATGCCATCCTGCTGCATAGATGGAGATGAAAAACTCAGCTGCCTGCCAGGTACAACCTCCTTTCCCATTTCCCCTGCCCCTTTCTGGGATCAGTTGCAGCACCTGTCTCCTCAGGCATCCCTCATTTTGGTACCTGTTTTTGTCTGAGTGTATCAGACACATGTTTTACAGACCAGTTCTGGGAAACAATGACAGTTCCTGTTATTTGCACTGGGAGGCTGTGACAGGCACCAGCCTAGAGTGGGAGAATGGTACAGGTGAACCATGCCACCTGGTACAGATCCTCAGCCCTCTCTCCTCTTTGTTCCTTCTTGTTTCACTTTTTAAGCAAAGTCACATCCCGCCAATGCACCACAACCCTCAACAACTCCCTTAGGAGTCACCTTAGAATACTGGACACCTATCAAATATCTCTTGCGTCCCTTCACTGGCAATGTGGGTTCATTTATCATGAGCCTGCAGAAGGTACAGCTTCTCCTTGGGAGGTGAGGTGAGTTGGGTCCTGGTCTGTCAGTTCTGCCCTTCTTTGCTGACCCTCAGAAGGGTCTCCAAGGCCCCCATCAGCTATGAACCTGCTGTAGGCTGGAAGTTTACATGGAGTCTTCCCTGCAGAACTTACAAGAACAGGAGTTCTTCTCACTATTGATTATGAACAGCTCAATATAAAAGTGTTTTAGGTAGCAGAGCTTTGCTGGAACCACAGTTGCTCCTGGTGCTGCTGACTCCCAAAGACAGCACCACTCATTACACTCTTCCTGAGCTCATCTTCCTTTCTCTTGAGATCACAGTGTACATTTGTCATGTTGTGCAGGAGTCTGCAAACACCAAGACTTGCTTTGATTTTCCTCTTGGCATCCCAGCTGGGCAGTGATAAGTTGTCTTGTCACGTTGAACTACCATTTTGGTTTGATATTTTTTTACTCAGTGACACAATATTTCACAACATCTTACCTTGAAATTGGAGCAGGGGCTAAATGGATGGAAAAAAAAAAACATTGTTAAAAATTTCTTGTTAAAATGGAAAAATAAATAAAAATAAATTATATTGACTAAGCCCTCACACGGTAGTTCTCATAAGGAATTTATCTACACTGTGGCTGGTTTTAAGTTATAATTTTAAACTGATGGTAACTGTTCACACCATCAAAATGTAAAAGTTACCTACCAATGTTATTTTAATGAATTCACTCAGGAAAGTAACTTTTATACCATGCTCAAAATAGAATTAGAAAGAAATTCAGTCAATCTGAAAGATCATTCAGTATTATTTTTTCTTATTGATGTGAGGAGGAAATTTTGAACATTTGACTCTTCAGTCAGGACTTATTCTGAGGGAGGAAGCAAGTTAAGTTAGTAAGACACCAGTGACATTGTGATGTAGTCATAAAGAATAATGGAAACCCAAAATAGCTCACAAATACTGGTCAACCCTCCCAGAGAACTGTGATTAAAAACATCATTTGCAGGGGTTTGGGGTTTTTTTGGTTATCTTTTTGGCTTCAAAAGGAAAAACATATACACCTAAATGGTACCAATACAAAAAATGGAACTGAGGAATATTTTAAGTAATTGCATATTGGTTTAGTAAGTACTGCTGTGAGGAGTGAAACATGCATGGTGAAACCTCCCTTGTTGTGGGCTCACATCTCAGCATAATTGTTCTAATTAAGCATTTCTATGGATGGAGAATCCATACCATCCTCCTCTGATATGGGTTATCTGGTGCTTAAATTATCATTGAGGTTGAGATTAACCACTCTTTGGGGAGGACTCTAACTTGGTCTTCCCTCATGTATTTCAACAAAACATGAGGAAATTTGGTAGTTTTAATTAAGTAGATTCCTTCTGCCAATAGAAGCTTTCCCCAGTGACTCTTCTATCTTACAAGTGTTTACTCCTTGACCTATCTGATCCTCTATGTCACACAGCTTCAAAGAAAGATAGCAAAAAAAAAATGAAAATAAAATATAAACAAACCTGAAAATACCACAATTTGCCTTTTGTCTTGGGTTGAGCTGGCAAAATGCCAACTGCCCAATAACAGAGTTAGCTTCCCTCCCTCCAGCCAAGAAAAGGAAGAAAGGAAAAAAAAAGCTTCAAACTAGGTTTATGCTTAAACTAACTATATATATTTATACAGAAAAGAGAAAATGAAAAGAGTAACTAGAATATAACATACACACAAGTTAGAAATAACAAGAAATAACTTCTCACTCCCCATCGAAAAGAGATTCTATCACTCTAGATCTATAAGCACCCTAAAAGACACCCAGCAAGAAAGAGAAAGTATAACAAGAAAATATTTCTACTTCCCTGAATTCAAACAAAAGGCAAGTAGCGGCAGGAGCAGCAGCAAGGCCCACTTTACCAGGATAGCAGCTGCGTGTCCTGTCTCTACTTCAGCCATAATGGAACTAACTAAACATCTCCTGATTCTGCACTCATATCTTAGGTTTGCGTCATCTAGTATGAAATATTTCCTTGGTACCCAGTCAGGTGAGAGCTGTCTCTCCCAATCCACACAGATTCTCCGAACCTGCCAGTCTGAGGCCTAGCTAAAACCACTACACCTTTTCAACTTCTGCCCCTTGTACCTCTTCTGCTCTTATCAATGTCACTGCCTACAATCATTGCCTGAAACATTCTGCTGCAGATAATACCCCTCTTCTGTTGGGTGTGCAGTTTCTTAACAATGGTCAAATTTAAGTCTTCCTCTTTCACAAATTAAAGGCTTTTGCAGACATTCTGACATTCCTGGCGAGGTTATGATCAGCTTGTTTTCATAAGCAAGAAACTTTGCTGTCATCTCATCATATACAAGCCGGTCTTCCTCATCCCTGTGTAAATCAGTGCTGTCAGGAGTGATCTCCCAGGCTGCTGCTTTGACCACATCATCCCACCATGACATCTTTACTTCCCTTGGGATTTTCTTTTCTTATTACAAGAAAGCCAAACCAATGCACCTGTTTGCCTTAATTGAACCAGCTGAACTGAACTGAACAGAACTATCTACTCAGCCTCATTCAATCAATATCACAATGTCAGTTCCTGCCTCCGCTCCACCCACGATCTGCCAGCTTTCACTAGTTGCCCTCTCCTTTACTGCTGTGCATTTCCCATAGCAAATGGCAAAATTCATAGTCTCATCCTCCTAAAATAACCTTAAAGTCCATCCTCATAATGAATTCTACAAAGAATTTAATATTATGAAGCCATTCCCTCCGCAATCTGAATTTTTGCCTTTGTTTTCTTGGTTTTCCTATCTTTACCTAGATGTTCAGTGTCAGCTCCACTGGCAGAAGTTTTAGGATAGAGCCTACATTTGCTACCTAGTTGGAAAGCAGTCTGACTTCTCAGAGTGCGAGAATATTTTCCCCCAAGTTTCCCAAGTCTAACTTGATATGATTTTGCATTTTATATTTTAAAATGTTTTGTTGTATCGTTTTAATCTCAGAACACTTAGTTTAAAACTTGATAGACTATAAAAACCCACAGTTACTCCAAAGAGTGTTCCAGATGTCCAACAGAAGAAGTTCAACATGCAAGTTTCTCTTGGACTCTTCTTCAAGCTCAGTGGTGCTTTCCCTGCCATAGCTCTCACCTTTGTGAGAAATTACCATGGAAAGACTCACAAGCCTTTTTCTTTTGGTCTTCATTATTTTTGTTATCCAATCCATTCAGTCAGTGCTTTTTCTTCTTATCCCTTCCTCGTCTGCCTCAATGACTTATTTGCTGTATCTCTTCTGGCATTTAACTTCTGAGTTGTCTGGGCAGAGACTGCTGTTGTGATTTAGCTTTATAGCATCTGGTCCTAAGGAACTCAGATCCCCTGTGATGGTCTTTCAGCATCCCTCCTTTCCTAGTGATTCTGTCTCATATAACAGGCAGCTCAGGAAGTACCTGCAAATATATTAAGCATAGAGCACAATGACATATTCCAAAAGAATCTGATTTAAAACCAAATCTTTGGGTTTACTGTATACTTTTTTGTTGAACAGTTCAACTTAAGGACAAACTGTCAGCCTAAATTTACCATCTTTGGTTATCTCATGTCACAGTATTCATCTTATTTTTATGTAGCTCACTTAGACATGTAACAAACAAAGGTCATTTCATTCTATTCAGAAGAATATTTTTTTCTTTTTTTTAAAAAAATGACCTTTTTGCTACTGAAGAGACACACAGACAGGCAGTTCAGGACTCCGGAATAGTTTATTCCAGGGTTCATCAAGCCTGGTGTGTATGTCACTGATAGTGGACAAGCAAATGCAAGAAGAACAAGGCAAATGCTCCTGGTGGTTTCTTCAGAGAGATATGCCTGAACTGAGGGTATCTGAACTCCTGTACATGAGGATACATGAACCTGCTTGGTCATTATCACTAAGAAGACTAGTGAGGAACAATTGCTAAGAAAGGATAAGGCATGAAATATTGAATTGGTGATGCAAGTGCAGATGGGCAAAGTATGGAAGGTATGATGTCCATGAAGATATACTTTGGTGTCCTTGATAGTGGATGTCTTGGACATGGGCATGGAATTTTGCTTTAAGGAAAGGGAGTAAAGGTGCAGGATATGGAGGGCTGACCCATCTTACACATGTGAAATCTCCAGAGCAGAGCTCAGAATAGACTTAGAGCTATGGTGGTACCCAGGCAAGCCAGTTCTGAGAAACCCTTGTTTATGTGCAATCTTCTTTCAGACCATGCCACAAGCTGACTGGTGAGTTTAAGGATGGTTTATCCCCCCTCTGTGTGCTGGGTTCACATGGTCCTCGTCTCTACCTTGCACAAGAGATGATGCTGTTACACAAGAATTTAGGAGCCAGCTTCTAATCTGCCCCTGTACCAGGAAGGTGGTAATACAATAATTTCAGAAAAGAAAAGGAGAGGGGTCGTTGTTACTGGGGAACTATAAGGCAATTTGGCATGGAAACTGCCTCTCAGTCCTGCAGGAGGTGGTTCTGCAGAAGTGTCACAAGACTTTTTAAATAAGAGTGTGCAAGAACCACGGAATATTCATCATCAGGCAGCTTCTAAAATAAAAAAAAAAAGGGAAAAAGTATGTTGAAAGAAACACCATAAAGACACAAAAGAAGACAGCTATTTTAAAATATCCTTAGGGGTATGAGAAACAGAGAGTTTCATATAGTGGGATTTTTCAGTGTCAAAACCAAAATGGAATGAAGTAACTATGCAATGTCAGAAATTACTTCTTCCATCTTGGGTTTTATTGTCTTTGAAAGCCTTTCCTAAATAGCAGTTTTGAGATCATAGTTTTTCCTCCCTCTAAATCAGAGTTACATATAAATGTTTGTTCTGCAATTGTTCCCTTCAGCCTCAGCATTGTATCTGTGTATCCTGTAATGACTGTGTCATTGTGTAATAGGTGAAGCACACTGAAATCAAAGTAAGATAAAGGGCTGGTTAGAGAAATTTGCATTAAGATTTTCCACGTCGCCACCAGGTCATCATCTGTGTGATTGGTGACAAGTGCAATGATTGTACCAGAAATACATCACTCACTATTTGGTGCCTGAAACATTGGCTGGAATTATTTTTATTTGTCTTTAGGGATTAGCCTGAATAATGAAATTTCTATAAAAGGCTGAATCTTCACAAGAACTAAGGGCTTGTTTCCCAGTTATTACTTTTATGAGTGGAAAATAGAAGAAACAATAATACTTGCACAATGAAACTATAGTAAATTATACAATATGTGGCTCCTTTATAAAAAGAGTCATATATACCCTTTACAGAAACCAAACCAAACAAAAAACTGCTCCAAACAAAACAGAAGTAAAGAAAAACCCAGTGTATTTCAAACTAATTTTTCTGGAGTCTAGTGACATAACCTGCTGAATTGATGCCTGATAATGTCAGTTTAGTATGAAAAGTGACACAATCTATACAAAGAAGTGTCACAATCAAAATTCTCTGCTCTGTGCATAGGCACATTGACATTTGTTCAACAAGATATGGTGCAGGAGGTCCTGCAAAGCAGAACTTCTTTGACATTTCCATGGCATTGAACCCAGTGGACTTATGATGTAAACAAGCTACCTGGATTTCCAGCTAGATATGTAATCAGAATGGAAATGCAATGGAATTTTTTTAATTCATGCTGCGCTGGATTTATCTCACCATAAAGACACTTTTCAATGTCCTTTTCTCAGGATCATTGATGAAATGCCATTCTAGATGATACTTTGCATAAAAAAGGGCATATTCTATGAAACATGAAGTTGGCTCTCCTACCAGTTAAAAGAATCAGCTCTCATGGAGGGTAAAATAATAAAGAATACAAACTACATATTTTTGTCTTTTGTCAGTAGTGGCTTTTGCTTTGTGGATGTGGAGAGATGGTTGGAAAAGCTGTTTTAATCTGATGAATTAAACATAAGAAAATGGACATGGTGGCTGCAGCTATGAGGTGAGGATGTCATTTATGGGATTGCATACTAGTTTCAGTTCCTGAGCATATACTGCATTTTGAGAACTATTGTCTCATGATGCCTAAGAAGATCATAGAATCATGGAGTGGTTTGGGTTGGAAGGGACCTTAAAGATCTTCTAGTTCCAGTCCCCCTCCCATGGGTAAGGACACTTTCCACTAGACCATGTTGTCTAAAGAATGGTAAATTGTAATTGCTGCTACTGATTGAAGAAAGACTGTAGCTGAAATTTTTGATAAACAACAACAATAATTATAGTAATAATAATATTCCTTATTTTACCCTTACCTGCCTCTTGCAGTCCTTGTAGCTATTATTTAGGTGAAAGATTGATATCGATCAATATAACAAAAGTATTGCAAATTCCTACCTGAACAGTTCTACATCAGTTTAAAAACAATCCTATTTTACATTAAGACAACTAGGAATAGTAGCTGGTGAGATGCTAAAGCTACTCTTTTGCAGTAAATAGATGACTTGGTGCAGGTATACACAAATTCAGCACTATCAGATCATAGGAGTAGTGAGAGACAGTAATGCCTGTTGGCTGAGGGTTGCTGTCCTTTTAGCTAAGATGTGTTATTCATTCTATGAAACCCCTTTGACTGTTACAGGGCAGAATAAACAAACAAAAAATTAAATAAATTACACACACATCCTGGTTTATTCCAATCCACTTTTCAAACAGAGAGTGGTTGGGCTCTGAAGAGACTCCCCAGGGCAGAGGTCCCAGCACTAAGTCTGACAGAGTTCAAGAAGCGTTTGGACAATGCTTTCAGGCACGAGGTGTTATTCTTGCAGTTGTCCTGTGCACAGTCAGAAGTTGGACTCAATGGTCTTGACGAGTCCTTTCCAACCCAGAATATTCCATGTTTCTGTGATTCCTTGAGATGCTGAGAAGAAATTAATCTGGTAGGACAGCAATTGTAAATTCAGAGATGGCCATATCTGAGACCATGCGATGATACTTGTCCAGCTACACACTTAGCAAAATTGTATCACTTTGCCTGTGCACCAAAGTTGTTTTACTGTACTCCCAGGTTTTGGATTGAGGAGTCTGGGTAGGGAAGTAATTCAACTAGAGGCTGATATTTTGAAATTTTGTTTTACTACTTCTCAGAGGAAAAAGAACAGTTGAAAAGCCCTGAGTGTGGAGCTGTGGAAACCCTGGAGAACCTGAGAGCTTTGTGATCTGCTAGGTATGAGAGAGGGAGTTTTGGATCTTGAGAATTCATGAAGCAGGTCTGTGCTCTGATCTTGCCCTGTCTGGCAGGTGAGCAGCCAAGAAACTGGGAATCATCAGAAACTTTAGTAACCTGGTGGACAAGTAAGTGGGCTGAAAGGTTTGAATCGGACAAACTGGTAGAGTATATATGAGAAGTCTGGTAACCTAACCATCTCCTCAAAATTGCACAATTCTGACTAATTTCCAAATGCTGATAACAAACAAAACTTCAGCCTTTTGGACTAGACTTCTACAGAAGTAAAAAGAAAAATAACGAATTCTTCTCCTTTTGTCCAGACATTGCCAAAGAAATAATATTAAGTACCATTATTGCTCAGACTGGTCTCCTTGGCCTTAATGGAATAAAGAAGCTGTTGGCTTTAATGGAAATAAGTTCAGAGTCGTCTGCAGTTTTCCAATTTCTATTCACTGATGTATCACCCACAGGAATTGCTAAAATGTTGCTAAGAGGTAGATTAGCAGAAGGGAAATGGAGACACAGAAGATGAGATCCCATATGGGTGAGCTTGACTCACCAGAATACATAATTGTTTATCTGTGTTTGCTGGCTACAGAGCTATTCCTAAGTCTATCCAAAGATGCTCACCTAGGTCCTGATTAATCAAGGTAATCAATGAAGATAAATCAATTAATCCAGCAGATTTTTGTCAATGGTGATATTAATAGAAAAGAGGAAGGCACAAGTCATAGCTACACAATTCTAATTTAGTCATAGATGTGTTTCAAACATCCTGCCCCTGAGGAGCTGCAAGAAATACCACCACTGTGTATTATACACAAACTCTGAAAAGAGGGCTTTTCACCTTCTCCCTAGAGGCAATTATGGCTCTGTACTGACCATGAAATTTTATTGCCATTGTACTTTTGTTCCCCCTTCCTTTTGCATACAGATTGCAGCCAAACCTCAAGGGCCTGTTGTCAAATCAAATGCAGGCAGCAGAATTTCTTTTCCTTTAATGATAGGACAATATTTACATATGTGATAACTTAAGAGAGGATATTAGAGTGCTTAATTCTGCACACCTGATAAAAGGGATGCCTGCAAAACTTGGGGGTATTTTTTACTTTTATGGACACTGTCTGCAGGTGGCCCCACCTCTGCTGTTAGCTGTGTTCAACTTTGATGATTCTCCACATTCTCCATGTACAAGATTAATTAGTTATCCCACAGAAGGTTCATGTTTTCTTTAATTTGGTAATACATCCATCTGTCAATGCAGACTTTCTCTGAAATCCTCTGCATCTGTGAAATGTCCATTTTCAAATAACCTTTTTAACTGTGCATAATCCATCACTTTGTATTTTATTTCAGATAGAGATTAAGATCTGATATCCTCCTTATCTTCCTTCTTTATTTTTTGTTTGTTTTCTTTTCTTTTAATTAAAGTGTGATTTAAGATAGCTTTTAATCATATACATATTCTTTAAGCTTCCAAGTTTCTCTGCATCCCTAGAAATCCAAGTTACTCAGCCATAGTAAAAGAACATGTCTTTATGTACATAAATATGTGTATGTCATTACCTCTATAATTACTTAAGACTACTATATATCTAATTACAATAATTTTGTTGGGATTTATCAAATTTGTTTAAAGGAATTTCCTCACATCTCTTTGGGTTTCAAATTGGCACAAGTCAAAGTAATCTCCTTATCCCTTCCTTTTTTTCTGAAGAAAAGCTCTCTGGTAGAATTTGTTTTCTAGCTTTACCCTCCCCTGCTCGAGGAGAGGCTGAGGAGGAAGAGGGGCTGCTGATGGAGCCTCTGCACAGTGGTACCCGGCCTTCCATCTGCTCAAGGTTGTTGCTAAGGAATGTCTGCTGCAAATAACAGCAGTGCCTTCCCCCACCTGCTCCCATGCCGGCTCCAAGGGCTTCGCTCTCTCTCCTTGACTCCACAGACAGAGAAGCACCAGCTGCTGCAGGATTGTGTGGAAGTTTTTTTCCCACTTACTCCCTCCCCAGTCACTCCCTTCAGAAAAAAATCCTTCAGAACTGAAGCATGTGCTGGCACCTCAGAGGTAGCCTTCCAGTCTGTTGCCTCCTCACCATGTTAACTCCAGTCGTTACAGATATTTTTCCCTGGTCTCACTTCCTTGCCTACTTTTCCATGATATGGTGAACCACATCATGATTCAGGCCTCCAGATCCAAAAGGTTCATGCATGGATTTACAGTGAAAGGGTGAGAATTCACATAGCAAGTTCCCTTCTCTCCACAAATCCTGAACTATTCCCTTACGAGAACTGTGACTTGCATCTCATAATTCATGTATACTTGGAGGGAAATGGAAAAGCATGTGTCAGACTATCCTCATACTCTAATGATTACTCTGTTTGAATTAATTATACTCCTTTTCATATTTTTTTAAAGATCTGTGGCTGATGGTGTGATATCTGATTTTATAAAAACAGAGGAGCTGACCACTCATGTGATTATGAAATGATATACAGTTGAGCAAAGATTCTTTATCTCTACTGAGAGCTAAGAGAAAGTTCATAGGCAGAGCACCCTACTATGAATAATCTTCTTATTTCTAATGCCACCCAGCCATGCAGACTTAAAGATAAGTACAGGGAACTAAGAGAGGCTGAAGTTATTAAATGTAATGGAAATGGACTTTAAATTTGGCGAATCAAAATTTTGCATTAACTTTTTTCTTCAATACACTTAAATTGCCACCATAGCAATTCCATTTTCTTCATCAAATTAGTTAAGTGGGAGGTGAAGTGATGCAAGTTCTGATCTATCAAGGAATCACAGCCTCTGAGAAGAAACAATTGAAATATGGAAAGAGCTGTTACAAAGCCAGGCCTTGTGCCAGAGGGAAATGGATGGTTTTATTCTTTAGAAAGTCTTCTGAAAGGAAGGTTGTTTTTCCAGGGAATACACTGTTACCCACCATATTCTGACATTTCTTTCTGTTTTGGCTTCCTCCAGGCCATTTTGTTCCTCACTTTGTACAGTGCAATAAGCGAGCTGGAGCCTCCATCAGCTGGGACAGGAAGAGGTTGGAGGAAATGTGATCTATGTTGGAGCTGTTCTAAGAAACTTCCCGCAGTGGATGATGTTCAATGAAGTCCATTGTATGGGTGATACCTCTGGCCTGAAGGGAGGGGAAGGTTGGAAATCTGTCTCTGAGGAATTCTGGGAGAGGTGTGGCACAGCATGGGCTTTGCTTGCAAAGACAGTGGTTGGAAACCCTGCCAGGTCTCTACTTGCTCCTGAGGCCAGGACTGGGAAGGCTGCAGCCCTCTGCTGGAGTTGGTGGTCTTTGTAGCCAGGATTGTGTCCGGAGACCCACAGCTCATGAGCAACCAGATGGAGTGAGGGGAAATATGGGATATCCAGGTTAGGGTGAATGATTTTCTCCTGATCTCACACTTATCTATGACACACGTGCTTATGAAAATAATTTTTCTTTTTTTATACAGTTTTCAGTACCTCAGCAGCAACAAAAGAAACCAAACCAAATCACACAAAGTACGATGTGTTTCCAACCAAGCATGAACCAATAATGTGCAAATTGCAATACTTCAAAATCAAATTATTGTGGAAGATATTATACTAGTCTTCATAAAGGCTGTGGGGTTTTTTTCTTCCATTCCCATTTAATTTCCATTAATTTTTAGTAATAAGTCTGTTAAAAATATCCCAAACAAGCTTGACAGTTCAAATTTAATTTATTATTGAAATCAGCAAAATCATCTGAAAATTTGTCCTTCTGTAAAAATCCTTCCCTATTTAAAATCAGTTTGGTCTCATCTGTGCTGTCCAGAGTCATGATTCCATGAACAATTAAGTGTGGGAATAGCTTGCCTCTGGTTATTGTCCTCATTAGTCAGATGTCCTTATATATTAGCGCGTTTGGGGGTTTTACCACTGCGATTCTTCTCTATTGAATCAATGGGAGTTCTGCTAGTAATTTCAGTGGGAATTGGTTTTTATAATGAAATGTTTCATATTTTTAGGGCATCTCCAAGTCTATAGGAGGACTCTTCATTGTGGGCATAGACTGAGCCCAGCTTTAGACAAGACAGGTGAAATAAATCACCTCTTTAGGCATATCCCTCAAGAAAGCTGATACTTTATAGAGCATCTCTGCTTTTAGCCACTAAAAAAAGAGAAACAACCCAAAGCAAAGCACCTCTGCCACAGACTACGTCACAGGGATACCCCACCTGGCTCCAAACAGTTGAGATGTAGCTTCAAGGCTGTGTAGGGATCTCCAGGCTGTTTTGTATGGGTCACTTTTTCATACAGAGTAAGGCAACAGCATTTGTGGTGCTGAGCCAAAGAAATTTGCTGCGTTGGTTCCTACCCCATGCCATGAGGATGCACTGCACTCTGAGCACCTTTCTAAATCATTGCCTGTCATCCTGGTACACTGGGAAGACTTATGCTTTCTTCGTCATTGGGGAGATGGTTTTCCTTCTTTCCTGTTTTGCTTATTGCAACTAGTTATTTGATGTTATCAGAGACTGAAGGAATGAGGTGTTTGAGTTCATTATAATTTGTTCTTTATTTCCAATTCTTTTTTCTTTAGCATGCATTGATTGTTGATATGGCAAAACGACTTCTCTATTTAACCCGTTTTTTCATCAATTAAAATTCCAGGTACCTGGAGACATTTGCGTCCAAGGAAAAAAGGGAGTCCAAACTACAATCACATGGAAACATGAAAACTACAGCTAAAATATCAGTCTGGGTGTATGATGAGGATTATTTGAATGTTACAGCTCACACCCAAAAGCAAACCCAGGGCTGTGGCTTTTGTCTCTGGTTGCTCTGATCTCTCTTCCACTGTTACAAAGATACAAAACCAAATAATTATGTATCAAGGTTGCCAAGTCCTTATTCCCTATTCCTAAATAAATCCCACTAATATTCATACTAAGGAACTGATTACAGAGTATGTTGATGGTTGGTGGCTTCCCCCCCCCCCCCTTTTTTAACATCTGTCTGATGTGAATACATCTGAAATCCCTGGTTTTCACCAGCTAAAATGTTCTCAGCAACCCCTATTTTTGTCTTCTAATTATTCTTTCAATTTGCTTCTGTTCAACTCCCACACCTCCTCCCCACAACCAGATTGTTTATATTTTTCTGAGAATTGCTTATCCTGGTCTTTTCACCCTCTCCCTACTCCTCATTCTAGAATTTGCTCTCTTGTCCCCTCCCTTGCTGTGATCTTGCAGGAGTGAATGTGAATCACAACATTCCCAACTGCTTCTGACAAATTGCCCCATGGAGAAATAATCTGTGATATTACGAGTATTTTCCTGTTACTCAGACCTCTCTGTTCTGCATTATCAAGTGGGACAGATTCCAGTGATTATGAAGATGTTTGGTAAAAAGCAATAGTACTTTACTTCTGGAAAGAGATATTTCATCCAGTGATGTCACCAAGCTACACAAGCTAACTGAAATTTGACTCAAAACTTGTCTTTTCAGTAATATTTGAGTGGCTGTAAAAGTGCAGCCAGGAAACAAATCACAGGGCTGATCCTGAGAACTGTATATCAGTGAAAGATTTAGGAATTAAACTGTCAGTCATCTTCCCAGCCTGGGGGCTTGACCTGGGCATGGATGCAGAAAACTAGAGCAAGGTCTAAGTGAGACTGAGGTATCTAGCTCCAAAATTGCATTCCCACAACTTGTTATTGAGTATCATTCAAGATTGGTGACATTTGAAAGCTTCTGCCTCTTCAGATTTCCTTGGCCTCAGCACAGCCTGCTCTGAGCCCCTACCTCTTGTCTAAATGTAATCAGGGAGCAGGAATGAGGCAGCACGAGGCTGGTGTCTCCTGAGGAGCTCCAAACAGTTATCAGATCTTCCTTAACATACAGTGACAGAACTGGGTTCTTCAAGAAGCTGTTGCTGGTGGTTTTATGTAATAGCCAACTTCATAAACACATTTGTAGATATCTATAAAAAGCCTTTGCTGTCATGTCTGCACATGAATTGCTGTGCATGTCATGTAACTTACACAGAACAAAATACATGTGCGGTTTTCATAACAGTTCCATATAAAAATACACTGTTAATTGCATAAAATAACCATATTTATATAATCATATGTTTTATGTAATATTGTTATGGTTTAACCCCAGCTGTCAACTAGTCACCACACAGCCTCTTGCTCCAGTCCTCCCCACTCCCTGTGGGAAGGGAGAGAGAATCAGAAGAGTAAAAGTGAGAAAAGTGGTGGGTTGACATAAGCACACATTAATAAGTAAAGCAAAAGCCACGCACACAAGCAAAGCAAAACAAGGAATTCATTCACCACTTCCCATATTCAGGTGGGTGTTCAACCATCTCCAGGAAAGCAGCTCTCCATCACTCCTAACAGTTACTTGGGAAGTAACAAGCATCATCACTCCACATTGTGTAGTCATAAGAACATTGAGTGCAACCATTAATCCAGCACTGCTAAGTCTGTCAGTAAAGCATGTCCCCAAGTATCACATCTACAGGCCTTTCAAATACCTGTAGCGTGTAAACAAGTCAAAAATATGTTTCTCCATTGTTTTCTGCCTCTCAATACATTCTGCTAACATTGCTATGTCAGCTTTAGTGGAAAAGCTTTCTCAAGGAAATACTTCCTGCCAGAAAATCCTGCCTTTTGTGATCAGTTTCCCACATCTGGACCTGACTACGTGCCAAAAAACATGTGTAGAGGTGGGGAAAGCATTATAAAAACCTGAAGATGAATTCAGAAGTTGGAGGAACAAGAGACAAGGAGTAGGAAGCCTCGCCTAGTTTTCTTCTGATCTCTCCTCTCAGCTCGTCTTACCTTTCTTCCAACACCACCAGCTGTCATCTGCCGAGAGAGAGAGAGACTGCTTGTCAGCCTGGAGAGAGGGCATCGGCCTAGAGCGAGACTGCCTGGCAGCCTGAATAGTCTGTGACTGTCTGTGGAGGTATATCCTTTCTCTGAATTTTCTCTTACAGGCTAAAATAAAGCACCCTCTTTTGCAGCTACTCCAGAAGCCAGCCGGTCTGGTCGTGAGGGGAAATAACTGCATTTTGCTTTTCAAAGACTCACCATCCTCTTGCAGCCAAGAGATAACATCGTGGCAGAAACAGAGAGAACATCTGCATCCCCTCCCCCCCCCCCCCTCAGTTACATGGATAAGGCACTCAAGTAGTTTTTCATGGTGGTATCTTTTCTCTGCTTCTATAAATAATCTTAAGCATTTTTCCTAACTTTTCTTATTTTTTCTCTTTTTCTTTCGCATCTCTCTCGCAGTCAATTAATAAAAATCAGTTTTTAGTATTTACAGATAACTTGTTTGAGTTTTAATTTTGCTCAAGAGAATGATTCGAACTTGTAGTTCAATCTGCATAAAAAATTAAGCAGATCTGAACGTCACAATACCTCAAGGGGTGGTGATCCCACCACTTCCCTGGGCCTTTCAAAAACAAGGACAAGTATCTTGGCAATGAGATCAGTCAGCTCTCAGCACCCTAATTTGTGTATCCTGTCATTCCATGGATTTGAGCATATTCAACTGGCTTAAATACTCCCTCCCCACATCTTTCTCTGGAGAGGTCAATGCTGCTTTCCCACAAAGTCTGCTAGTGGGATCAGGAAACTAAGAGGTCAGAGAGCAGAGGTTTTGAGTGAATGTTGTGGAGTAGAAATGGAATTTTGCCTTTCGAGTCCATCTGACTCACATTCAAATATTTCATTTTAACAAACATTCAAATTATTGCAGTTCAAGGAAATTTCATAGAATCATTAAGGTTGGAAAAGATCTTTAAGACCATGGAGTCCAACCATCACCACATTCACCACAAAACCTCCCAAAAACTCTTCCCGAGACACCTCCCAGCAAGAGAGAGAAAGAAATTAACACCGAAATGTTCAGCTCCCTAGACAAACAACAGCGCAGACAGCCTAATCGCAGGAGTCAGGGCAGCAAGAATCCTCCCAGGGCAGGAGCAGAGACCTAAAGAGACAGAAACTCCTCCTCCCTCTCTTATTATATCCCTTGACACTTCTTGATGATGTCAAATGATATGAAATACCTCTTTGGTTGCTTAAGTCAGGTAATGTTTGTTCCTTCTATTCTATGTCACATCCTTTAAGGCCTACCAAAAACTGAGGCCTAAATGGGACCTATATTGAAACTAAAGCCAAAACTACCACATTGTGTCACTTTTTTGAACAGTAAGTTTTACTGTTTGAAAAACAAAAATGCCTTTGGTTTAGTTTTTCTAAAAAAAACCCTCATCCAAACCAAACAAAAAATTCCCAAAATATGCAGAAAGGACATAACTTTTTCAAATGGTTTTCTTTCATCAAAAACCAAGCAAATCAATAGAAGTAGACCAGCTCTCAATTGGAGCTCAGGGGGTTTCTTTAAGGTTAGATTCACTCCTGTGTGAACAGAACAGTGCACCAGAGGCCTTAGTTAACCATTGGGAGACAAAAGGCCACAGGAATTCTTGCAAGTGACAGTGTGACAGACTGGCCTGAGCAAAAGAATTGAGGACAAGAAGAAAGCCCCCAGACCTGAATCTCTTTCATGAACAATGAAAGGCAGCCAAGGGGGAGCAGTAGGCAAGGTGCCAGCTCTACAGTGATACAGATTTTGTTATAGTACAGTTACTGACCCTGAATCCTCCTGACAGCCAGGGATGCTGTAGTATCAACTGTACAGTCAGGTTTTCAGCAGAGCAAGGACCCTGACTGCATAGCTGATCAAATGAGCCATCAATCAAGTGACTCACGTTGTGTACTTAAACCTCTTGCTCCAAGTCAGGTTATAATTCATACAGCTAAACACCTCCCAGAGCAGCTGCCTCAAACTTAAGGCAAAAACTGCAAAAGGAGGTAAAGCAGCTGAAAAATTAAATCACCAGTTACTAATAATAAACATCAGAGCTCCTCCTGACCTCCTCAAAATGGGCATCTCATAAAATTCATAGAAATTCATAGCTCATTGGAGATTACCTTCATAGCAATGCAAAGAAGAACATTAAAAGAGTATTGGAGTAGGAAATTGCTGACCATGCATAGAGTGGGCAGTGAACATGACTTTAAAGGGACAGGACTAGCCAGGTGTGAAAGACAGGCATTTTTTCCCTGTGTGACTCTGCACCAACTAAATGCACTGGGGCTGGCTATATTCAAGTTGGAGCTTGATTCAGTTGCCTACAAACAGGTTTTCAGTACCACCTGAGCTGGCTTGAGGTGTCTAGACAACTGCACTAGGAAGGCTGAAATGATACAGTACTTCACAGACTGACAGTCTTCAAGACCAGATGCTAAAAGCTGGATTGGGAGACTCTGGGATATCTCAAATGACTCTGTCATGACCAGACATAGTACCTATCTGTAATACAGATCACTCAAGTTAGTTCAGGTGATTCCTTCCACTTTCTCTGGTAGTCTGTGACTAGCAGAGGGGAAACCTTTAATGCAACACTACTCTTGTGCATAGAGCATCTGCTGCTATATCAGTTTAAGCAAATTTAGTTTAATGGAATAGAGAAGCAAATTACAGTAGTGCTGCAATTTAGATTCTGGAGTGTGATTCATGTCTGGGGCACGGACTTGGTATGTAAGTCACTGCAGTGTTTCTACTTTCACCTCCTGTGCACAAAATGGGCATAAGGGCATTTTCTCTATTTTATGAAAGTGACCTGAAGCAGGATGTGTTAAACAAGAGGAGGAGCTCTGATACCCAAATAAAAGGTATTGCCAAAGAGATGGGACTGATACACAGTAACAGCATGGTTATTGTCAGCTCTGCTGTGTAAGGGTCTTAAATGAAATCTAGTTATTATGAATAACTATTCAACTAATATTCAGACAGCTCCCTAATGTTGCATTCTGTAGGAACAAGGAAATAATGGCTTGCTGGAAACAGCTTTTTACATTCATAAAAGACAAAGGACCTAAATGGTTTCTCCAGAGATCACTGTTTTCCAAGTTGCAAATCTTGTTTTGCTGGAGCTGATGTGCTAAAATACCCTAAAAAATATGAACACACTATGTTAAGGCCTCTGCAAAGGTAGCAGGAGCAATTCGTTAGCAACTCTTTAGAGAGCCAGTCTGATGTAAATTAGGCTAGTGGAAGAAAGTGGAAGAATTTGGTCATATGTCCCTAAGAGTGAAGCATGAGGGGAGAATTAGATACCAGGATGTTGATTTTAATTGTCCTACATATATACTTTTAAAATCAGATTTACAGAAGTTGTTTATCTGCTGACATCATTGTCATAGACAGTACAGAACTGAAGTGCCAGTGTAAATCAGACCCCATAAAACGGTTCTAAACTTCTACCCTGAGGAGTTTTCAACTTTGTGTCTTTCTAAAGCTGAAGCTACTCTGGCAGTTGATGAAGCAGATCTTTGAAAGTGGAACATTGTTCAAAATTTTGTTCCGTACTTGGGGACTTCCCCTGTGACACAGCATATTCCAAGGATATTAAGGGATGCCTTTTTCACTTTCTTGGAATTCTTCCCTCCTCATAGGACTGCTCTCTGCTACAGAAGATGTAAAGAGGAAGGTTTAGAACTGGGTCTGTCCTTGAGATCCCATGTGATAGAATAATTCTGGCTGGAAAAGACCTCTCCGGAAATTAAGTCCAACCAACAGCCTGGCACTGCCAAGCCCACCACTAAACCATGTTCCCTGGATATCTTCAAGGATGGTGACTCTGCCACTGCCTTGGGCAGTCTGTTCCAATGCTTGACAACAATTTTTTTCTTCTTTCCAATATAAATATTCACCCACATAATTTGAGGCTGTTTCCTCTTGCCTTTGGAACATGAAGGGTGTCTTGAAGATCTTTTTTTGGTTCTCTGTTCAGTCACAGACTTTCTTTATGTCCCATGAGAACAGCAGACCATTAGGACCAGGAGCTGGAAGGCACTTCACTTCACAGATACTTTTACCTTGTCTGGGCAGAGACCCTGCTACTGTGAAACACTCCAGAACTTCCTCTGTGATCTCAGTGACATCCTTTTCAGCTGTGCTGCAATATCGATGTCTGTATTCCTATGGTAGCACTGGAGAAATGCATAAGTAAATGCCTAAGAAGGAGAGAATATAAAGTTGCTTGCTTGGAAACTTTTACTCAAGGGAAAACAAGACAAATATGTTGGTGGCTCATGTAGCATCATATTCTGCACCTATACAAGGTAGGTGTAATATATCAGGACTGCATATCTATTAAAATGATGGCAGCTATTGCTTCCAGAATAAAGTTGGCCTTTAAATATTGGGGGTCATATCAAATCCTATCACTATGTCAACACTGGATTGCCAACTGTCAAGAAATATTGAAAGCTGGTAAAAAAAGGGAATCTATCAAAATTAATTGTCAGTAAAATCAGCGGAGAAAAGAAAATGGATATCAGTAAAAGTTTTAAGATAGTTTAAGAAAAAGAGAATTTTTTTCCCTTAGTCTGGTCTCAGTTCTTAAGCTCAATGCATATTTTAATATGTAACTTGGATTTATTGGTTTTTTAATAGTTTGTACAATAGATTTGGCACAACCCAGCTATTCAGAGAATCATAGTAAAGACAGGTGGGAATCCAAAATTGCTTTAAGAACATAATTTTCTGATATGGAGTAGCATTTTAATGCGTTGTCTGTATTTATTGTGTTTTTATTGTCTCAAGTTCTATTAAGAAAAAAGTTAGGAGAATGAAAAACAAAATGCAAATTTTCCCCCTGGTAAATGTTTGGTTTTGTTAATATTTGATTCTCTAGGACAGGATCTTCCCCCCCTTAAGTAGATCACCAAAACTAAATGAAGAAACATGATTGTAAAGTCAGTGATAATCTTTTCTGTACTATGTTATGTGCTGATACTGTCTCTCATCACCTTTTCTTAGAAGAATTCCAAGAATTTAAAGTAAAATAAAAAAGCTGTATAGCAATAATTTTAATTTTTCTTTTTCTTACTGCTTTCTTTAAGTTTTTTTTTTTCTGTGACAGTCTCCATTTAAAGTCAGGACAGATCTCACAGAGAGCTCAAGGGACTTTTTCACATATATCTAGAGGATCTGAAAGCAAAATTTCTATGGAAAGTGCACTGGTCTTTCATCTCCTGCTATTAAGAATTTCAGGTAATTTTTAAAGGACTTTTGTCTCTCAAATATGAGCACTAAGAATCCCTTCCCTTCCTTCATGGGGGAAAATTTTGTGGTTGCCAAAATTAGGCAGCAGCCTTCCTAGAACACATTATGGGTGCAATACAAAACTGAAGTGAAATTTCAAAATTCAAGTGAAATGTGGAAGGCTACATCTCTACTAACAAATTGGCTGCAGGTAGAGGTTGCACACTGCAGATTATGTATGTGTGACTAAAATCCCTTCTGTGAAATATGTGCTTGCATCCAGACTGCTTCTTTGTTGACACTTTTTCGTGGACCAGCCTGACCATTGTCTATGAAAATGGAGGACAATAAGCAGAGAAATAAAAGTATGTGTTGCAAACAACACTGGGAGCCTAGTCCCATGCTATTCAGTCTTGTTTATTTCATTAATCAGGATGTAGCCAAAGAGACAGACTGGGAATTAAAAGGAAAAATGGGAGTCAGATGATCTGAATTTCATTTACTGTACTAAAATGTCAAGAAACCTACTGAGCACTGACCAGGCACCTTGTGCATAAACTGACTATGAAAAACTGGGGACTATTTTCAGCTAGTGAAGAACTTTTACTTTGATTCCCAGGAAAAGGCCATGTGGGAAGATGAAGATATATTAGATGAAGAAGGAAAGTTCAGTGCTTGCCTGTAGTCTGAAACCCCTCCATCATGAGGAATGCTTTAGCATGTAAGAAGAACAGGGTGGTTGCCAGGCTTAGAGCAAATTCAGCTTCTCTGGTCCAGCCATGTTGTAGTAATGTAGATATCTCAGATCAAAGCCAGACCTGCTGTAAATCCTTGAAGCAAACACGTGTCTCTTGCACATACAGTAAAAGAGAAAAATAGAGAAGATAGAATCATAGAATGATTTGGGTTAGAAAGGACCTTAAGGATCATCGAGTTCCAGCCCTCTGCCATGGGGAGGACAACTTTCACCAGACCAAGTTACTCAGAGACTTGTTCAACCTGTCCTTGAACACCTGCAGGAAGGGGGAGTCCTCAAACTCTGAGAAACCTGCTCAGGGGAATAAAATTATTTATCCAAGGTGTAATCCCAAGTACTAGTAGAGTAAGAAAAATAATTCTGAACTCCTGCTTCCAGATGATTATCATGCTTGCTGGCTTTATGCATAGCAATAGCATGCTGTTAGAGGGAGATCAAATCTCAGTGTGAACAAAAGCTTCTGAAAGCACCATTTTCCTTTCCTTGTCCAGGCATGGACCAAGCTGCTACAACTTGGAAAGAAAAAGCTTAAAATAATCCCCAGATCACACTTGCAGAAATCCCCATATTTCCACCTGTGTCATACAGAGGTTACAGATATGTCTTCTGGAGAAGCTGAAATTTGGCTTATAGTTAACCAATCAGTCTACTGCAGTTCTAGGTCAGCTGAACTCTTTTTTAGTACCTATGTTGTGTTGGCTTACATCTAAGTTGAAGCAACTTCACTTAGCTCTTAACTCTTTTGGACAGTCTAAGAAATATATGCTACTTTTTCTCTAAGCCTGAGCCCACCTGGCTGTGTAACTGCCGATTTCCTGTGTGTGTGCTGTCTTAGTTTTCAAAAAACATTTTCTCTTGCACTGATGATGAAGCTGTCTCGGAAGGTGAGCTAACAGATAGCCTCAGGTGGGATATTCTTGAGTCCTCTTGTATACAGACCTAAAAAATCTTTTCAAACTCAATCTACTTTCCTGTCAGTTGCTGCATCCCCCCCTACCCCTGGTTCTCCACTTCAGTGTCCTAATTTCCTCCCTGACTAACTGCATCAGTCTTTTTTCCTTCTGTTGCTATTGTTGCTGTCATTGTTACCCTTGTCATCTGGGGAAGTGTTCTGTAGCTCAGTTAAGCATCCTGAAGCCAAAGAAAAATGTGTTAGAAAGTCACAACCATGGGGAGTTATTCAGTGGGGATATCTGCTGGCAATTCTGTTAGGTCAGCAACCCATGGCATTGACAGCCAGATAGTCCTAAGACTTAGAAAACTGCAACACTGGAAAGCTGACAATGTCTGCTGCCAGAAATTTGAGGGTCACTTGTCATGGCAAATAGGTCCTGATCAGTCAGGGTAAAAAGGTGTGCCTGAAAGGTTGTGGATCCCTTCCCCTGCTACTCTGTAGGATGCAAATTTAAAGTGATCAGACCAAAGATGGGCTGGCCTGTGTTTTTTTGTTCTGAGCCCATACCTGCAGTGCTGTGCCCAGCACCAGACTCCCCTTTGCAAGAAAGACATTGCAAAGTGTGTGGAGATCAGCAAAGTGCCACCAAAATGACTGAGGCTGAAGCACTTACCTGGTGAGCAGAGGCTGAGGGAGCCCAGAGAGGCTGTGAAATCTCACCTTGGTCAGATAAAAAATCCCGTGGATAAGGTGTTGAGCAACCTGATTTTAACTGGCCTTTGAGCAAAGCATTGAATGAGGTGACCCCCAGAGCTCATTTCCAACACTGATTACCCTCTGATTCTCTTCAATAAAAACTCTGGCCACTGACATTTTATACTTTTGTGCAAAGTTAAAAAAATAAAAAAAGTATTGGGAAGAGTTCATAGTTAAAGCTACTGATCAGTTAGTGGAAGCTGTTAACTCAAAAATGTTCTGTGGAGAACAAAAAGGAACAAAATTTTCCCAAGATTGAGCAAAAATACAATATTATTAATTTCTTAAAGAATAAAAGACTTTAAGGGCACTCAGAAAAACAAATTTGATGAAGAAATATATTCATTAAAAACTTTTCTTTGCAAATCCACCAAAACAGTATGGGGGAGTTATTTTTTATTTTTTAAATTTCAAATGTGAACAGTGACTTAGAATTCAGTCATTCAGTCTTCAGGGAGAACTTTTTTTCAGTTCTATATTTTCCAATCTGCTGTTAATATATGATGGCAGAAATAACTTGTGATACTATGATGTAGAAATAAAAAATCTTTACATCACATGTGACTACACGGTGTTCACAAGGATCTCAGAAGCAGTCAGAACCAAAAACTTTTAGGGTCATGTTGTGTGACCCAGTAGAGCAAGAATACACTTACCCAGCGGTGCCATGCCCTTCCCTATTGCCAAAAGGTAAAGTTGACTCTTTACTCCAGTATTGATTGCAGACATTTATTATATTCTGAATTTCCAGCCTTAGAGTGAAATTTGTCAGTTTTATCTTCTGCCAGAAGGTCACCTTCAAAGCCAGTTCATCTATTTTTTGTACAAAATACATATTAGGTAAGAAACCTGCATCCCTTTTAACCACACTCTCTTCCTTCCACCATCATTTATTCTTATCCAAAGGTTTTGATTTAATCTTCATGTGTTGCCATTTGAATAACTCTTAGATTGAAGTTGGACACTTTTTGTTTACATTTGATTATCCTTTCTCCATTAAGATAAGGACAACCTGACTCTATTTATGCTGCCTCTGAGTTTTCCTTTTCAGCTCTTGCTGAAATACATTTCTCATCCCTGCATTGCAATTGGGGTAGTTTAGAGTACAGAATAGACTGCTCCCAGCAGACTCCTAAAAAATCCTCAGGGTCCAGCTATTTGTAACATCTATCACTTTTTCGTGATATGTAGGACCTCAGCTAATCCATGGGACAGATTACTTTGGAATGGCTGGACACAGACTGCAGATGTGTCTGCCTTTATTAACAGATGCAAATAGGATTACTTTTGCAGTGTGTAATAAAATGTCTATTACGGAACACTGCAGCACCTACTATTTGTTATGGTTGCCGTGACTGTCCCCTTCCTGTGCAGGGACATTAGAGTCTGTTTAAGGCTGCCCCTGGAAGTGCTCTAAAATCCCATATCAGCTGTTCCATCTGGAGAGCCTGGGTAAAAAGACATGCTTTTAAATAAGTAGCATCTCAGGACTGTAGAGGACATGAACAACTTGAGCAATAGTCCCTGGACTGAGAATGCTTCACAAAAATCTCTTGCCTTTGCAGTCTACAAGGTATCTTTAGAATCAGACCAAGAACTCACCCCAATAGTCAGTCATGTCCTGAAAGTGACTTGCTATGAAAATTGCATAAAAAAACTGCAGAGAGCAAAAGCCTTTTCACATGGGACCCAGCAGGTCACTAACAGGAAGAAGAATCTGCCTTCCTCAGAGTGTGCCATCTGGAGATCTGATGAAAAGCTGCATGAAACACGGACTAAGGACGTAGGAGCTTTCTTGATGTTTTGTCCTAATTTGGATGATGAACCAGATGATCTTCAAAGTCTCTTTTAACTTAGACCATCCTATGATTATATGAAGAAAGCATGTCCAGCCACAAGCATGGTTAAGAGTAGCTCTGTGCTTGGGCATCTGCGGTATGTGTGTATGTGCAAGCAACTGTAGAGAAAGGCAGAAGGAGAATTCATGTTGGAACAGCTCTAATGCTGGTAGAAATCAGAGAGGTAGTGTGTCTAAGGGGTATTAGCTACACTGTCACTAGTATCTAAAGCAAGGTCAGACTAAAAGATCCATACTGTTTCTTAAGATGCTAAGTAGCTTCTGGCACAAGTGGCTTCTCCTGAAGGTTCTTCTTGTTTCCTATTTTTGCTGCAAAGGGAAACAATGCAATAATGAACAATTCTTTTCTGCAGTAAGAGAAGTAACTCTGCCAAAGAAGACAGGAACATGCTGCCATTCAGATTGCTTAATGACATAAGATAAATTCAAATTCAGATCAATAATCCTTGGTCAGATTCAGGCAGAAAAAGGCATTTACCCTTGATGTCTCATCCTGTACAAATAAACAGCCAAATAATTTACATACCAGTCAGTGGAGTGGATCTAACAGAGGGTTTTGAAGCTGTTTTTAACCATCTCTACTGTGAGCTGCCACCTTCCAGCACTGAGGTTTCCTGATGGTTTGCTGACTCTGAAAGAGCAGCACTGTATCTCCCTCCACTGATCCAAAGCTCTGACCTTGATGTAGTGAAATAGGAATGGAACTAACACTTTTTTTTTTCTGAACAGTTTTATGCAAATTGCTTATTCCTGAATAGCTGTGGAGTATCTGAAGTCACTGTGATTACTGTTTTAACTATACAATTTCACAATTAAGTTATACAAAACTTAGTAAAAGAAAACCGCTCCAGGCTGGTCTTTTGTGAAGGAGTGATGGTGCAGCCCCATGCCCTTTCGTTACCTGGAATCACTACAGAATATCCCATGAGGCCATTCGACTCTGTACTTCACATTGAAGGATCTCTTGGAAGTACAGGCTTTTTCTTTTTGTTCTACTTTTAGGTTAGCAGCCAAAAAAAATCCATGTAGGAAATCAATGTGAATTAAGAATGTTAACCCCCAGTTATTATAAAAGGAATGAAGAGAATACAGTGAGCTGGGTAGCTTAATTGTATATCTTTCAGAGTGTTTGAAAAATATGGGTTTACTTGCTATACTTATTGCCTTTATTATCCAGTACAATTTGTAGCCAGAAATATATGAGACTCAATTAAGATTTTGAAGAAAAGTTTTCTTTTCTTTTCCAAATGAAAGTGTCATATATCATGCAATATCAACTCCAGTGTTAGACTAGCAGAAATTTACTGCACCATGTCCCTGCAGTGAAAATTTGCAGTTAGATTAATGTTCCTTTAGCTGGCATTAAATCAATTTCATACATATGCTCGTATTTTCACCAGTGACATTCTGCAATAGCTGATGTTTTGTAAGAGCTATAAAGAAAAAATCAGCAGATTTTGTTCAAGCTCCATATATATATGTATATATGTATATACAGGTGTACAAGACACTTCATGCTTCATTTGCTATAAAAAGTCTTGAGTTTTCAAAGTGGGCAAACTTGTTTCATGTTTTTCATGGCATATACACTGCTTATTATCAGTATACCTTCATATAGTTGAGAAACATCTAGAGTTACATATATCTAATCTGGATCAAATTGACATTTTCTTTTTTCCTCTAGTTTATTGAAATTGTTCTTGTTATGAAACTTACACTTCAGAAATTGACATATGGGGATAAAACTGTCACATCTTCCTACCTAATGCTCGACACGCTTAGATGATTTAATCCTGGCTCGTTCTGAGTGGATCCATGAGATAACAGCACCTTTCATGACAAGACATTAAAACTAACGGTGGATGATTAACCACCAAATATTGATGAAAGATTCAGCTCTGAGGGGCTCTTTTCTGTGTGATTAATCAGCTCTAGCACATCAGCCTTAAGTGATTCAGCTCTAGCCCCTCAAAGCCAAGGAAGGCTCCCTCCACACTGATCCCCCGCTGCACTCCAAAGAGAGGTCTAGATGCCGGGAGACTCTGTAGCAACAGAAGAAGCAAACTTTATTGGCGACACCCACTTTTATGGGCTCAGGCAGGGAAGGTTCTGGAACAATGGGCGGAGTCAAGTTTCCATTGGCTGAGGGAAGGATTTGGAAACGGACCAATGGGGAATAGGGGTGGAAC
The DNA here is from genome assembly GCF_047495875.1 of Pithys albifrons albifrons. NCBI lineage: Eukaryota > Metazoa > Chordata > Aves > Passeriformes > Thamnophilidae > Pithys > Pithys albifrons. Next base: position 34,745,521 of record NC_092461.1, on the reverse strand, counting down.
TTCACAACAATCAACAATAGAATGGGGATAACAACCAAACAAAGAACAGGGATAAATACCAATGGGGATACAAAATTTCAACCAATGGGAGAGAGTGGTGGGAAAGGAACCTGAGGGGATTATGGGAAGAAGAAACCTGGACAGGGATGACTAAGGGAAAATGCAACAGGGAAGACATATTTGTGACGCACTTTTATTATACTGCTGAGGTGTCCAAATAAGGTGCATTTGAGTCCATGTCCCTGTAGATCTTGTGCAAGACATCAGTGTTAGGAACACTGGGGTCCACAATGTCCACATCTTCATCGATCCAGTGCTTATAATACCTTTGCCATTTAATAAACTCTGGGTCTTCTCCCACATAAAACTACCCAGGGACGTTCTGCATGTCTGTGGGAACTTTCCTCCTGACCAGGGCCCAGCAATCTCCTGGACAGGATTCCAAAAAAGGTAAGTTCTTTTTCCTGAGCGCTCCTTCTGAAGAAAGGAAATTGAGGATAGCAGGATGCAGCTTACTAAGGATGTCCTCATGGAACAACCACTCCTGCCCTGGGGACAGTGTCATTCACTCAGAGCATAAAAAATGGTTTGTGCAGCAGTGACATCACTGTGACATCACCATGACATCATTGGTAGACAAACCTCTGGAATTTTTTCAGTTACCTTGTGGCAAGTAAATCCCTACCAGCTGCTTTGGTTGTCAACTGCTATAACTTCCCCTTGTGTGCTGAACTGGTGTCTCACCTGCTGCTTGATATGACACCAGACCATATGAATTTTCAGGGCAAAAAACATTCTGGGTAGGTTTCTCACCTAGAGGATCTGATGTGAAAAATAAAACCAGATTTTATCTTGCAGTAGTAAAGGAGCAGTAAGTTTAATAGATGGAGAAACCACTGCAAGTGAAAGGAAAACAAAGCCCAAGATTTGCAAGTAGCTTCACAGTGAATTTGCAATTATGGAGTTTACTGGGATTTAAGGATTTACAGGGATTCAAGTACAGGTATATTCTGTGCTGAGACACATTAGGATGCAGAGATAATATAGTAAAGACAGATTAAATATATGGATATTCTAAATATGACCAGGGAAAAAATATTCTTTTTCCAGCATTACCAAGGTGTAGTGAGGGACCTGTGAAGGACTGTGAGAACTCTTGGAGTGACAGTCAATGGAAAGTGTTGATCCTGAAAGACATCCTCAAGGTGCAAGAGAGTTGATCTAGCCTTTTTTTTTGTCTGATCTCCATTCTGTAGTATCTAATCTCCTCACAGGCATCACAAGCTCTCAGTGAGACAGGAAACACTCTTGGTAGGAGTGAATAGAAATATAGGGAAGACTACCAGAAAAAAGCTTTGATTGGCATTAATAACCAGGGCTCCAGGTGATCAGTCATAACCCTGATCTGTTTGACTTTCTTTATATATCTAAATTTTTATAGCAGAAGGACTCCAACTGGGGAAAGAGCTCTTCCTGCACATGGAAAATTACTGAGTAAGGTTTCCTTAGGATGCTGCTCAGTGCTGATTAGTTACCTGTGATGTTTTCATGTTATTAAGGTCTTGCATAAAATCTGTCGCTAACCTGGGTAACAAACTCGAGCTGTCTGAATGCTTGTTTTGCAAGTAATTTTCTATCCTTCTGAGTCTTTTTAGCTATGTTGGTTGTTATTAAACAGTGTTCCTAACCAGCATCCAGGAATAACACCATCCTCCAGTTTTCTTTAAAGGAGGGATTCAATTTAACTCTCTGTAAGGTTTCATATGTCTTTTGTCACTTATTTCTTTGCCTTTGTCCTGTTGTGATAAGTACCTTTTGGCAGCACAGTACAGAGATGACATCTAAATAGTGGAAAGAGAAAGGTTTTTGTTTTTTTCTGTCATGTAAGACAGCAAAATTATAAATTAATATCAATTAATAGATCACAAAGAAACCAACCATTTATTTTTACAAGTCACTTGAATGGCTCAGTTTGGGTTTTGGTCAACAGTGTTGAGTGTAAAGAGAGGCCTCTTATATATGTATTCTTTATGGAAAATCAAAATGAGTACAGAAAGAGGCATCATATTCCTTTTCAATACATATATCTTGGGGTTTGCTTCCCCCCTTCCCCCAATTATTATATAATTTTCAATGTAGGGTGAACTGAGCACCAGCAGAATCAGAAATGAAAAACTGACTGAAAATATCCTCAGAGATGTGACAGCTGATTTTTAAATATCTTCCAGCCAAGTGCATGGCATAGCCAGTTCATTGGTTCATACAGCTTCACCTGCTCTATTGTTCTTAGGAAGGATGCCACAGTTTCCACTTAAGTGACTGTCTCTCTAAACCTAAAGATAAGCTGCACTAGATTTTTTTTTTTCCCATAAACTTCTGATTGGGAAGAGGTGTAATATGTTGTATGTATTGATGCATTAGCTGTGTTGTGCTTTGATGTTTCTTATTATAGGTTGTGTGATATATATATGGTATAGGAAAATAAACTTTGAGCATTATAATAGTTTTAAGGCTTTTGTCTTCAAGTGTTCAATTTTTTTATTTTCTATGCTACTTCCTTTTTTTTTATTTCTTTATATATGTGTGCTGGTTTAAAGGTGAACCAGCAGGGGAAATGAACTCACCACGAGAGAGATTATAAGTCAGAGCTAAAATTTAATAATAATATTATAATAACAACACTGACACACAAGGGAAATTGCTTTCAACTCGCAAAAACCCAGCAGTATAACCCAGTGTCCTGGGGCACAAACCCAAGGGGGTTTTTGTTTGCCCTTGTGCTGAGACCCCTGTGGTTCCCCCAAGTCCAGAGCAAAAGGAAAAGAAAAACCTGTTGGTGCAGGCGAGGGCTGTGGTCTGGGCGAGTGCGGTGATCTCCTCCTGTCGAGGTCCTGCTGCTGCTCTGGATCCAATGAGAAGTTCCCGAGGTCTTCTTACCCACCACTTATGTACCCTCAGGGAGCACTCAGTCCCTCCCCCTGGGCGGGGACTCACACAATGGGTGATTAACTCTGGGAGCCAGGGGGTGTTGAGCTGTTGATGGCCCATTAGCAGCTCCGCCCCCCTCAGGCTGGGTGTGAAGGTGATAATGGCTCCCTGGGCAGCTGCTGCTAATGGCCCATTGACCTTGGGGAATGAATAGAGGGGGTAGAATACACAGCTTTGATCACCCCCCACACAGGGTTAGCTGGTCCTGCCTGCTGAACTAGGACAATATGCATGTACAGGCATATCCATAGACATGCTTCACTATCCTCTTGATTGTCTACCCTGCTTTTTTAAAAACTACTTTTAAAAATTTCTAACTATTCTTTGTGTAATATGTAATTTAATGCAATATTTATAACCATAGTAAAATGAGCAATCACGCAGTACTTTTCTGTGCATGGTTTGAAGCAATTTTCATAAATAAAGATTTAATAAAAAAGAGGTTTCACTTTTTACACTCTAATTAAAAATTAAGAGGAAACAAAATAAAAGAAGTGCAATAAAAATAGACTGAGATCTTCTCTAAATTGCATAAACTAACCTGATTGGATTCCCTGGATTTACTTTAATTTTGAATGTGTGCAAGGGAGAAGAGAAGAGCTTGGAATAACCATTTCTGAAATGGTGAGATCTGCAATAACAGGGTAGTAATTAAAGACTGCCTCTAGCGTGCTCTTTCAAAGGACCTCATATGCCTTTGCTCACTCTCCCAGAATGTTACCTGAAAGCTCATTAAACACAAAGTTTCAGGTTTAGCAAGGCAGCCAACAGACCAGCAGAGAGCAAGGAAACCTTTGACACTGTTGAGCAGTTTCCTTTCTTATCAGATGACCGATAATGGTGGGTTGGGATGTCTTGGCTGTGGTGATCACCTGTAGGACCAGACTCTGTAGATGTCAAATGTTCTCTGCATTATGTGAGTTTGGTGAGACACTGGCACAGGTTGTCCAGACAAGTTGAGGATGTCCCATGCCTGGAAATGTTCAAGACCAGGTTTGATGTGCCTTCAAACATACTGGTCTAGTGGAAGGTGAATCTTCTCATAAGAGGGGGATTGGAACTAGATGATCTTTAAGGTCCCTTCCTACCCAAAACATTCTATGATTCTATGTGGCTTTTTACATGCATTGTATAATCCATAAAATCCTATATGCTTAAGAGAGAGATAATATTATAATTTTCTACTTTTTACCACCTAAGTGAACTGTGTAGATACTATCCCATATGATTTTCCTGATTTTAAGAGACTTATCAATGTTATGGCATTGATCCCTGTATGGGTCATTCACTAGAGAGATGGACTTGGTGATCTTTGTGGGTCCCTTCCAACTCAGAATATTCTATGATTTTATAACTTCAGTTCCTTTTGAATATTAACCATTTTTTTTGTGGTTTTGATTCTTTGTTTGCCTTTTGTTAGAGGCCAAACTAATTTTTGGAAAAGAAATGGAAATATTTATTCTCTAATTAATTGTATCTGAAATATTCAACATTTCTGATGCTCTGATTTTTTAATGACCAGCCATGAATAGTAAGACTTCTTTAGAAAAAAAAAAAAAATAAAACAGAGAAAGTCTTTTACATGAGCAGCAAGCTCAAATCTTAATTATGTGTAGATATCCAGGCATACTTTCAGGAATTTTCACAGGTGAAGAGAGGTTGTTCACATCACCTTCCTGTAATTACATAAAGATGAGAGAGGAAATCATTTATATACTATGAAGGAAAGTGGAGGTGTTGTTACTAGTTGATCTTTAAGGTCCCTACCAACCCAAACCATTCTGTGATTGTTATTATTATGGGTCAATCAAGGGTAAACATGGGTAACAACACCTGACAGGTATTCAAGATTGTTTCAAAATACATAATCCTTTCCTTTTGTGAGAGAATGAGAAAAGCATAACCAAAAGAACCCAAACCTCATATTTTTTTCACCTCAAAAACTGTCTAGTGTTGAGTGATTTTGGGTGTACCTTCTTCCCTGGAAGGAACAGATGAGTTTAAAATGCTATTTGGGTCCAATCCCTGTACCCTAAAAAATGCCTTACAAGTCAGTGTGACTTGATTGAATCTGAAAGGGTTACATGGATGTCTGGAACTGCCATTTGTCCAGTTCAGAGAAAAATCTTTCCCCAGTGGGAGGAAACCCCCAAAATTTTCACACTGGAGGAATATGAATAACAGGGAGGGGTCTGAGCTATCTCACATTTTAGAAACTACAGTATTCCTTATGGGACAGCACACCACGTAGGGAAGTGAAACACTTTTGATCTACTAAATGCTTAAAAGTGAAAGTCTTTCTCCTAAGGGAGAGAAAGAAGTGTCTTATAAATTAAAACATTCTCATTTGGATTATTAAATAGGGAAAAGAATAAAATTAGAAATGTTAGTGTGAAAATTAGGGGGGCAGGGAGAGGGCTATGAAACTGTTTTCTTTTTGAAACGGTGAAAAAGGCTTGCCATGTCTTCATGGTAGTCTTTCCTGGTCAGTCCTCAAAGGACCGTGCAAATATTTCCAAGATGTCTAAAAACTGTGTGTGAGAGGGGCAAGTGGTACTCAGACTGATGGAATGGAGTGTCACAGAGGGAGCCAGTGGCCCATGTAGCTCAGAGTGACTGGCAACTTGGAGGTTATGTGAGAGCTGTAATACCATTAAGGCTGAGAGGCTAAACCTCTTCTGAGAATGACGTTGAAGTCACTTATTCTCCTAATGATTTTGCAAACGATGCTCATATTTTTGCAAAATAACATTACCTGGATAAGAACTGGGGACAGCCAGAGGGTGGGTGCAGCATAGAGGTTGTTTTCTCAATTAATTATTGTTAAAATTGAGGAATATAATAAGGAAGTCAGAATATAACCCTTCAAAGAGCATATTTGTTTATGTGTGCCCAGATGTACTGACATTTATTATTTCTGTTGCAAGCAAGCAGTAGTAATCCTGTGTCTGGCTTCATAAAGTGTATGAATTTGCAAATATGTCTGTATCAATATATAGTCTGCTGGCACTTGTTTGCATCTCTGTATTTCTGCAATGCTAATCTTAGTTCCTATCCAATACCTGTCAGATTGTCTGTTATGCTAGAAGATCATTTATATTTCCACTTGTCTGTAGTTAAATCATTGTTTGCAAAGCAGCTCTTTAAGTCAAACTCATTTGTGTGTGTGTATGTGTGTCTATTTGCTTTATTTCGACGAATACTGTCTTGGAAACTGGTAAGAAAATTTGGGTGCTCAGCATCACAGCTCTTCTATCACTAAACTCTTTCAGACATATACAGACATTGAGAAGTTTGGGGATAAAGTTTCTTGTTTGGAAAAGGTCCAATGCAGTGTGCCTTAGGCTGACCCAGAAGAAGTTTTTACTAAGCCTTGATGGATTAGGAAAGGGGGCTAAAAATCTAATCTGAGCAGATTAAATGTGCTTTGATCCTCATTCTCCAATGACAGACTTTTAAATTAATTTAGTTTCCCTGCATTACAGTTTAAAACATAATTCAAGAGCTTTTAGTGAATAAAGCCACAGAATTACAGTCTTTCTCTGACTCCTAAATGTGAAAAAACATGAGAAAAAAAAAGTAGATATTATCAAAGTCATTATTCTGACAATTTTATCACAGTACAAACAACTGCTCAGGCTTCTGAATTCTCACAGGTCTGTATTTCTCTCCTTTTTTTGGATTTTTCAATTTAGGTCAGCCTTTCAAAGCAAAATTAGTCATTCTCAGAGGCAGAGCACTATTTAACTCACCTATTCACAAGCAACTCAAGGTGTTTCACTGTTGTCTGGATTGTGACAGTGGAATGGTTCCCTACCAAAAAATAAATTTTCTTCTAGAACCAACCCTGAACTCTAAAGATCTCATCTAAAAGAAAAAAAAAAAAAGAAAATGGAAAGATTTGAACCTCAACAAGCAGAGACATGCAACTTT